>NC_091432.1:192721219-193047512 GCF_964237555.1 Oryctolagus cuniculus | reverse complement strand
TTTACTTATTTATCTGTAAGGTAAAGTGACAGAGAGAGAGAGAGGTAGCGATCCAAAGGGTGAGCAAAATTCCATCTGCTAGTTCATGCCTCAGATGCCCGCAACAATCAGGGCCAGAACAGGTCCAATTCAGGAACCAGGAACTCCATTCAAGATTTCCATGTGGGCTGTGCAAATCCAGGTCTTTGGGCCTCCATCTGCTGTCTCCAAGGAACGTTAACAAAAAGCTAGATCAGAAGCACTGGAGTAGCAGCGACTTGAATCAGGCACTGGGTTATGGGATGGGCTGTCCCACATGGTAGCTTAACTTGCTATTCCTCAATGACTACTCCTTTACATTATACTTTAAGGTTCAATTTTTTTCATTTACTTTTAGTTAGTAATTTGTTTACATGCATATGTGGGCATGTTGTTATAGAATACTATTATTTTATATAGTTTTTTACCAATGTGTATTTTTCACTAATGATATTGTAAGGATTTTGCCATTTAAGTTCTAAATTATGGTTTTTTTACATTTATTTGGGGCAAGTGCTATGACATAGTTGGTTAAGTCTCCACCTACAGTGTCAGCATCCCATACGGGCAGGAGTTTGAGTCCCAGCTGCTCCACTTCCAATTCAGCTCCTTGCTAACACACCTGGGAAAGCAACAGCAGATAGCCCAAGTCCTTGGGTCCCTGCATTCATGAGGGAGACCCAGAAGAAGCTCCTGTCTCCTCTTGGCTCCAGCTGTTGCAGCCATTTTGGTGAGTGAACTAGTGATGGAAGATCTCTCTCTCTCTCTCTCTCTCTCTCTCTCTCTCCTACTCCTTTTCTCTAATTCTGCCTTTCAAATAAAAAAATAATATATTTAAAAAATAGTTCCTTCTGCTTTTGTGCTAAATGTTATTCAAATATATATACATATATATATATATATATATGAATGTCTGTGTGTGCATACCAGAATTTGCTTACATGTTCACCAATTGATTAAATGGATGTCATGATTACACATAACGTTATTTTGGCCATTTATATACAGTCTCGTGTGGACATATGCCTCTACCTGTCCTGGATAAATACTTATGAGTGGAATGGCTAGATCATGTGGCAAGTGTGTGCTAAATATCTTAATAAATTTCCAAGCCTTTTCCAAAGTGTCTGAACTATTTTATATCTCCACCATCAGCCTATGAGAATTCCAGGTCCTCCTAAGGGTTAACATTGTTTCATCCCATGTGGGCACAGATTGAGTCCCAGCTGTTAAACTTTTAATCCAGGTCCTGGCTTATACCCCTGGGAAAAGGGTGGAAGATGGTCCATGTGGGAGACCTGGATGAAATTCCAGACTCCTGGAGTTGGCATGGCACAACCCTAGCTATTGTGCCCATTTGGGGCATGAACCAGCAAATGGAACATCTCTCTATCTCTCTATCTCTCTATCTCTATCTCTATCTCTATCTCTATCTCTATATCTCTATCTCTATCTCTATCTCTATCCTTCTTTGTAACTCTAGCATTCAAAAAATACATGTAAGGGCCGGCGCCGCGGCTCACTAGGCTAATCCTCCGCCTAGCGGCGCCGGCACACCGGGTTCTAGTCCCAGTAGGGGCGCCGGATTCTGTCCCGGTTGCCCCTCTTCCAGGCCAGCCCTCTGCTGTGGCCAGGGAGTGCAGTGGAGGATGGCCCAGGTGCTTGGGCCCTGCACCCCATGGGAGACCAGGAAAAGCACCTGGCTCCTGGCTCCTGCCATCGGATCAGCGCGGTGCGCCGGCCGCAGCGCGCCGGCCGCGGCGGCCATTGGAGGGTGAACCAACGGCAAAGGAAGACCTTTCTCTCTGTCTCTCTCTCTCACTGTCCACTCTGCCTGTCAAAAAATTAAAAAAAAAAAAAAAATACATGTAAATCTTTAAAACATGGTCGGACTCTTCAATTTTTGCCATTCTAATATGGGTGTGGTTTCATCTCACTGTGGTTTCATTTTTTATTTCTCTAATGATTAGATTATTGGTGCTAAGTGTCTTATCATACCTTTCCATATTTTCGTTGGTAAAGGATTTGTTTAATCTTTTGAACATTTGTTTTGTGTAATTTTTATCTGTATGTTTTGATTTGAAAGACAGAGCAGAGATCTTTCATTAGCTAGTTCATTTCTTAAATGACCTCAAGAACTAAAGCTGGGACAGGACAAAACCAGGAGCCCAGAATCCAATATAGGTCTCCCATATGGGAGTCAGGAGTCCACACACTGGAGTCATCACCCACTGCCTCCATGGGTATTCATTAGCAAGACACTAGAATAAGGAGCAGAATTTCAGCTTGAACCAAGTCACTCTTACATGAGATACTGGCTTCCGAAGCGACTTCTTAACCACTAAGCCAAACACCTGCCTATGTCTTATGCATTTAATTTTCAAGTATATAATTAAGCTTTAAATAGTTAACACAGAGAAAATTTTAACTATACATGATATGTATCTAATACCTCAGATATATGTAGAAAAAAACAAAGTACAAAGGGAGCATTTATTTAAAATAATTCTCACCAAGATTTTAAGAACTTCAAATCACTTACACTAAATAATTGACATAATAAATGCACTAAAGCACTCCCTTGTATTTAAAGGTATATGCATTTTAGATAAATGAATAATTTTGTCTCCTGGAATGTTATATCATCTCTGAACTGAAAAGAATGATTAAACTCACCTCTCTCCTAAGTCTCTAAGATGTTGAGAGAGTTGCACAGGATTGAAACACTGCTACCTACATTAGGAGCAATGTTAAGAGTCATACCAGGTGCATCTGAACTAGTATATTTGATATTATACTTAAATGATTCTCCAAGTTTCACTTAGTAATACAGACTACATTCCAGAAGAAGTACATGTACAAGCTATTCCTAATGTTATATTTTGCTTTAGGCAATGAAATATATCTGTACTATTAACACATTATGGGCTATTATGTGCTTTTATATTTTGCCATGATATGAATAGTTCTTCATCTCCCACATCACCATCTCAATAAAGTTTATTTCATCTTAAAGTTCTGAAAGATTTGCTCTATCTCCTTTTACAGACTGTATCTCACCAAGTGAATTCGGTCAAATCATTTTAGGAAGACTCTTAACTGTCCATGTCTGAAGATGACTGCTTTAAATTCTAAAGTATTTATCAGAACCCTAAGTATTAACTTCTGCAATATTTATTGTATATTTGAAGTCAGTGGATGCAAATAATCAACCATCATGTTAACAAATAGATGTACTGAAGATCCAGATACTCTGGTGTAGAAGTAATTCAGGAATACCTGAGCATAGGGAAAAAGAGACACAGGTCTTAGTGAAGCAGAGGAAGTATCCTTTTTTGGCTGATAATATGCCTAAATGTGCCCAGTGTCATAATCAGATATTGAATAAAAACTTGAAATTGTCTGAAAATGTGAGCTGAGATTGCTGCTGTGGTGTAGCTAGTAAAGCCACCATCTGTGGTGGTGGCATCCCATACGGGCACCAGTTAGAGTCCTGGCTGCTCCACTTCTGATCCAACTCTCTGTGGTAGCCTGGGAAAGCAGTGGAAGATGGCCTGGGTCCTTGTGCCCCTGCACCCATGTGGTAGACCCAAAAAAGTCTCTAGGTTCCTAGCTTCAAATCAGCCCAACTTCGGCCATTGTGGCCATTTGTGGAGTGAACCAGCAGATGGAAGACCTCTCTGTTTCTCTCTGCCTCTGCTTCTCTGTAACTCTACCTTTCAAATAAATAAAAAGATCTTAAAAAAAAAAAAAAAAACATGAATGCTCAGTACCGTAGATTATGGTGTGTGTTAGTGTTTGGCCTGATGTTTCAGCTGAAACATAGTGATATCAAATGACCTCCTATTTTAGGAGAAACACAGTGATCTTTTTTTTTTCCTAGAGAACTATATGCTTTTTTAAATTTTTTATTTAGTAAATATAAATTTTCAAAGTACAGTTAATGGATTACAGTGGCTTCCCCCCCATAATTTCCCTCCCACTCACACCCCTCCCATCTCCCACTCCCTCTCCCATTCCATTCACATCAAGGTTCATTTTCAATTATCTTTATATACAGAAGATCAATTCAGTATATATTAAGTAAAGATTTCATCAGTTTGCACCCGCACAGAAACACAAAGTGTAAAATACTATTTCAGTACTAGTTATAGCATTATTTCACATTGGACAACACACTAAGGACAGATCCTACATGAGGAGTAAGTGCACAGTGACTCCTGTTGTTGACTTAACAATTTGACACTCTTGTTTATGGTGTCAGTAATCTCCCTAGGCTCTAGTCATGAGTTTCCAAGGCTATGGAAGACTTTTGAGTTTGCCGACTTCGATCGATCTTATTCTGACAGGGTCATAGTCAAAGTGGAAGTTCTCTCCTCCCTTCAGAGAAAGGTACCTCCTTCTTTGATGGCCCCGTTCTTTCCACTGGGATCTGACTCACAGAGATTTTCCATTTAGGTCTTCCTTTTTTTTTTTTTTTTTTTTTTTTGTCCAGGGTGTCTTGGCTTTCCATGCCCGAAATACTCTCATGGGCTCTTCAGCCATATCTGAATACCTTAAGGGCTGATTCTGAGGCCAGAGTGCTATTTAGGACATCTGCCATTCTATGAGTCTACTGTGTATCCCGCTTCCCATGATGGATTCTTCTCTCCCTTTTTGATTCTATCAGTTATTATTCGCAGACACTAGACTTGTTTGTGTGATCCCTTTGACTCTTAGACCTATCAGTGTGATCAATTGTGAACTGAAATTGATCACTGGGACTAGTGAGATGGCATTGGTACATGCCACCTTGATGGGATTGCATTGGGATCCCCTGGCATGATTCTAACTCCACCATTTGGGGCAAGTCCGATTGAGCATGTCCCAAATTGTACATCTCCTCCCTCTCTTATTCCCACTCTTATATTTAACAGGGATCGCTTTTCAGTTAAAATTTAAACATCTAAGAATAATTGTGTTAATCACAGAGTTCAACCAATAGTACTAGAACAAAGCAAAGAGAAAATACTAAAATGGATAAAGTATTACATTGTACATCAACAGTCAGGACAAGAGCTGATCAAGTCACTGTTTCTCATAGTGTCCATTTCACTTCAACAGGTTTCCCCTTTGGTGCTCAGTTAGTTGTCGCCGATCAGGGAGAACATATGATATTTGTCCCTTTGGGACTGGCTTAATTCACTCAGCATAATGTTTTCCAGATTCCTCCATCTTGTTGCAAATGACCGGATTCCATTGTTTTTTTACTGCTGTATAGTATTCTACAGAGTACATGTCCCATGGGTTAAATGTGGATAACCATACAGTGTTCAGAAATAAGAAATATTCTCATTATGGCACAATCACTTGACTGCATATTATACATCCATTAAAATTATGTTGTAATTTATAATTATGAATATAAGAAACTAAAATATTTGTTATAAGTGAATAAGATATGGCACAATACTATACATGCAACATAAGTAAAGCTTTATCATAAAATATGCATCACAATGAAAACTAGAAAAGGATCAATAGAGATTGTGATAGTTGCTGGGTTCCTTTTTTTAAAAAGATTTATTTATTTACTTGAAAGTCAGAGTTACACAGAGGGAGAAGGAGAGGCAGAGAGAGACAGGTCTTCCATCCACTAGTACACTCCCCAGTTGGCCGCAACAGCTGGAGCTGGGCCAATCCGAAGCCAAGAGCCACCAGATTCTTCTGGGTATCCCACGTGGGTACAAGGGCCCAAGAGTTTGAGCCATCTTCTACTGCTTTCTCAGGCCATAGCAGAGAGCTGGATTGGAAGGTGGAGCAGGAACTCGAACCAGCGCTCATATGGGATGCCAGCACCGAAGGCAACTCACCACAGCACCAGCCCCACTGAGTCCCTTTATGGGATTCTGAATGTTTTGTTCTTTTGTTCTTGGAATATGTTTTTTAATTTCCATGTAGCACTCAAATTTTATACATTGTAAAAAAACAACAACCCCAAGCCGAATAAATGTTAAACAACGTTTATCACTGGTTGGGATGCACTTGTGATAGAAAAGTCAGAAGAGAGGTTAATAATGATGTGCCTATTCAAGGAGGAAAAGCATTGCCTATTACTCATGGCCTTTGAAGTGACCTTTTTACCTTATATAGTCCATATCTAGACTCTGCACTCAAGGTTTCATATCCTGGAAATATTAATGAAGATTTAAATTTTACCCCCCCAAATAAAAAAAGAGTGAGGAATACAATTATCCCTGAAATAATTTTTCTTCCTTTTTCAAGTTTTTCATACAAGGCAATAGTAAAGAGACAATGTTATGAAGTCCCCTGCATTTCCCACCTAGGATACAGTCAAACTATCCATCAGAGAAAGAATGATTAATATAGATTTTGCTCGGGAGATTAAGGTATCACACTGATGGGTCAGTAGCTTATTATCTCTGGAATTCATCTTTCATCCATTTCTTGTTTATTAGATTCACGAAAGACTTTTTTTTACAGAATATTGAATGGTTCTATGAGAAAAGATATTGTAAAAGTAGCAATCACTCCATACGAATACTATCTTACTATGTTACCAACACTGGTCACTAGCCACTTTAGTCACCAAACATCCTTAATCATTCAGGCAATAGGATTCAAAGTTACTCTGCAGTAACTATGACCTTTCCAAATGATTTTTAGGCAGTCGTGTTCCAGTGCTTTCCAAATCCTTCACTAATTTATGATTTCTAGACTGCATTTGTCACATCACTAATACAAAACATATTTTTCAGAATAGCAAGAATAAGAAGAATAAGGAAGTAAAAGAGGGGCTGGTGCCGTGGCGTAGCAGGTAAAGCCGCCGCCTGCAGTGCCCACATCCCATATGAGCCCTGGTTCAAGTCCTGGCTGCTCCACTTCTGATCCAGCTCTCTGCTATGGCCTGAGAAAGCAGTAAAAGGTGGCCCAAGTCCTCGGGCCCCTACACCTATGTGGGAGACCTGGAAGAAGTTCCTGGCTCCTGGCTTCGGATTGGCCTAGCTCCAGCCATCGCAGCCAACTGGGGAGTGAACCAGCGAACAGGAGACCTCTCTCTCTCTTTCTCCCTCTGCCTCTGCCTCTCTGTAACGCTGTCTTTCAAATAAATAAATCTTTAAAACAAATAAAAAGAAAGTAACAGAACACTAAACATTTCCATCTCCAGAAGGTCACGTTTCTGATAACAGGAGCAAAATTCTTTTTGACAAGATGAATTGTAATATAAACCTTGCTGTGTTGTCGTTGATGTGATGGAACAGAAGATAAGTTAAAAATATAATTAGATAGTATTATAATGTTATATAGTATATAAAAACAGAAGTTTAATTGGTAAAGCACTATGGGTTTACACTTCATAAACTGATAATCATAATGCAAGTTGCTTACATTTCTAAACATTTCTCTTTGTAAATTCTCCTTATGATTCATCAATTAAGGAAAATTCTCAGTTGTTCTGAAGAATAGGCAAGAATACCAAAGATCTCTTTGAGATCTTGGCGTTCATTACACATTGAGAAACAAAATGAACTAATAACATTGCATCACCTTTAAAAATTTGTTAACTCACATCTAGACAATTTTAAATTTGTCACTGTCATCAAGAGTTTTAAAAGCCACAAATGAACAATTGTTTAAAAAAAATTATCAACCTAGAGACTTAAGATTCATGGGTTCATGTTTAAACACATTAATACTACTGAGTTATTGTCTCTCAGCCTTTTGGCTAAGATCAAGTGTAATACTATTGAGTTAAGGTTTGTTTTCTGAAGAAAATAAACTTGAACTTCTGTTGTTTGGTACTTGTCTTCCCCAAGATTATAATGTAAATAGAACATTTTGGAAAATTTCAAATACCCATATGTACTTTAAGTGTTGAAATGTGCTTGTTTCTAATTATCTTTATACGAGCAAATAACTCCAAGGCACATAATTAAATCTTTTGATAAGGAAATTTATAGTCACTTTATTCTTAAATTAAATTTTCAGTAAATATATATTAAATTACTGTACACTTGCTTTAACTGGACATGGCTTTGTTAGCTTTTTAATTTTCTTTCCAAGGCAAAGAAAATAATTCCATTAAAACCACAGGGAGCAAAGTAGGTAGGCAGAAGTAATTACAGAACTGGAACACATCCAAAGCACTGGGGCTAGCATCCTGATTATTAGAGCAGCGTTTTTACAGCCACAAGTGATTTCAGATGAGTCTAATCCATCAGTTCCTGCTTCCTCAAACGGCCTCTTCTAAGTCCTGCCGGAGCAATGGCCACCTGGTAAGACAGGCGATAAATTTTCTTTTCACTCCACATTAACTTCCCAAATCCATGTGAAGCTATTCCCCTTTTTGCTTAGGCAATCTCAAATGGTAGTCAATATGAAAATATCCTATTGTCTGTGGACTGCCTAAGAGTTTTATCCATATTTAAATGGGGTTAGAGAGCCTTGGAAGAATCAGATTTTTAGAGCTAGCATTTCCACTACCTTGCAGTGAATAAAAGAAAAAGTACTGCCATGAAAATGAGGCAGTAAACTCTATGTTAAACCAAATTTTAAACCTGCAAAAAGATTTTCAGATATCTAGATTTTACTTATTACCTAACGTTATAAGCAGCAATGGTACCAAAGTTAAAAATGTGCGAACAAGACAAGAGTAAGGCAAGAAAATCATTTGACATTAGTTTTTAAAAAGTGATGTTGAATCTAAGAACAAAATAATTGAGAAACTTCCCTAGCACTTGACTATACAGGGATCAGTAAAACAATTGTTAAGTGAATGAATGGTATGAATTGTGACATGGGGTCCTGAGTTTTCAGGATGGTATCATAAGACCCCAGTTCAGTCAGAGAGACAAAATAAAGAACTTAACAATGCACAGGAGTTTCTGGAATATTTTTTTTTTTTGACAGGCAGAGTGGACAGTGAGAGAGAGAGAGAGACAGAGAGAAAGGTCTTCCTTTGCCGTTGGTTCACTCCCCAATGGCTGCTGCAGCTGGTGCGCTGCAGCCGGCGCACCGCGCTGATCTGAAGCCAGGAGCCAGGTGCTTCTCCTGGTCTCCCATGCGGGTGCAGGGCCCAAGCACTTGGGCCATCCTCCACTGCACTTCCGGGCCACAGCAGAGAGCTGGACTGGAAGAGGAGCAACCAGGACAGAATCCGGCACCCTGACCAGGAGTAGAACCCAGGGTGCCAGCACCGCAGGTAGAGGATTAGCCAAGTGAGCCATGGCACCAGCCTTATTTTCTTAATTTTCATTAGGTATGAGTGATCTGAACTATATGGAATGGTTAGAAGACTTGACAAAAACGTCTCATCCCCTTCATAATGTCAAAGTGAGTGAATGAATAAGAATATTGTCCCCAAATCATCTCCTGTTCTCAAACTCCTGCCTGGAAGATGTCAGGGTTAATAGACTTTCCAAAAATTCTTTAAATCATGAAAACAACAAAGGAAGAATGCCCCTACCAATTTACACTTCCCTTACTGAGTCAGTGTTTATGTGTTTGTTCCAAATACATCAAATTAATTCTGTCCTTGTGCAAGTCACTCTGCCCCAAGTGAAAATCTCTTCGTACCTTTGTGTGAAGGAGAAACATAAGTTAGCTGTTATGAAATTATAATAATTATTTGTATCCAAGTCTCTAAGCAAACAGAGTTGCAAATGCTTATAGAACTTCACCAAGAAAACTTTCTGACTACGTTTTAGAACATTCAGATTTCAAAGCATGCATCTTTATTTCACATATACAGAAACTGTCAGTTCCATTCAGTTTCTCAAGGGGATTTTGACATCATGCAGAATTCTGGGGTGTTGTTGTTGTTGTTGTTGTTAAGTTTATTTCTTTACCCTTATTTATTTGAAAGAAGGAGGGGGAGATCTTCAAAGGGAGAGAGATCTTCATCTGCTGGTACACTCTTAGTCAGGAGATAGGAACTATATCCAGTCTCTCACCTGGATGGCAGGGAACCCACGTACTTGAGCCTCATATGCTGTCTCCCAGGGTGTACACCAGCAGGAAGCTGGATCAGAGTGGAGGCAGGACTCAGCCCTGGGATGTGGGCCTCCCAAGCTGCTTATCTGCTGCACCACAACATACATGCTGAGAACTCTGTTTTTATTCTCAACCTTGTCACTTATTAAAAGAGTAACTTTTTAAATAAAGATTTCTTTATCTATTTGAAAGACAGAGTTACAGAGAGAGGGAGAGTTAGAGACAGGGAGGGAGATCATCCATCCACTAGTTCACTTCCAGATACCCCCAAATAGCCACAACACCCAGGGCTGGACCAGGCCAAAGTTAGCATTCTGTCATTTATTTTGGGTCTCCCATGTGGGTGCAGGGGCCCAAGCACTTGAGTCTTCTTCCACTGCTTTCCCAGGTGCATTAGCAGGGAGCTGGATCAGAAGTGGAGCAGCTGGGTCTCCAACCAGCACCCCCATGAGATGCCTGCGTAGCCGGTGGCGGCTTTATCCACTATGGCACAGCACTAGCCCCAGAAGAGTAACGTCTTATGCTAGAAATTTTCTTATTTATCTACCTTTTCAGGTACTGTATTGTATCATATCATACTGTATTTGCATTTTACCCTAAGTAATTTCTTTAGTTTTCACATTAAGAAAAGGTAAAATATTTTTTTAAAAATTGGGTTATTCTGAGGATTAAATAATATATAACATTATAAAATAAAAGATTTCCTTTTTTATAACATTTTCCATAATTCATTTTAAGTGTTCATTTGTGCAGTGTATTTTTCCCTAATAAGTTTCTTAATATTTTGAAAGAAAAGATCTGATTTTTCTGTTTTTACTATTTATTTATGAGCTTAGGACAATCTTTGATGTACAGAATGCATACAAGAAACACATGATAAATTGAATTACATGAAATGAACCAAAGAAGACAGAGAGAGAGATGAGTTCCTCTTTCACATAACATAGTTGAAGTAAGATATATTTGACTCCTGGTGTAGAATTTGAAGTACTTATCACACATTCAGACTGATAAGTTACCCTACAGGAAGCTATCCTGTCACTATAATATGCTTCATAGTTAATAAAGTGAACCTCATGGCTTCATCTCCTTAAGAAGCCTCTTGAGTTCTCACCACTTGAAAACCACTGACATCTTAACTATTTCTTGATCTCACATGTATGGGATAAAATCCAGGCGTGCAGAACACTGTAGTAACATACTATGCTTCAGTGCTTCCAGTTTTGGTAGCAGCATGGAGTGAAGATGCATGAAGCCATAACCTAGGACACTATATATTATAACACTGGTTAGAAAATCAAGTTTGTGTGATTAAGAACAGAGCATGTACTGGGGAGGATATGTGGCACAGTGGTTAATACTCTTCTCTGGTTGGCTATGTAGTCTTAGAGTGCCTGTGTTCAAGGCCTGCGAAGCCTGGCTACTCTGCTTCAAATCCAGCTCCCGGCAAATGCACACTCTGGGAAGCAGCAAGTGACTGCTCAAGTCCCTGCCATGCACATTGGACACTTGGATTGGGTTCTAGGCTGCTGGTGTTAGCTTGGCCAAGCCTTGGCTGTTGAGGGTATCAGGGAATGAAACAGAAGACTGCAGATCTCACCTCTCTCTCTCTCTCTCTCTCTATCTCACTCTCTCTCTCTCCCTGTCATTCAAATAAAGTGAAAGCAAATGAATTTTTAAATTTAGAAAAAATGTGGCATAGCATAGTCTTCACTGACCACCCATTAGCACAAAGGAAAAAGCAGATGAGAGAACTATACACACATTATGAATAGGATGCCTTCAAAAGAAAGATATTTTATGCAGGTGCAAACTGGTACATTTTAAGAATTTAAATGAAACCTTAATTTTCAAGCACTCCCATTTGAGTACTAAGAAATCATGTTGTCAGATACTAATAGAGACTTTGTTGTTTGAAATACTATGATTCAAATAGAGCACCTGTAGCATTTTCTGAAAATGAGATTGAATTATAGATTATCTTAGATAAAATTACTTCCACAGAACAATGCTTTTAACAATCAAGTCTGCAGTGATAGAAAAAAAATTGAGATGTGGGCCCATGTAGTTAAGAAAATACATAACTTTTAAGGAATAGCTTTTATAATTCTAAGCAAAAAAAAGATACACAAATTTCTTTTTTTACATTTTGTTATTATCCCTAAAGTGAACTACACAAGTATTTTGTTCCAATTATTTTTCTCTTTTAGCTTTTTATTTTGAGATAATTGTGGGTTCACATATAGTAAAAAATAATACAGCATGATCCATATTCTTCATCAAATCTCCCCAAAATGGAAACATTTTTCAGAACAAAATATAAATAAATCACAACATGGATACTGGCATTTATAAAAATCATCTGAACTTATTAAAGTTCACCTGTTATGTGCATAATTGTTAGTGAGTGCATATACATACATGACTGCATGGGTGTGTGTTTAGTTCTGTGCTATTTTATCATGTTTATATTCATGTGAACACCGTGAGAGAAAAAACACAAAGCAGTCTCATAACAGAGACTCCACAAATGCTCCAACCCCAGACAACCTCTAATACATTCTCATTTCTATCATTTCCTCATTTCAAGAATATGTATAAATATAATTGTATTGTACATAATATTTTGATATTAGACTTTTATATTTAACATAATTTTCAGAAATGGATCTATCCATTGTTTGTATCAATGGACTATTTAATGTAGAGTATTATTTTTTAAGCTTTATTTATTTACTTGAGAGACAGAGGTCCCATCTGCTGGTTCACGCCTTAAAAGGCTGCAACAGACAGCACTGGGCCAGGCTTACAACAGGAGCCTAGATCAATCCAGGTCTCCTATGTGGGTGACAGGGACACAAGTACTTGGTCCTTCATGGCTGCCTTCCAGCGTGCACATAAGCACAAAGTTGGAACCAAAAGTAGAGTTGCATCAAGTGAGAAGTATGTTTAATACTTCAAATAAACTGAAAACTATTTTAGAGTGACCATCACATTTTATTTACCTTGAAGTAATGCATGAGTGATCCATTTTCTCAACATTAATGATTATTTAGTGTCACTATATTTTAAAAATTGTGTTCATATTTATAAGACAACTATATCTCAAGTTGATCATTATAAGTATTTCTCTAGTGGCTGGTAGTGCTGGACATATATGATGGGCTTATTTTCCATCTTTATTTCCTATTCAGTGAAATATTTGTTTGTTATTTTACCATTTTCTGTGGTATTTTAGGCTTGGTACATGTGTGTGTGTTTACTAACTTTTGGGAGTTTGTTATATAGTCAATATACCTATTCTTTGGCAGATGTACACTTTTTTTTTTTTTTTTTGACAGGCAGAGTGGACAGTGAGAGAGAGAGAGAGAGAGAGAGAAAGGTCTTCCTTTACCGTTGTTTCACCCTCCAATGACCGCCGTGGTTGGCGCGCTGCGGCCTACACACCGCGCTGATCTGAAGCCAGGAGCCAGGTGCTTCTCCTGGTCTCTCATGTGGGTGCAGGACCCAAGCACTTTGGCCATCCTCCACTGCACTTCTGGGCCACAGCAGAGAGCTGGACTGGAAGAGGGGCAACCGGGACAGAATCTGGCGCCCTGACCGGGACCAGAACCCGGTATGCCGGTGCTACAGATGGAGGAATAGCCTATTGAGCTGCAGCAGATGTACACTTTAAAACATTCTTTATCCAGGCGGAGCCAAGATGGCGGAATAGTGAGGGCGCGCACCGATAGTCCGGGAAAATTTAGTTTAATAAAAGGGGAGTTACGGTAGCCTCAGAAAAAAGAACCAGGAAAATATTGCAGAGGAAACACTTCTGGATCCAGTGGCCGTGAATTGGAGGACCTACTGGGAGAACAAGGTCGCCCACCGCGCGGAAGCCGAGCCGCGGGACCGAGCCGCGGGACCGAGCTGCGCAAGCTGCAGGGTCTGCGCGCCAGTGCTCCAAGGGGAGTGCGTGCCACACAGACAACAGCGGGGAGACTTGGGACGTCCAGGGCTCCGAGTCCACACATCGGCACTGGAAGGGGAGCGGACCTGCGTGGAGAGCGTGGGAGCCCACAGTTCAGGACACCAGCGGCAGACTCAACACACCAGTGCTGGAACGCGAGGTGAGCCGAACCTCAATAGCCCGAGACACCGGCAGGCAAGCAGAGAGAGGAGACTACAGGGAACGACCCCCGGGGGGGGGAACTTCACCAGGCTAACTGGAAGAGAGAGAGAGGAAAAAAAAAGGTAACTGGTACGGACACAGGTTTCTCTCTCTCCGCTCACCTCTCAAGGGCGAGCAAGACAAAGAGCAGGCGCCATCTTGGACATACGTCATAAGCAGAGCGACCTCAGGTCTGCACCAGCCCTGAGCCTAGCAGAAAAACCTGACTCTGGGCGGGGCGAATTAACAGGAGATTAGGACCTAGTAAATTTGTGGTGCTACTGAACTGAGACTGTGAAAAAAGAGACGGTGAGGGAGAGAACTCACGGAATTCACGTGAGCACTCTCCAGAGACGCTGCAATTCTGTAACTTTGGCAACCCAGTGGGAGACTGAAGGAGAATTTGAGCCCACTCTGAGGGCCGAACAGATTCCCTGTGTGGTCCTTGGGAAAGAGCTTCTGATCTCTGGCTCCTGTGGGTATATCATTTGCCTGCTAACTACCTCCAACTTCGTTCAGCTGTGCAGAATAACTTCCCTTTTGAATCAAAAAGAGGGAGAGAGAGAGAGAGAGAGGTTTACCACGCCTAACCTGGGAGTGTCACCTTTGGCACACCAAACAGAGCTCTCAGGCCACACCCATCTCAAGCCCTAAGGCTCCATCAAAAACAGATAGTCCACTTAATCTAGAGTCATAGTATAACAAGAAAAAGCACCACAGTGAAGAAACCAAATATCTCCAATATACCAAATAACAAACACAAAAACCAAGGTAATAAAAACAAGGAAGTCACCATGAAGCCCTCAAATGAAAAAGACACCCCAATTCAAGATTATGAGGATGATGACATAGAAGAAATGCAAGAAGCAGATCTCAAAAAATTGATAAGAACATTAAGAAGTTCTCAAAAACAAATTCTTGAACTACAGAAATCCTTAATGGACAAGATAGAAAATCTCTCTCATGAAAATGAAATATTAAGGAGGAATCAAAATGAAACAAAACAACTAGTACAACAGGAAACTGGGATAGTGACTGAAGTGAAGAATTCAATAGATCAAATGAAAAACACAATAGAGAGCCTTACAAACAGAATGGGTGAAGCAGAAGAGAGAATATCGGACTTAGAAGACAGAGAACAGGAAAGGATACAGTCAGACCAAAGAAAAGAAGAGGAAATTAGAAATCTAAAACATATTGTCGGGAATCTTCAGGATACTATTAAAAAACCCAACATTCGGGTTCTAGGAGTTCCTGAAGGCATGGAGAGAGAGAAAGGATTAGAAGGCCTTTTTAGTGAGATATTAGCAGAAAATTTCCCAGGTTTGGAGAAGGACAGAGAAATCCTAGTACAGGAAGTTCATAGAACCCCTAATAAACACGACCAAAAGAGATCCTCACCACGACACGTTGTAATTAAGCTCTCCACAGTGAAACATAAAGAAAAGATCCTAAAATGTGCAACAGAGAAATGTCAGATTACTCTCAGAGGATCTCCAATCAGACTCACAGCTGACTTCTCATCAGAAACTCTACAAGCTAGGAGGGAATGGCGAGATATAGCCCAGGTACTAAGAGAGAACAACTGCCAGCCCAGAATATTATATCTGCAAAGCTATCATTTGTGAATGAAGGTGAAATGAAGACCTTTCATAGCAAACAGAAATTGAAAGAATTTGTTGCCACTCGTCCAGCCCTGCAAAAGATGCTTAAAGATGTGTTACACAGAGAAACACAGAAACACGGTCATCAATATGAAAGAAGGTAAAGGAAGGAAACCAAGGAAGGAAAGCTCACAGCAAAAGATCACAGGGAATTCAAAGCATATATTAGAACTTATCTTTGGCAAATGGCAGGGCAAAGTTACCACTTATCATTAGTCACATTGAATGTGAATGGCCTGAACTGTCCAGTTAAAAGACACCGATTGGCTGATTGGGTTAAGGAACAAAACCCATCTATTTGCTGCTTACAAGAAATGCATCTTTCCAACAAAGATCCATACAGACTGAAAGTGAAAGGCTGGAAAAAGATATACCATGCCAACAGAAATGAAAAAAGAGCGGGCGTAGCCATCTTAATATCAGACACCATAAACTTTACCACAAAAACCATTAAGAGAGACAAAGAGGGACACTACATAATGATTAAGGGATCAATTCAACAGGAAGATATAACAATTATCAATGTATATGCACCTAACTACAGGGCACCGGTTTATCTAAAAGATTTGTTAACGGACTTAAAGGGAGACTTAGACCCCAATACAATAGTACTGGGGGACTTCAATACTCCACTCTCAGAAATAGACAGATCAATAGGACAGAAGATCAACAAGGAGACAGTAGATTTAAAGGACACTATAGCCCAAATGGATCTAACAGATATATACAGAACTTTCAATCCTACAGCTAAAGAGTTTACATTCTTCTCAGCAGTACATGGAACCTTCTCTAGGATTGACCACATACTAGGCCATAAAGCAAGTCTCAGCAAATTCAAAAGAATTAGAATCATACCATGCAGCTTCTCAGACCATAAAGGAATGAAGTTGGAAATGAACAACTCAGGAATCCCTAGAGCATACCCAAACACATGGAGATTGAACAACATGCTCCTGAATGAACAATGGGTCATAGAAGAAATCAAAAGAGAAAGCAAAAACTTTCTGGAAGTAAATGAGGATAACAGCACAACATACCAAAACTTATGGGATGCAGCAAAAGCAGTGTTAAGAGGGAAGTTTATATCAATAGCTGCCTACATCAAGAAATTGGAAAGGCACCAAATAGATGAGCTTTCAATTCACCTCAAGGATCTAGAAAACCTACAGCAAACCAGACCCAAATCTAGTAGGAGAAGAGAAATAATTAAAATCAGAGAAGAAATCAACAGGATTGAATCAAGAAAAACATTACAAAAAATCAGCCAAACGAGGAGCTGGTTTTTTGAAAAAATAAACAAAATTGACACCCCATTGGCCCAACTAACTAAAAAAAGAAAAGACCCAAATCAATAAAATCAGAGATGAAAAAGGAAACATAACAAAAGACACCACAGAAATAAAAAGAATCATCAGAAATTACTACAAGGACTTGTATGCCAGCAAACAAGAAACTCTATCAGAAATGGATAGATTCCTGGACACATGCAACATACCTAAATAGAACCAGGAAGACATCGAAAACCTAAACAGACCCATACCTGAGACAGAAATTGAAACAGTAATAAAGGCCCTCCCAACAAAGAAAAGCCCAGGACCAGATGGATTCACTGCTGAATTCTACCAGACATTTAAAGAAGAACTAACTCCAATTCTTCTCAAACTATTCAGAACAATCAAAGAAGAGGGAATCCTCCCAAATTCTTTCTATGAAGCCAGCATCACCCTAATTCCTAAGCCGGAAAAAGATGCAGCACTGAAAGAGAATTACAGACCAATATCCCTGATGAACATAGATGCAAAAATCCTCAATAAAATTCTCGCCAATAGAATGCAACAACACATCAGAAAGATCATCCACCCAGACCAAGTGGGATTTATCCCTGGTATGCAGGGATGGTTGAATGTGTGCAAGACAATCAATGTGATTCACCACATTAACAGACTGCAGAAGAAAAACCATATGATTATCTCAATAGATGCCGAGAAAGCATTTGATAAAATACAACACCCGTTCATGATGAAAACTCTAAGCAAACTGGGTTTGGAAGGAACATTCCTCAATACAATCAAAGCAATCTATGAAAAACCCACAGCCAACATCCTATTGAATGGGGAAAAGTTGGAAGCATTTCCACTGAGATCTGGGACCAGACAGGGATGCCCACTCTCACCACTGCTATTCAATATATTTCTGGAGGTTCTAGCCAGAGCTATTAGGCAAGAAAAAGAAATTAAAGGGATACAAATTGGGAAGGAAGAACTCAAACTATCCCTCTTTGCAGATGAAATGATTCATTATTTAGGGGACCCAAAGAACTCTACTAAGAGACTATTGGAACTCATAGAAGATTTTGGCAAAGTAGCAGGGTATAAAATCAATGCACAAAAATCAACAGCCTTTGTATACACAGACAATGCCATGGCTGAGAAAGAACTTCTAAGATCAATCCCATTCACAATAGCCACAAAAGCAATCAAATACCTTGGAATAAACTTAACCAAGGGCGTTTAAGATCTCTCCGATGAGAATTACAAAACCTTAAAGAAAGAAATAGAAGAGGATACCAAGAAATGGAAAAATCTTCCATGCTCATGGATTGGAAGAATCAATATCATCAAAATGTCCATTCTCCCAAAAGCAATTTATAAATTCAATGCAATACCAATCAAGATACCGAAGACCTTCTTCTCAGATCTGGAAAAATTGGTGCTGAAATTTATATGGAGGCACAAGAGACCTCGAATAGCTAAAGCAATCTTGTACAACAAAAACAAAGCCGGAGGCATCACAATACCAGATTTCAGGACATACTACAGGGCAGTTGTAATCAAAACAGCATGGTTCTGGTACAGAAACAGATGGATAGACCAATGGAACAGAATTGAAACACCAGAAATCAACCCAAACATCTACAGCCAACTTATATTTGATCAAGGATCTAAAACCAATTCCTGGAGCAAGGACAATCTATTCAATAAATGGTGCTGGGAAAACTGGATTTCCACGTGCAGAAGCATGAAGCAAGACCCCTACCTTACACCTTACACAAAAATCCACTCAACATGGATTAAAGACCTAAATCTACGACCTGACACCATCAAGTTACTAGAGAACATTGGAGTAACCCTTCAAGATATTGGCACAGGCAAAGAGTTTCTGGAAAAGACCCGGGACGCACAGGCAGTCAAAGCCAAAATTAACTATTGGGATTGCATCAAATTGAGAAGTTTCTGTACTGCAAAAGAAACAGTCAGGAGAGTGAAGAGACAACCGACAGAATGGGAAAAAATATTTGCAAACTATGCAACAGATAAAGGGTTAATAACCAGAATCTACAAAGAGACCAAGAAACTCCACAAAAACAAAACCAACAACCCACTTAAGAGATGGGCCAAGGACCTCAATAGACATTTTTCAAAAGAGGAAATCCAAATGGCCAACAGGCATATGAAAAAATGTTCAAGGTCATTAGCAATCAGGGAAATGCAAATCAAAACCACAATGAGGTTTCACCTCACCCCGGTTAGAATGGCTCACATGCAGAAATCTACCAACAACAGATGCTGGCAAGGATGTGGGGAAAAAGGGACACTAACCCACTGTTGGTGGGAATGCAAACTGGTCAAGCCACTATGGCAGTCAGTCTAGAGATTCCTCAGAAACCTGAAGATAACCCTACGGTTCGACCCAGCCATCCCACTCCTTGGAATTTACCCAAAGGAATTTAAATTGGCAAACAAAAAAGTGGTC
Source organism: Oryctolagus cuniculus (assembly GCF_964237555.1). NCBI lineage: Eukaryota > Metazoa > Chordata > Mammalia > Lagomorpha > Leporidae > Oryctolagus > Oryctolagus cuniculus. The sequence continues at coordinate 193,027,931 of NC_091432.1, read as the reverse complement.
TGCAGCCTAATGTTTATTGCAGCTCAATTCACAATAGCTAAGACCTGGAACCAACCTAAATGCCCAGAACAGTAGACTGGATAAAGAAATTATGGGATATGTACTCTTTAGAATACTATACCGCAGTAAGAAACAACGAAATCCAGTCATTTGCAACAAAATGGAGGAATCTGGAACACATCATGCTGAGTGAAATAAGCCAGTCCCAAAGGGACAAATACCATATGTTCTCCCTGATCGGTGACAACTGACTGAACACCAAAAAGGAAACCTCCTGAAGTGAAATGGACACTATGGGAAACGGTGACTTGATCAGCATAGCCCTGACTGTTAATGAACAACTTAATACATTATCCCTCTTAGTATTTTTTTTTCTGTTCTACATAATATGTCTGGTTTAATTCTGTAACTATCACACAGTTATTCTTAAGTGTTGAAATTTAACTGAAATTTGATCCCTGTTAAACATAAGAGTGGGAATAAGAGAGGGAAGAGATGTATAATTGGGGACATGCTCAAGCTGACTTGCCCCAAATGGTAGAGTTAAAAACATACCAGGGTATTCCAATTCAATCCCATCAGGGTGGCATGTACCAATGCCATCTCACTATTCCAAGTGATCAATTTCTGTTCACAATTGATCATAATGAAAGGACTAAGAGTCAAAGGGAGCACATAAACAAGTCTAGTACCTGCTAACACTAACCGATGGAATAAAGGGGAGAGTGATCCAACATGGGAAGTGAGATACTCAGCAGACTCATAGAATGGCAGATGTCCTAAATAGCACTCTGGCCTCAGAATCAGCCCTAAAGGCATTCGGATCTGGCTGAAAAGCCCATGAGAGTATTTCAGGCATGGAAAGCCAAGACACTCTGGCAAAAGATCTCTGCGAGTGAGATCCCAGTGGAAAGAACAGGTCATCAAAGAAGGAGGTACCTTTCTCTGAAGGGAGGAGAGAACCTCCACTTTGACTATGACCTTGTCTAAACAAGGTAAGAATCGGGGAACTCAGAGGGCTTCCATAGCCTTGGAAACTCATGACTGGTGCATAGGGAGACTACTGATGCCATAGACAGGAGTGTCAATTGGTAAAGTCAACAACAGGAGTCACTGTGCACTTACTCCTCATGTAGGATCTCTGTCCTTAATGTGCTATGTATTGAGATTTAATGCTATAACGAGTACTCAAACAATATATTTCACTTTGTGTTTCTATGGGGGTGCAAACTGTTGAAATCTTTACTTAATGTATACTAAACTGATCCTCTGTAAAAAAAAAAAAAAAGAAAAAGAAAAAAAAAAAAGAAATTATCAACTCCCAACTTGACTCTCACTGGGATTAAACATGACAATAGGTCTGATCTGATTTCATCATCATTTAAAAAAAAAAACATCTATTATTTTTCACTTTATGTTTCTGTGTGGGAGCAAACTGTTGAAATCCTTACTTAATGTATACTAAGCTGATCTTCTGTATATTAAGATAATCGAAAATGAATCTTGATGTGAATGGAAGGGGAGAGGGAGTGGGAAAGGGGAGGGTAGTGGGTGGGAGAGACAGTATGTGGGGGAAGCCATTGTAATCCATATTCTGTACTTTGGAAATTTATATTCATTAAATAAAAGTTAAAAAAAATATTCTTTATCCAATATCCACCTCATCCTTTCATTCTATTCAAAGTGCTTTAATAAAGCTAAATATTTTATTATGGATGTGTGTTTTTTTTTTTTGTCATGCTTTCCATTTGTAGAAAATGCTTTTCATTCTAAGATCTTTTCATCTATCCCTAGTTTCCAAAGCTTTTCTTCAATTTTTATCAAAACTTTTTACAGTTCTACATTTTATATTTAAGTTTGTGATCTCTGTTGAGTTAAATTTTATAAAAGGTATGAAGTTTGAGTTGATGTCCTGTATTATTTATGGCAAAACACATGGAATTGGAGGACTTTATGTTAAGTGAAATAAGTCAGACACAGAAAGACAAATACTGCATGTTCTCCCCCACACATGGGAGTTAAAAAAAAGCAATACTAACATTAATACTTAAATCAGCAAAGATGACCTCTACAACAACTTGCAGATGAACCCACATTCAGTGGGCCTTGCCGGGCAGGAACTGGGTGAGGTGGTTAGCATAGCAGCATCAGGTGGCTACAGCTGTCTCACCATGGGAGATCACAACATGGATATTGGCATTTATAAAAATCATCTGAACTTATTAAGGTCCACCTGTTTATGTGCATAGTTAATGCGTGAATGCATATACACACACAAGTATATGGGTGTGTGTTTAGTTCTGTGCTATTTTATCACATGCTTATATTCATGTGAGCACTGTGAGAGACAAGATACAAAGTAGTCTGATAATGTAGAGGAGCCACACTCAGCACTGGCAGATCTTTTTGTTGTCTGGGTTGATGCTCATGGTGACATAAATACATCCCTCACTACTTCACCAAGAATTCTTTGTGGACAGCCAGTGTCATTTCTTCTCAGACAACTACTGGACAAGTTACCACAAATCTCAAGATTTTCCTGAATCAAACTTTGTATCTCTTCCTCAGGTATTGTGTATATTGGTCTAAGAGACATGGTCCCTCCTGAACATTTTATTTTAAAGAACTATGATATCCAGTATTTTTCTATAAGAGATATTGATCAACTTGGTATCCAGATTGTCATGGAATAGACATTTGATCCCCTGACTGGCAAAAGACAAACGGTAATCCATCTGAGATTTGATATTGAAGCATTTGATCCTACACTGCCTCAAACCAAGGGAACCCATGTTTCCAGGGAACTGACCTATCAAGAAATCATGCACATTATTTAGGATGTGCATAAATAAGGGCTGCTGTCATCACTGGACCTTGTTGAAGTCAATCTTTGCTTAGCTGCTTGAGAGGAAGAGGTGAAGGCTACAGCTAGCCTGGCATATTTGTCAGATAACTGATGGAAGGCATATTGTCTATGTCTTCCTCAGCCAGTTCACCATATGGATCAGAAAATGAAGGATGTGTAAAAATTATGAAATACTGCACTTATTATATATTTTACTATGGGCATTTCAGGGTTGCAAGAAATATGAAGGGATAGATTTAAAGGGATTTTATGGGTCAGCACTACTGCTTTAGTGAGAACATTTGCACATTCTCACAACTGTTGTTTTCTTTCCCCTTTGCAGTGCATGGGTATGAACATGTTATGGTCCTGTGTAGATTTAAAGTCATAAACAGCACTGTGGTAAAAAAAAAAAAAAACACATATCGTAAAGATATGAAATTTTAGTTGATGGTCTACATTGTTTGTTGAAAAGATGAGTCTTCTTCATTAAGTTGCTTTTGTATCTTTATAAAAATCAGTTGTGTACATTTATGTGGATCAATTTGGGGAATCTATTATTTATTCTTTTGGACTTTTCATCTATTCCTCCAGCAATAACACACTGTCTTAATTACTATAGGCACAAAATAGGGCATAATGTCAGTATAGACATTTCTCCCTAAATTCATCATGTCAAACTATATTTACTTTTAGCCAAAATATTTATTTACAAATAAAAGTGTATCCTTGGGGCCAGTGTTGTGGTGTAGTGGGTAAAGCTGCTGCCTGTGAGGCCAGTTTCCCATATGGGCAGTGGTTTCAATCCCAGCTATTCCACTTCCAATCCAGCTCACTGCTAATGGCCTGGGAAAAGCAGCATGAAATGGACCAAATATTTGGGAACCTGCCTCCCATGTAGGAGAGGTGGAAGAAGTTCTTGGCTGTCTTCAGCTTGGCCCAGCCCTGGCATTTGTAGCCATCTGGGGAGTGAACTAGCAAATGGAAGATCCCAACCCTCCCCCATTTTTGTGTCTCTGGTTTTCAAATGATCTTTTAAAAAATAAAAAGCTCATTCTAATACTTTTTGAAAATTATTTGAACAGTCCTAAGGCCTAGGCATTTCCATTTATATGTTAAATCAACTTGTCTGGGTCAAAAATATTACTGAGAATTTTATATAACTTGCTTTATACCTATAGAACAACCTGGAAAGATCTAAATTATTCTGTTGAATATTCCATTCAATGAAGTTCATATTTTAGAAACTGTACAACAAGGGTACTATATATTTTTTCTTATATGTATTTTATTGTCTTCATAGAAATTCTTCATGTGAGTTCATAATTTTATTTTCCATGTGACTGATACTTGTATATATAAACTCAATTTTTGTATTTTAATATACTGTAACCTTGTTTAATTCACTTATTTTTCCTTCTTAATATGCCATTTTAGAACAGGTTTAACTACACAGCAACATTAAATATAAGATACAAGGATGTCCCATATACCTGCCCACACACATGCAACACTTTCCCTATTAACATCTCACTTCCGAGTGATGCATTTGTTATAATTGATGTAATCACATTGACACATTATCTCAATTGAAACTCAATTGAAACTACATTGACACAATTTATCTTAATTGAAGAATCAAACTTTTTTTATTTGCTTTTTGTTTTCTAGTTTTGATTTTATTGACTTTGCTAGCTACAGGCTTCTTATGCGTTGAGGTGCATTCCTCTTACATGTATGTTATTGGGATTTGCTTTAAAATACACATTTATTTATTTAAGTTTTGAAAAGCAGAGTGACAGCTCTGGGTGGAGCCAAAAATAGAAACCCCATCCAGGTGTCCCATACAGGTGGCAGGGACCCCATATACATGGGAATCTTCCACTGTGTTTCCAGGCACATTAGCAGAAAGTTGGAGAAGTTTTGATGGTTTCCATTTCCATGTATTCAAGTTCATTAATCCTTGCTTACGGTTGCTCCAGTCTGCTGTTGAATCCTACTGGTTTATTTTTTTTCTAGGCAAATTATTGTATTTTTCTTTTCTATTGTTCATAGCCTCTGAGAGATTAAAATGTGACAAATGATCCCATTTTCTTGAGGAAGGTAAGACAAAATTCAACCCTCTGAAAATCAGATGGGAAGATTGGGGTGTTAGATATATGTTCCAATTCCTTATTTCTCACAGAAAAACTGGGAACTGGAGTTTATCTCCCATTTATCTTTCCTAAACCTAAGAGAAGCTTCATTGAAGATGTCAATGCTCTCATTCAGACTACCTATTCATTTGGATAGTAGTAGAACACTTACAAATTTAAAAATCATCTTTCAGTTCTCTATTTTATATGAAATTCAGGAATGCAAAGCCCCATCAATACCCAAAGCCAGACAATCTAAGAACCAGTCCCTCTATCAAATGTGGACAGGAAAACTATGTAGAAACAGTTTCTAGTGAACCTTCAGACCTGGATTTATTTTGGAGAAATCTAGGAAAGAAGACATGATGAATTCTGTCCCTCTCGTTCTTATTGACATAGGTCTCCAATCTCTTTTAAGAGAGAGATTGTAGGGCTGGAGTTATCACTAGCAGAAGGTAGAGAGAATGACCACACTCCTGACCAGACAACATATCTTTCATCATCTTTGCAAGAGGACACATTTGGCCTGGAGTTATCACTAGAGAAAGCCAGGCAAGAAGACACAGAGAGTATTGACTCTTCCATTAAAGCTTGAGTAAGCTTATTCTTTGTTTTGTAGTCTACCTGATGAAGCCTTGTTAGACAGAGCCACGGGAACTACTGTAAAAGTGTGCAGAAAAATCTTCTTTGAGGAGAGGCTGGAAGCTAAACTTAGCCCAGGTTCTAAAGCAACTGGCAGTGTTTTCATGATTCAACCCTACCCTATCTTTTTTCTTTGTATTTGAGGAAAATCCTCCAGAGCTGAATTCCTACCACTCCTCAAGCAAAACACTTTAAGAGACAAGCCCTACCACAGTGATTGTAGAAGTTGACAACTATATGTGGAACAAACCCTTCATCCCCACAAAAGTAGCTGGCAGTTAGGGAATCTTTCCAATTGTAAGGTTCTTTGTTAGGGGTAAGGTTAATGATTGAGCTTATTTTCACTTTTGTCACTTGTTTTGATGTGGATATTTTGTGAGTTGTCTGGTATGTATGAGACTTTCAATTAGATGCTGGCTTCCTCACAGAGAGAACCATCCAGGTACAGATGTTTATTTGGTATATTGATGGGAGGAGTGATATTCAAGAGATTCCTAATCCACTGTATTGTTGATGTCATTGTGCTTTGAGTTTTTGGCTTTACACAGCTTTCTGTTTCTATGTGGGGATCTATAAAGATCCAGACAGTAAGCTCCCAGTGTATCATCCACTTCTTGCCTTGATTTTTAACAAAAATATTCACGTTGATTATTGTATTTAATTATTGAGAGCCAATCACAATTCATCTTAAGTATTCCAAGATATTTTACTGGCAAACATTTCTTGTGAGCTTCACATTAAATAAGTATGTTCAACAATGTTGTGCAGCTAGAGCTATAATATCCATAATCTCATGCTTTGTGCCCATATATCCAGAGACAGAATTGTGTATACTAAATAATTGCCACCTTTCAGAAAAGCATAAGGTAGCCCAGAAGAATTCATGAAGTGACTGATTCTGTGTTTTTGAAATAAGATACAACTTATTCTACATAGTTTAATAAAGCTAAAAGATTCAGCTAAATGTTTAAAATCGTAAGCTGATGGACTTACTTAAATATATACAGCACAATAATGAATAAAGTTATATTTTAATATTCACAGGAAGTAGAAAACATTTAGAATTTTACCTTTGCTTTAATGAAGTTGTCTATTTGAAGGCACTGATTTTTTTTACTAACAAATTCCGAAGAACACAAGGGAGTTCCAATTCCCTGTATTAAATCCTGAAGTTGCTTATAAATAGTTGTTTAATATTGAACATCTACAAAGTGCTCAAATCAGTTCCTCTTCTCTGAAGTAGATACATCTCTAAGAGGGTGCAAAACAGTAGCTGAGCTGCACAAAGTGAAAATGAAATTGTCATGTTTAATCACTTCCCTTCCTGAGAAGAGAGATTTAAGCATGTGAAAATGGAATCACTCAAGTCAGAATTAGGCCAACTGCTGTGACTAATATCTCTGTGATGAAACAAGCTTGTTCATTTTGTATTCCGAGCATCTAGCACAGTGTATAATACATAATAGACACCCAAAAGTTCCTTCTTGGAAGAGTGAATGAATCAGTGATTGGAGAGAGTATGATTTTTTCTGGAAATAATAAGTCTGTTAGTAAACAAATACTCTATATCTTCATTATGGAGTTGAACATCACAAAAATATCCAACAGGGAGGTAGGAAATGTAGAAAAGGGTATAAATTTTGAATCACAGAAACTTTTGAATCTTATCTTTATCATTTATTTATTATATGATTTCCGGAAATAATCTCATCATATTTTCCATATCTGTAAAATGAAGAAAATACTATGTCTCTCTAGGTTGTAACCAAAAATGCTTCTACAGGGTCTTGGTCCACTATAGATACCCAGTATCAGTTCACCATCTTTTCCTTAGAGTGAACTCTTTAAAAGTGTGACAATTAAATGATTAAATACATTCCTTATAAAATATTTTCATTTGGTGGCATTTAAATTAATTTAATATTACTGGGGAAAAGAAGACTTTAACCAGCAACTTTTTATATTCCTCTTTATCCAGCGAATATTCACCACATGACATATTGATCATTCCCTGATGGAACTACTGATAATTATCTACCTGTATGCTCAACCTTACACATGAATTCCTACCAATTTTAATTACATTGAAACTTCTTTTGAACATTTATTCCAGTCAGTGTCTTTTTATAGCTATTTTGTGTGTAAATTACATACAAGAAGGCAAATGGAGTAACTTCTATTCAAAGTAATAATACACCATACTAGAGTCCTATTCTTAAAAATGCAATTGCCAAAAAACAATGCAAACTGAAATGAAAATAAGTATTTGCAAAATGGATTTTGAACAGTTAAAACCTGAGCCAAAATGTGAAACCAAAAAAGCAACAGGTGACTTCTACCCTTCTTCCCTTCATTCTTTCCTTACATACTATTCCCAATCCTTTTATCATTCTGCATTTCATATTACACCTGAATTAGCATGCTTACTAATTCAAGCTTCAAATTTTACACTTAACTTCCTAACAACAACTATAGAGAGATGGTAGAAGTTATACTATCACTTGGGAAAAAAAGAATCTCATACAGTGAATGAAAGCGCAGATTTTTGTGTTTCTAGTCTCTAAAAGAATTGTATTTCGTAGGACTTCATAATGGGGAAACTGAAAAATATAATGAACAGAGTCCTAAATAACATCATATAACTAATAGTATAATAGTTTTTATGTGGTTACTCCGTATAATGTTTTTGGATAAAGACAGGTCTTAACATGAAACTGCAACTCAAGAAACATGATTCTATTAGGAGGCCAGCTATCTGTTACCACAATGGACTGGGTTAAGAACAGACCATAGGAACACAAAGTAGTAAGTCATATATTTCAAGTACTCCCTAAAAATTAATATAATAATATAACATATAGTATAAGCTATATGTATAATATGAATAAATGGGTACATTCTATGCTTGTACTTGCTAGGAACAAAGTCATGAACATATTGAAAGGTTGATATACTTGTAGCAATTAAAAAGACTAACTAGCATTTTGTCTTAATTGGAGGCATAATCACATATTTCCTGTGACATATGGCATGTAATTGCCTCATCCTGTTATTTAATATTTCATATATGGATTTCAAATGCACAAACAGAATGAAAATTCCTGGAGGGCACATGTCAAAATTTTATATATGTTTAATTCATTCAGCTTCCACACATCATACACATTCTTGATAGATGTTTGTTGCAGGATTAAACCAAGTAATGAAGCTCTATTCAATTAACCAGAATCACCAGACATATAAGTGATGAGGGACTTAACAGGTGCCACACTCCATAGTTGGAAAGCAATTGTATCACCCACTTTACAGCAGTTATGGAGTCTACCTTAAGGGACTCACCAGTTAAAGTTGATCAAGAGACGCAAAAACGGGTGAAAGAAGACATTCTTCTTATCATTCTGCCCTATATTTCGTGCTTTAAAAACCTAGAACTGAGTGTAAACTTACTACATATGTCAGAAATCAATCCCATAGCTATATCCTGTGCCTATCTTGTTTACAGGTGGAGAGAAATGCAGAAAAAGAGAATATGAATTTTTCTGGATTTTTAATCACAAGCAGAGAAGTAAACTTTTGTTCTCACAAAAGTCCATCTCCATATTAATATATTATTTGTTTTACTGTAGTATTCTTTGCATAACCTATGCACGTGTACACACACACAATACTGAAAATAAAGAGCAATCAAGTGAGAAAATCAAAGACATTTTAAACAGCACTTGCTGTAGAAAGGGAGTCAGTCATAGTTACTTGTTTTTGGCACAGACTCAAAGACAAGGAGAGGGTTAGGAAGATTTATAGTACAAAAAGAGAAAGAGGACTCAGATGTATTCAGATGTATCTGTTGCCATAGTCAAGCTGCAGTCTGGCTAATTAGAATCTGGGAATTTTACATTTTTCATTCCAAGTTGTAATTAGGGACAAAATTAGGGAACTGGTCAGTTATTAATTAGCCCCTGGCCATTTGGGATCACTGTACATAGTAGTTATTGTTCAGCTTTCTTGGTTGTCACTAGAGACAGCAATTCCTTTTCACAGGACTGACCAGACTTTCTGGTTGATTTATTGTTGATAAAAGAATTTACCTCTATTCCAATTTGTTTTCATATATGGCTTGGTCTTATTCTGTGCAACCAGTCTTTCAACATGTACACACAACCCATTATGGACTTCAGAAAATAGAATTAAATTCTAGGCCCAAATAAAGGACGATAGTCTAAGTTAAGGGGTTAGGTAAGATACAAGCAGTAACTTTCAGGTTTAAAAGGATCCCAGCACAAAGGCAAAGGGCAAAAAACTCAGAACAGAAAGAACAGACATGGCATAGAAATAATAACTATCCCATTACTCTCATGAGCAGATATCAAAACAAAGTATATGAAAGAAAAATAAAATATAAGCTTACAAAAATTGATAATAGGCAGGAATCAAGTAGGAAATATACCTGAGGCAATTTATTTAGAATAAGCTTAAGCATCCTCTCCCTTGGCTCTTTACAAGTAAAGGATGAATGGTGAACACACCAGGAATGTTCACAAATGGCTGCAGCGTCAACACCATGAGACATAAGGAAAGTGTTCCTCTGAGCAAGCTACACTAGGATTTTTAGGGCATCAACTGTGTATGTTATATAGATACATGGAGACAATAAACTGAGCAGCTCTACACTCATGTTAGTGTTTCTAAGCGTGACAATCAAGGTAAACAAAGAGTGATAACATCACGTTATTGGACCTGAATATTTAAATATTTATTATTTTGTTGTTTTTGTGTTTTTTTTCTAGAAACTATACACGGACATAGAAGAAAAGAATGAATAATATCTATCCTCTCTTCCTCTCTCCTTATCATTTTGCTATCAATTATCAATGTATATACTTACCTACCTATTATCTATCATTTATATACATATATATGTATCAGAAAGGAAAAGGATGTGTAACATTCCAAAGATAAATCAACATATCCTCATTGCCCTTTTTCTCATCCTATTTTGGAGAACACTACAGAATGTGTAGGATCAGACGGTAAAGTGTAAAATCAAAAACATTTGGGACAAGTCAGGTTGAGCATGTCCCAAATTGTACATCTCTTCCCTCTCTTATTCCTACTCTTATGTTTAACAGGGATCACATTTCAGTTAATTTTCAACACTTAAGAATAACTGTGTATTAATTACAGAATTAAACCAGTCATATTAAGTAGAATAGACAAAAAAAATGGTAGAGTTAGAAACATACCAGGGGACTCCAATTTAATCCCATCAAGGTGGCCTGTACCAATGCCATCTCACTAGTCCAAGTGATCAATTTCAGTTCACAATTGATCATAATGAAAGGACTAAGAGTCAAAGGAAGCACATAAACAAGTCTAGTACCTGCTAATACTAACTGATAGAATAAATAAAGGGGAGAGTGATCCAACATGGGAAGCGAGATACTCAGCAGACTCATAGAATGGCAGATGTCCTAAAAAGCACTCTGGCCTCAGAATCAGCCCTAAAGGCATTTCGATCTGGCTGAAAAGCCCATGAGACTATTTCAGGCATGGAAAGCCAAGACACTCTGGCAAAAAAAAAAAAAAAAAAAAAAAAAAAAACACCAAACCCTAAATGAAAGATCTCTGTGAGTGAGATCCCAGTGGAAAGAACAGGTCTTCAAAGAAGGAGGTACCTTTCTCTGAAGGGAGGAGAGAATCTCCACTTTGAATATGACCTTGTCTAAACAAGATAAGAGTCGGAGAACTCAAGGGGCTTCCATAGCCTTGGAAACTCATGACTGGTGCATAGGGAGATTACTGATGCCATAAACAGGAGTGTCAATTTGTAAAGTCAACAACAGGAGTCACTGTGCACTTACTCCTCATGTAGGATCTCTATCCGTAATGTGCTGTACATTGAGACTTAATGCTATAACGAGTACTCAAACAGTATATTTCACTTTGTGTTTCTATGGGGGTGCAAACTGTTGAAAGCTTTACTTAATGCATACTAAACTGATCTTCTGTAAAAAAAAAAAGAAGAAATTATCAATTCCCAACTTGACTCTCACTGGGATTAAACATGACAATAGGTCTGATCTGATTTCATCATCATTTAAAAAATCATCTATTATTTTTCACTTTATGTTTGTGTGGGAGCAAACTGTTGAAATCTTTACTTAATGTATGCTAAACTGATCTTCTGTATATAAAGAGAATCGAAAATGAATCTTGATGTGAATGGAAGGGGAGAGGGAGTGGGAAAGGGGAGGGTAGTGGGTGGGAGAGACGGTATGTGGGGGTAGCCATTGTAATCCATAAATCGTACTTTGGAAATTTATATTCATTAAATAAAAGTTAAAAAAGAAAGTTCAGAACAGTTTGAAGAGCAATAAAATGGACTGAACAAAGAGAATTATGTGTTTGTGTATTTTGAGTAAAATAAATTTGTTTAACAATGTTTTTTCAATCTATGGGTTTTATGGCAGTCAAAGAACAGAAACTACGAAGAAAAGTATTTTTTTAATGTTAAACAATTGCAGCAGTTCAAAAAAAATGAACAGGACTCCTTTGCTGAGGATCATCTTTGTCTTTGTCTCTAGGCAAGATTTTCATGAAGTCTGAAATACCCTCCAGGCTTCACATAAAAGGTGTATGCCACTAAGAAGATTAAATCAATAGCACTTTCTGTGATGAATATTTACAAATGGCATATTTGTCCATATTATTTAGTTTTCTCTTAAAAGATGTAGTCAAGAAATTAGAATGTTTCATCTGATTTAAAGTGCTAATTTACAAGTAAAGTTTTATCACCAGAGAAATATCTTTCTACATGTGAGGACTTAGACATTTTAAGACATTACCTTCTCTTTGATGAAACTTAGTCACACAAAGATCCAGTTGGTGGCAGGATGGTTAGAAGACATGGAGATAGCAAAGTGCTGGCCCAGGCAGACTGAAACACATAATTAATCTACTGAATCTGCTTCTTCTGACAGAATAGATACATGTGTTATTGACACATGGGATAGTTAGTAAAAACAGAACCATTCAAATATTCTACTTTAATCAAAACCAGCCCATAAAGATGACTAGAGTCTATATTTAAAGGATATATATTTGGAAATGGGAAGGCAGGGTTCAAATCCTGGATCTATCTTAGTGATGTTGGTCAAGCTGCTGAAACTCTTATTTTTTTCTTTTCCTCACTTACTAATAGTATTGCTAAGCTAAATATAATTGTGGTTTTTTTTTAATCAGCTCTTAAATTTGGAATTAGAGCTTTTGCTAAAAGTAGACAGTAAAAACTAAAATTTCAACAAAGGATAATGATTGAGTTGAACTTAAACGATGACTAATCAATCAAAAAACATCAACTTGTGAGTTCTAATATGTCATGGATATTTCTTCACCTAACTTTTATGAGAGGAAAGGAATAAATGTTTAATAAAACCTAATTTGCACCAAGAATTTTGGAAAAGTTTTGATTTTCATTTTTTATCAATTTCATATAACAAATGAGAGTACCATCAATAGCTGTTTAGCAAATAAAGGGAAATTAACTGAAGAAGAATGCACTTATATAATTTTCTCAAAGCCATGTAAGTATTATGGAATAGTGCAGGAGTGGTACAAATTATATGTATAAATACTGCATTGTACCAGGATATACTGAGTTTCCAGTCCAAGGCCAATCACTGCCTACCCTCAGTGATTTTTATCCTTATTTGATCAGTTTTACATTTATATATTTCTGTGGACTTTGCACATTGTCTTTTCCCTTACTCAATATATTTTTGTGCCCTGAACTTCCCCTATAAAGGTAAAAGGGTTCAAATTATTTTTACCAAAATAATTACAATATCCAGATAAGTATCTGGAACTTAATAAAGCTGATACTATTTTTGTTTTATTGAAATAATCAGATTACTCTGCCTCTCTATCTAATGTATATTTAATAAACAATTGTTGTAGGAGAATTGGAGGAGTAAACCTGTAAGTAGGTAAAGTGCCTTATCTGTCAGTGCACTTCATTATCCTCTCACTATTCTGAAACCAGAAATCGATTTAGTATTTATCAGTTAAATCCATGTCTAAAATAACTAGAATATCAGAAAACAGAATATGTAGCACATAGAGGTTACATAGACTACTGATCAAAAATATACCTAATTCATAAATAAAGCAGCCCAAATCCACATTTCTATAATCAGAAACTTTTCGCTTCTTAAATAAATGAATTGTCTAGATAATTACCTCAATGTTATTCTTTGCTTTTTTGGTAAAGATTAAATATAAGTCTGACTCACTACTCCTATTTTGGGCTATTCTGCATGATATTTCTAGACTTTATTCTTCTAAGTAATTTTACCTTAAGAAGCTACCTATTAATTACTATTATGCTGGAAGCTGTGTTATGTAATTAATAGCTTTGCATTGGACTAAAAATCCACATAGCTAGGTTCATGTAAGTATCATTTACATTGCAATATAGCATTTGTAAGTGGAATTTTTATGTTTTCAGTTTTTAAAAATATTTTGTACAGTGTGTAGTGGTAAGTTTTATTTTTCTTTTCTTTTTTAAACTTTTATTTTATAAATATAAATTTTCAAAGTACAACTTTTGAATTATAGCAGCTTTTCCCCTCATAATCTCCCTCCCACCCACAACCATTCCAACTCCCACTCCCTTTCCCATCCCATTCTTCATCATGATTCATCTTCAATTATCTTTATATACAGAAAATAAACTTAGTATATACTAAGCAAAGATTTCAACAGACTGCACCTACAAAGACACACAAAATATAGAGTAGTGTTTAGGTAGTAGTTTTAGCGTTAATTAGCATAGTACAACACATTAAGGACAGAGATCCTACATGGGAGCAGGTGCACAGTGACTCCTGTTGTTGATCTAACAATTGACACTCTTGTTTATGGCGTCAGTAATCACCCAAGGCTCTTGTCATGAGCTGCTAAGGATATGAAAGCCTCTTGAGTTCAACAATTCCGATCTTATTTAGACAAGGCCATATGCAAAGCGGAACTTCTCTCCTCCCTTCAGACAAAGATATTGCTGGGATCTCCCAGAAATCTTTCATTTAGGTCATTTTTTTTTTTGTGCCACATTATCTTGGCTTTCCACGCCTGTAAAACTCTCATGGGCTTTTCAGCCAGATCCGAATGCCTTAAGGGCTGATTCTGAAGCCAGAGTGCTGTTTAGGGCATCTGCCATTCTTTGAGTCTGCTGTGTATCCTGTTTCCCAAGTAGGATCATTCTCTCCTTTTTAATTCTATCAATTATTATTTACAGACACTGGTCTTATTTATGTAATCACTTTGACACTTAATCCAATCTACCTGATCAGTTATGAACTTAAACTGATCACTTTAACAAGTAAGATAGCATTGCTACATACCACCTTGATGGAATTGAATTGGAATCTCCTGGCACATTTCTAGCTCTACCATTAGGGATAAGTCTGATTGAGCATGTGCTGAACTGTACATCTCTTCCCTCTCTTATTCCCACTAAAATTTAACAGGGATCACTTTTAAAATTTAACAGGGATCAGCTAAATTTAAATGACTAAGAATAATTGTATATTAATTAAAGAGTTCAACCAATGGTATTAAGTAGAACAAAAAATACTAAAAGGAATAAAATAGTAAATTGTTCCTCAACAGTCAGGACAAGGGCTGATCAAGACATTGTTTCTCATAGTGTCCATTTCACTTCAACAGGTTTCCTTTTAGGTGCTCAGTTAGTTGTCACCAATCAGGGAGAACATATGATATTTGTCCCTTTGGGACTGGCTTATTTCACTCAGTATGATGTTTTCCAGATTCCTCTATTTTATTGCAAATGACCGGATTTCATTTTTTTACTGTTGTATGGTATTCTATAGAGTACATATCCCATAATTTCTTTATCCAGTCTACCGTTGATGGGCATTTAGGTTGGTTCCAGGTCTTAGCTATTGTGAATTGAACTGCAATAGACATTGAGGTGCAGAGAGCTCTTTTATTTGCCAATTTCCTTTGGGAAAATTCCAAGGAGTGGGATGGCTGGGTTGAATGGCAGGGTTATATTCAGGTTTCTGAGGAATCTCCAAACTGACTACCATAGTGGCTTTACAAGTTTCATTTCCCACCAATAGTGGATTAGTGTCCCTTTTTCCCCACATCCTCGCCAGCATCTGTTGTTAGTTGATTTCTGTATGTGAGCCATTCTAACCGGAGTGAGGTGGAATCTCATTGTGGTTTTGATTTGCATTTCCCAGATGGCTAGTGATCCTGAACATTTCTTCATGTGAAAACTGAAAGATGTCTAAAATATTCTGGGACAACCAAGATAATAAATAGAACTGTGATTTAATGCATTGAATTGTAGACAGAATATTGTGATAATTTGTTTAAGCAGTTTAAACACCATTTTCAGTGGGTTCACTACTTTTATGTGATTTGAGCACAAATCAGTTGTGAAGGTTATTCTGTTCAGGTCTTCAAATGCCAGTTAACTTGGTAACTCTTTTTTTTTTTAAAGATTTATTTATTTATTTGAAAGTCAGAGTTACACAGAGAGAAGAGGAGAGGCAGCTACCCAGCTGGCCACAACAGCTGGAGCTGCACCGAACCGAAACCAGGAGCTAGGAGCTTCCTCCAGGTCTCCCACATGGGTACAGGGGCTCAATGACTTGGGTCATCTTCCACTGATATCGCAGGCCATACCAGAGAGCTACATCAGAAGTGTAGCAGCCGGGGCTCAAACCAGAGCCCATGTGGGATGCCAGCCCCAGTAACTCTCTTAAATGAACTTCAGGTTATATCATCAAAACCCTGGTAAATTATCTCTTTTGACTTCAAATAGTTACTGCAGAAGTATGAGAACAAGACTTTGTCTACCGTTGCAGAACCAAAGTAATATGTTCATCTCTGTAGTGTCAGCATTGATATAGCAATGATAATTACAGTTTTAGCCAGTGCGTGGTCAATTGCTGTGAAATGGGAATGTCAGAGCCAGTTCAGAAACTTTTCCCTTGCAAGATATATCTTGCTCACATTTCAAATGAATTTAATTTGTAGGATCTTTTGCTACAATGTCTGTTCTTAACCATCCAGCTAACAATATATTCAAATCTCCAAATTCTGCTATTCTGACCAATTTCTCCAGGAGAGCTATCATAAAAGAAAAAAAAAATTCCGAAAGGTTTTCTAACTTGGTTCCATTTGCAAGTCACGTGCCTTATACAGTTTTAGAGAAATTTTTACCTCTCTGAAATATCTGAAATAAATGTTAAGTTGTATAAGATTATCTGAAAAATAGTACTCATTTGTCATAAGTAACACAAAACATGCTTTTACAAAAGTGAAGAAGATATTTCTTAAATAGAATAGTCACCAATACATAAAATACATGTGAGTGTTACCTGAGTAACTCTATTTGCTGACTTTCTTCAGAAGCATCATTCACTCACTTAATCTTATGTTAAAGAAAGACAACTTGAGACAGTTTGATAGAGAAAAGTGAGTGAGCAACTACTCCAGGCGACCTCCTTGAGTGTGATTAACAAAACTTCAGTAGCTTATAGCAGTTTGCTTTCCTGTGACTTTCCTTCATTTCAAAAGTGAAGAAATTGTTTGAAGCTACATAAACTTCATAATCAAAGTTCAAATGTTTATGTGTTTCAAAATTTCAAATATTCTAGATCAGAGAAAAACCTGTAGCATTTTCATAAACTTTCTAGGAATGTTAAAATCAAGATTTTAATTTTACATTTTTAATTAATAATTATAGGCCAATTTAATATATTTGGAGATGGTTCTAAGTGTTATTTTCTAAGCAAGCCTCACTTTTCATGCAGAGGCTAGAAATCAGACAGCAGGTGTCCTGAGTATAAGACCAGTACATTTTTCATAAGGCTGCATTGCCTGTGCTAACATAATTTATTCAGAAAACTCTATGAAGAACATCTGAGGCAAGGAATAAATAACATTTTAAGAAATGTCATTGTTCATGTAAACAAGACAAAATTAGAAAAATAAAAAGAAATATAAGGCCATACACAGACATCCCTCATGACTGTATTCTCTAGTGATTACCACCCAAAACTTCTGTGTATTTCTTTGCATTTTCCTCTGGATGCATATTTATGTGCTTGCATAATGGAGATCACATTGCAAAGAGTTTTTTTTTTTTATTTGTATGAAGACAAAGAAACAGAGTTAAAGAGAGGGAGACAAATATATATATTAGGGGAGTCCCCTTCCTCTCCAAATGCTGGCACTGACACCAGGCCTGGCCAAGGCCAAAACTCAGAGCCAGGAAATCACACACCTGTGTCAGGATTGCAAATACCTGAGCCATCACCACTGCCTCCCATTGTCTGATTCAGCAGGAATCTGGAAAACAGAGCCAGAAACTACTATCCAATGCAGCTACTTCATTGTGGGATGCAGATGTCTTAATTGGTGTTTTTAACAGTGGGTTAAATATCTGCCCCACATATATAGTACATTTAATATATTTACTCAATATTGTGATTCCACTCAATATTATATTGTGTTCATTACTACTAATATTTCTCAAAACTATTGTTTTAATGGCCATAGTTTACATATGGCACATATATGAGTTGTGATTCAAATATATCTTCCATGTGCTGGTCCATTTCCCAATGGCCACAAGAGTCAAGGCTGGACCAGACTGAAGTCAGAAGACAGGAGCTACTTCCAGGTCTCCTACACGAGTGACTGGGGCTGTAGCACTTGGGCCATCTTCCACTACTTTTCCAGGCAAATTAGTAGGGAACTGGGAAGTGGAGCAGCTGGGTCAGGAATCAGCGCCCATTACTGGATGCCAGCGTCACCAGCAGAGGCTTAACCCATTGCACCACAATGTCAACTCATTTAGATCATAAATATATTATTTAGGATCTATTCATATGGTACATTTTAATAGAGATTTGAATGAAATATTATTTTAGAAGTGTTAAAAGCATGCTATAGCTCTTCAGTGTTAGGAAATATCATTAATCTGGCAAAATTAATCAAAGCTTTACATCCAAAGCTGAATATATATCATATGTCAGAATATAAGTTATAATATGTATGATTACTTTTGATAGTTTGGTAAAATGAGGAAATTTTTTAAAAAATTATTTATTGCAAAGGCAGAAATACAGAGAGAGAAGAGAGTGAGAGCAAGCATGAGAGAGAGCGCACACGAGAGATTTTCTATCCACTGGTTCAGTCCCCAAATGGCCACAATGGCAGGGACTGGACTAGGCTGAAGCCAGGAGCCAGGAGCTTCATCCAGGCCTACCACTTTGGTGCAGAGGTCCACGTACTTGGGCCATCTTCTATTTTCCCCGGTGTGTTAGCAGCGAGCTGGATCAAAAGTGGACCAACCAGAGATTCAAACTGGCGCCCATATCTGATGCTGACACTGCAGGCGCAGGCTTAGCCTTCTACAACACAGCACCCAACCCCAGAATGAGGGGAAATTAAATACATGCTTGTATAACTTCTTAGCATATAACAGTGAATTTCACTGTATTTTTTTTAATTACCTCACTTGGAAGTTTTTCAGTTTAAAAATCAACTTAATAGAGTTTATAATAACATAAGTTTATACAGTTGTATATGGTACAAAGTAGTGATAGATAAATGGGCAGATAATTAGTTGCCATTGCTATAATTACTTTAGCTTTATTGCATAATGTTATATTTTGAATGAGAAAAAAGCACACTAAATGTTGTTTTCATCATTCTTAGAGGTTATAAAGAACAAGTAAAATGAGTGGTATTTTTAAAAATATGAAAAGTGACTCTTCCTAAGAACTTCTGCCTGGTCTGATGCCTTTGACTCTCAGGTTTTTAAGAGGTGTGAACAATTCAAATTCTTATTAAATACACAACATTTATGTTTGTACTCAGGGTATTCATCATTTGTCTTCTTTCTGTTTATATGTGTTTATAGTAAAGGGAACAAATATTATACATTAAAGCTGAGCCTGAGATAAATGTTGGATAGCTCTGGGTATGAGATAGTAGAAAAATACATCTTTTGGCATTTTCTTTTTTAGCACTGTAGTAATATATAAAAGACTTTTGCATCATGGTCTTTCCTTGAGGGAACAAAAGATAGCCAAGGACAAGGGATCTTCTTTCTTTTCTCATTCTTATGATTTATGACTATAATAAACCTGACTATATCAAAAACACATTGTTTTGAAGAAATGCTCAGTGACATGTCAGTATACTCCATAGCCTGATCTTCATGGCAATAAAATGTGGCAGCAACCTGTAATTTCTCTTTCCTAATCATATGCTTAGAAAGCATCTTACTCTCCATGGTGAAGACACACTAAACATCACATCTCCTTGAGAAAGGGAGAAAAGCACACAGCAGAAGATAAATATGAGGCTCCAGGATGGCAGAAAGTTTTTGAAGAGGAAGCCAAATATTGGGTTCTGTCACTTTATAATAAAGGAAATTGGGGCAAGCTACTTGATGTTCACCTTGCTGCTGATAAAATAGTGGGTGATTCCCATTTACAACATCCTTCAAAACTGAACAATTCCATTAATAAAGGAGGACAGCCTAGCACTAGAAGAAAAAGATAGAAGTGAAACTAAAAAATATCTTTCAAAAACTGACCTGGCGAGAGGCTTAATGTCGTTGGTAACTGCAATTATGACACACACAGCAATATCTGGCACTAACAACCACCTCAACTTACCTCTCTCTCTTGATTTCTGTTTTTTCTTTTCTGCCATCATTCATTGACTGCTTCCTTCATTCTCTCCCCCAAGGTTTTACTGAGGATATTTATAAATTGGCATATTCAAACACTCCCTTTGCATAATTCAACTTACGCAAGTGTGCCCATCAGCTGACATGAACATAATGACTTTGAAAGGGACAGCTAAAAGGCTAATTTAATATTGTAATGAATGTATCTAGAAGAGCAGTGAGAAGAAAATCTTAAATGTAGATTAGAGTTCTAAATCATTTTAGAAATAATTGATAATTATAAAAGAAAATGTGGAATTAAATATAGAGAATCATGGCAAATTCTGAGAATATTCCACTGAAGACCAGCCATTTAAATCAACGAATAATGATGGCATTTTTAAAAATTTTTTTCTCTTTGCTTTTTATACAACATATTTAAATTTAAATTATAAACAAAGGCTTAATGCTCCACTAAATAAATATTTTAACACATAAAAGTAAAAAGACTATAGTTCAGCAGGAATATAGGCAGGATTATAAACAATAATCAAATGAAAAGGTGTTTAACTTCACCCAGATAAGTTAAATTTTAAAATAGCCACAGGTCATTAAGAATCTTTTAGTAGGGGCCAGTGCTGTGGGGTAGAAGGTTAAGCCTCCAGCTGAAGTGCTAGCATCCAATATAGGTGCCTGTCCTGGCTGCTCCACTTCCTATACAGCTCCTTGCTAATGTGCCTGGAAAAACAGCAGAAGATGGCCCCAGTACTTGGGACCCTGAACCAAGTGAAAGGCCCAGAAGAAGCTCCTGGCTCCTGGCTTCAGGTTGGCCTAGTTCCAGCCATTTGGGGTATTTGGGGAATGAACCAGGGAATGGAAGATGTCACTTTTTTGTTTTGGTATGTTTTCGACTTTTAAATTTTAGCTCCTACATATAAGGGAGGACATACATTATTTGTCTTTCAGTGTCTAGCTTGTTTCACTCGACACAATGAATGTCATCCAGTTGCAACCATTTTGATGCAAATGATAGAACTTGATTCTTTTTTATAGCTGAATAATATTCCATTGTGTGTTTATATATGTATGTGTATATATATACATATATATATAAATATATATATCATATTTTCTTTATCCATTCACTTGATGATAGACACCTTGGTTGAGTCCATATTTTGGCTACTATGAACAGTGCTGCTATAAATGTGGTGGTACAGGTATCCTTTAACAGTTTGTTCATGTCTTTTGGGTTTATACCCACTAGTGGGATTGCTGAATCAAATGTCAAATCTATTTCTGGTTTAAGAAATCTCCACACTGTTTTCCAGAGCAGCAGCAAACATTTCCCTTCCCTCCAACAGTATATAAGAGTTCCCCCTTCTCTACATCCTTGCCATCATGTTGCTCTCTGTATTTTAGATTTTAGTCATTCTGACAGGAGTGAGGTAATAGCTCATGGCGGTTCTGATTTGCATTTCCCTGATGGCTAGTAATGTTAAGCATTTTTTCATATATTTTTTGGCCATTTGTATTTCTTCTTTTATGAAATGTCTGTTGAGGTTTTTTGCCAATTTCTTTACTGGGTTGGTTTTTTAGACGTATAGAAATTACTATTAACCTAACAATTCACAATATTGACTATAAAGAATTCTTTGTTTTATTTATGCCACTTTAGTATATTAATCATTACCACAGATAACTTTGATAATTGCATTAAATCAACCAAAAATTGTTTTCCTTTTATTTTACAATGTCAAAAGTGTGTTAAATTTCAGGTTTTAAATACAATGACCATCAGGTTACTGAAAATTTATCTTAAAACTGAATACAATCTGAAACAACCAGATAACCTCAAGGTAAAACTAACTGTTTAAAATGTCTTGAGGGGGTCTGGCACTGTAGCATAGTATGCTAGCCCTCCACCTGCAGTGCCAGCATTCTTCATGGGCACTGGTTCAGATCTCCGTTGCTCCTCTTGTGATCCAGCTCTCTACTCTGGCCTGAGAATGCAGTAGAAGATAAACCAAATGCTTGCGCCCCTGCACCTACATGGGAGACCTAGAAGAAGCTCATGGCTCCTGGCTTTGGATCAGCTAAGCTCTAGCCATTGCCAACGTTGAGGGAGTGAACCAGTGATGGAAGACCTTTCTTCCTGTCTCACCCTCTTTCTTTCTTTAACTCTACCTCTCAAATAAATATATAAAGTCTTTAAAATATCTTGATGAAGACAATAGTAAAAAAAGAAAAAGGAAAATTTTTAGAAGGAAAATTTACCTATTCTATCAGTAGATTACCAGTATTATCAGATGTTTATATCAAATCTCCTTTTAGTTCATTCTGAAATAGTCATTTATGAGAACAGCAATGGTATCCATGAGTATCAAATATGACATAATTGTATGTACCAGGAAACATGCAAACATCAGAACCATGTACTATGTGAATATGATTCTCTAAAAAACATTTTGTAAATATATCAATCATTATTTCATTAGAAGTCATCAATATTATCTTGTCTTTCATTTTTTCAAAAGATAAACATAACTAATCCTGAATCTCAGGAATAGTTAGTGATATATTTGGTTAAATATTACACAGAACAATAACATAAAGAGATTAAAGCTAATACTTTACTGCTTACAGGTGGAAAATCTCCAGAAGATTAACAAATAGAAGAAATACAGAATTTATGCCTAGTAGTGTTTATTTACCATTAGGTGATCATCTTTCTGAGTTTTAAGTAAGTATATTGTGAACTATTCCTAGCAACAGAGTTACTGGAGACATTATTTTGTTGTTCCTAAACACAGAAAACAAAAGACGGAATATATTATGAAAATATTTCAGATGTACTCAAAACACTTTTTTCCTATTCAAACTAGCAATGCATACTGAAGGCTCTGAGTTGTTCTATAGTACAAAAACCTTAATCTATTACCTAACCTGAGAGTTAATTGCATGTGTCCCTTTAGCTGTGCCATGCAGTGCCCAGGTATTTGGTCAAACGTTACTCTGAGTATATTTGTGAGGGTGTTTTGAATGAGATTAACATGGGTGTGCATAGACTGTGAATAGCAGACTGGTCTCCCTAATTCAGGTGAGCCCCATTCAATTAGGAGAAAGCCTAAACAGAACAAAAAAGACAATCCCTTAAGGGCTGAGCCAAACATCTGCCCCTCAGTAGTGATCTTAAATCCTGACTGCTTTCGGTAGAATTAGAAATAACGTTTATTGAAGCTCAGTTCTACAGACTTATTATGGAGCTTTCTAGATTTCCATCCTTCCCATACGTACTTCATAAACTACCTCCATCCTTGATTACTTGACTTTTTTTATCCTCCTTGCCTTGTATCCTGAAAGGACTTAACTTCATTACCAGATTTCAAATAGTCGGGAATGTCACAGGAGTGAAGGAGAAAAAGAAAGTTCTGGAGTACCTTCGCTTTTTGCCAAGGATCTACATCTGCTTTTCTAAACCTGAGCATTGCGGACCAGTCCAGAGAGCTTCTCTACAAGTCTCCACTCTCTCAGGAACCTTCTTATATCGTAGCTGCTCTTGGCCTTTCTGAATTTTCAGCCAGAACAGAAGTTGTTTGTTGGAATGGGATCAGTTTTAATTCCATTCTGTTTACCTTTACCCCAAGTTTTGCATATCAGTCAAAGGGAAAAATATAAAAGACTATAGAACAAGATGGAGAGTAGAAGCTAGTAAATCGCTTTTCTCTGAAGAAATAAAGCAATTATGTTTTAAAAAGAGGGGAATGACAGGCCCTAGAAATCCTGAATGAAATCAATATCTATTACTATCATTTTTCAAAGAACAGAATACAGATGTGGTTTTAGCAGGGAAATTGAAAATTGATTCAAAATATTTACAGGATTTTGATTTCCCTAAATATACACACAAAAACATTACAGAATAGCCTCACTGTCTCATTGTAAGCAGATCTCATTTTCTCCTGCTACTAAAGAACATCTAATTACATATGATATTGTGATAATTTATTTTGGCTGTTGCAATAGATTACCTCAAACATAAAAAAAATATTCCTTCTTATATCTGGAGGCCAGAAGTCAAAGCTGTTTCGCTAGGGTGAAATCCAGATGTTGGCAGAGTCACCCTCCTTCTGTGACTATAAGAAGGATCCACTCTTCATTCAACATTCCTGGGTTTGAGGTCACATACCTGCAGTATCTGCTTCTACAACATTGCTTTCTCCTATCTATGTCAAGTCTCCCTCTTTCTTCCTTTTCTTTTATTAAATACGTTATTTATTAACAATAGTTGTACATATTTATGGGGTTCAGTGTAAATTATTATTGTGATCCGACAAACATTTTTTAAATTTATTTTAAGAGTTTGCAATTTTTAGTATTTTATTAAAATCTCTGGGAACATATCTACTTAGCCTACCACAACCTTAATTTTGGAAGCTCAATAAAGAAAAAGAAGCAGCAACAGAGAAAAGTGGGTTCAGGAACGATGAATAATATTTATTCAAGAATGTTGAATTTAACTCTTCGTAACACTTGAAAATAAGTGCCCTGTTTGTATTGTACTGAATTACTATAAGGTATAAAAGTAATTAAAAACTGTCCCCCTTTGTGTTTAGGGACAAATGCAGGATTTTTGGTTAGGTAATAAAATCACACATAAACTCTTAAGTCTGAAAATAAACCTTATTAATTGCAAAGGGAATTAGAAGTATCTCAGGAAAATATACTATATGTTATTTTTTAAATTTTAAACAATTAAAATTCCATCATTTTAGTCTTTCACCTAATAATATCACAACACACTTTTTAATTGAAGTCCATAACATAAAAAATATTGTGTAGGTTAGACAAAGATAGTGAAACTTGGAATCTGAAATGAAACTCATAGCTAAACATAGGCATTAGGCCCAATCCATTTGAATTAGATTTTTCAAGTAATCAGTAGGCTGTAATTTTCACTTCAGGGTAGATAGTTTCTTTCCACTTCCTAACCTTAGATTTCTATTTAGGAAAATAGAATTGTTATAGAGTGTTGGAATGTAATGTAGGTGTTTATGAAGAAACCTCAGTGAGTTTTAAGATGCATCATATCTTACAAGCTTGTTAGAGGGTTCATTATCCATTTCTAGTGAATACTAAAGGAAGATAATGAATGAGAGTTACAGGCCACCTGTATTTTATAGTTAAATCGTAAAGAAAATAACGCTAGAAACTAGCTAATTTGGATGGTTCTCATTTAAAACTAAAAACTCTTTTTGTTATAATGCTTTTCTTCTATATCCTCTACTTAATATATGATAAACTCATGGGGTACTTCAAAAGCCAAAAATGAAGAGCACTTCAAAATATTTATGGAAAATATAATTAAACATATTTATTTTTCTCAAGATATGTGAAACACTCATATGTCATAAGCAGATTTCTATTAAAACTAGGAATAAAAATATATATGGTGCCAACTTTTCACTAATGATAAATAGTTCCCCTAATGCCAATTAAATTTGGAATATATGTATTGAAATGTACTAATAATTTATAAGAAAAAATTGACAATTAGCTTATTGTGTACTAAAAGTTATAGTATATTTAATGTCAAAGGGTATAGTGGTTTTGGCTGCCCCTTGGGACATCAATATCCTATACTGAAGGAATGGTTCAAGTCCTGGCTATTCCACTTCTGATCTTGCTTCTTGCCAAGGCCTCCTGGGAGGCAGGAAGTGCTCAGGCCACTATCGTCCATGTGGGAGACTCAGATGGATTTCTTTACTCTTGACTTCAGCATAGAGAAGCCCTGACTGTACCAGACATTGGGGGAGTAAACCAGAGGAAAAGTCCTTTCTCTCTATCTCTCCTTCCCTATCTCATTCTCTCCTTCTCTCCCTCTTTGCCTTTCAAATGGATAAAAAATAAAATATAACATCTTTAAAATTTTTTATTTGAAAGTCAGAATTACAGAGAAGATGAGCCAGAGGCTGAAAGAAAAAGAGAGAGAGAGAGAGAGAGAGAGAGAGAGAAAGAGCCAGCTTCGATCTGCTGGTTCACTCCCCAGATGACCACAATGCCCATGGCTGTGCCAGGCTGAAGCTGGGAGCCAGCAGCTTCATTCAGGTCTCCTTGTGGGTATAGGGGCCCAAGGACTTGGGCCATCTTCTGCTACTTTCCCAGGTGTATAAGCATGGAGTTGGATTAGAAATGGAGCAGCTGGGACTCGAACTGACCCCCATATGGGGTGCCGACACTGCAGGAGGCGGTTTGACCTTCTACACCACAGCACCGGCCCCCAAATACAACATTTTTTAAAAGCAAGTGTAGGGGCTGGAGCTGTGGTGCAGCAGGTTAAAGCCCTGGCCAGAAGCGCTGGCATCCCATATGGGCGCCAGTTCGAGTCCCGACTGCTCCATTTCCGATCCAGCCCTTTGCTACGGCCTGGGAAAGCAGTGGAAGGTAGCCCAAATCCTTGGATCCCTGTACCCACAAAGACCTGGAAGAAGCTCCTGACTCCCGGCTTCAGATCGGCACAGCTCCAACCGTTGTGGCCACCTGGGAGTGAACCATTGGATTGAAGACCTCTCTCTGTGTGTCTCTGCCTCTCTAACTCTGCCTTTCAAATAAAGTTAATAATTTTTTAAAAAAGCAGGTGTATATATGGATTCATAATGTTAACAGTAAAATAGAATATGACCATCTTGAGGATATACAAATAAAAGATATTTTCTCCTATCAATTTTGTTATTCAATAAATATTGATTATCACTGGGAATATAAAACTTAACATTACCACCAACCTCCAAAAAGTTTACAGAATTTCAACCTACCAAGTTATGTCATAAAGTAATTTTGATAATTTCTAGGGGAGATTCATTCTTCTAAAACATATAGAAGGCAGGGATTTTGTTAGGTAAAAGCTACCACCAAAATTTATCCAATTTTGGGTTTATTGACTTTGGGGTATATTGATTATTTAAGTATCTTTAATACATTCTAGAATTCTTCCCACATGGCACTTGTCTTTCAAATGTTCTTTACCACAAATTGAAGACGTCTTAGCCATTTATCTTTGCCAATTTTGTATTGCTATAACAGGATACCAAGATTGGCTAATTTACAAAAAAAAAAAAAAAAAAAAGAAAAGAACGAAAGAAAGAAAGAAGGAAAGAGAGAAAGAACAATGAACGAAAGAAAGATAAATTTATTTCTCACAATTGGGAGACTTGGAAATCCAAGAATACACCATTCGCCTCTGGTGATGGTCTTTGTGTTATAAACCTCAAAAAAAAGAGAGCAAAAAGGTGAATGTATGACAGAGGACCAGGGCTTCACTTCATTCTTTTATCAGATCATTCACATGGTAACCAATCCACTCCCACAATAACACCATTAATCCATTAATGAAGGTACTATCAACATTGTTACAATAGCAATTACATTTCAACATAAGTTTTTCAGAGGACATTCAAATGATAGCCTCTGTCTTTCACTTGGTGAGACCATTGTATTTTTTATTGAATTGCTCTTCCCTGAGCTGGAAACAAAGCTGTGTGATCATGGTCTCGGTCTATCTGTAGCCTATAATATTGTAGAAAATAAAAGTAAGTAATGAACCTTGCTACCTTGGTTGATGAGATTGCAGATATTAATCTCCAGCTTCTCTTAGCTGCTTAAGATAAAGTATGAATCAAGAGAGATGAATTGAAGAAATTATTTGATATTCAAGCAGCAATTAGAACAAACATAAAGAAAAGGAGAACAAAGTAAAAAGGATTAGGAGAGACAGATATGATGAGATGATATAGAGGTGAGTAGCTCAGGTAGTAATATTAATTAGAATAGTCAAGGAATTCCTGTCTGAGAAGGTAAGAATTGAGCAGATTCTTCAAGATAATTTGAGCAAACATGCATTGGTGTGCAGTACCTGTAGGCAGACACTAGAACAGCGTCACTAGGGCAAGAATGTGCTTAGTGCTGAAAAACATCCCAAAGCTAGGCAAACACATTTAGAACAGATGAGAAGTCAGCTGATAATGGAGGTAAATGGGAAGGCAGCCATATAGTTTCTTCTAGACTATTTCAGAAAAATTTTGAAAATAGTTTTTTCATAATACATATTTCCATCAAAATATCAAAATTTTGAAGACCACTCTGCATGTATGTCAATTTTTTTGCACCAAGAATAAACTTTTAATTCTAGTCTCCATGAAGTTTGAAGTACCTTAAGTTCATATACATATATAAATGCATTTACATGTTCTTATATTTTACACCATGAATATTACTTTTATACTTAAAAACTGAAGAATGAAAAATATATGGCTAAAATAGTTCCTGAGGCCTATATGTCTATTTATGTACCAAATATTAATAGTCTCAAAGCAAACCCTTTAGAAAAATAATTTTTCTCTCTATTTTCTGTCAGTCATTTTTGCTTGTTACAAGGACATAAACATTTTTTAAAAAAACATAGAATCTTTGCCCTGCCATTTGCCAAAGATATTTTCTTTTTTTTAATATTATTTGCAAAACACAGCCTATGGATTACAATGGCTTTCCCCCCCCATAACTTCCCTCCCACCTGCAACCCTCCCCTTTCCCGCTCCCTCTCCCCTTCCTTTCACATCAAGATACATTTTCAATTCTCTTTATATACAGAAGATCAGTTTAGCATATATTAAGTAAATATTTTAAAGTTTGCACCCACATAGAAACACAAAGTGTAAAATACCGTTTCAGTACTAGTTATAGCATTACTTCACAATGTACAGCACATTAAGGACAGAGATCCTACATGAGGAGTAAGTGCACAGTGACTCCTGTCATTGACTTAACAAATTGACACTCTTGTTTATGGCATCAGTAATCACCCTAGGCCCTAGTCATGAGTTGCCAAGGCTATGGAAGCCTTTTGAGTTCACCAACTCTGATCATATTTAGACAAGGTCATAGTCAAAGTAGAAGTTCTCTCCTCCCTTCAGAGAAAGGTACCTCCTTCTTTGATGACCTGTTCTTTCCACTGGGATCTCACTCACAAAGATCTTTCATTTAGGTGTTTTGTTTTGTTTTGTTTTGTTTTGTTTTGTTTTGTTTGTCAGAGTGTCTTGGCTTTCCATGCCTGAAACACTCCCATGGGTTTTTCAGCCAGATTTGAACGTCGTAAGGGCTGATTCTGAGGCCAGAGTGCTGTTTAGGACATCTGCCATTCTGAGTCTGCTATGTATCCCGCTTCCCATGTTGGATACTTCTCTCCCTTTGTTATTCTATCAGTTAGTATTTTCAGACATTAGTCTTGTTTATGTGATCCCTTTGAATCTTAGTCCAATCATTATGATCAATTGTGAACAGAAATTGATCACTTGGACTAGTGAGATGGCATTGGTACAAGCCATCTTGATAAGATTGAATGGAATTCCCTGGTATATTTCTAACTCTATCATTTGGGGTAAGTTAGCTTGAGCATGTCCCACATTGTACATCTCTTCCCTCTCTTATTCCCACTCTTACATTTAACAGGGATCACTTTTCAGTTAAGTTTCAACACTTAAGAATAACTGTGTGTTAATTACAGAATTCAACCAATAGCATTAAGTAGAACAAACAAACAAACAAAAAAAACTAGGAGGGATAAAGTATTAAGTTGTTCATCAACATTCAGGACAAGGGCTGATCAAGTCACCATTTCTCATAGTGTTCATTTCACTTTAACAGGTTTCGTTTTTGGTGCTCAGTTAGTTGTCACCAATCAGGGAGAACATATGATATTTGTCCCTTTGGGACTGGCTTATTTCACTCAGCATAATGTGTTCCAGATTCCTCCATTTTGTTGCAAATGACCGGATTTCATTGTTTTTTACTGCTGTATAGTATTCTAAAGAGTACATATCCCATAATTTCTTTATCCAGTCTACTGTTGATGGGCATTTAGGTTGATTCCAGGTCTTAGCTATTGTGAATTGAGCTGCAATAAACATTAAGGTGCAGACAGCTTTTGTGTTTGCCAATTTAATTTCCTTTGGATAAATTCCAAAGAGTGGGTGTGGGGAGCAACTGGGAGCAACTCGGACTAGACTAAGTTACTGGAATTAAGACTTATTCTATGCATCTGCTCTCCCACAATATGGCGCTGGGAGAGGAGGAAACAGCTTCTACACAGCTGCCTCCAGTTCAACCAATAACTGTAGGACCTGCTCCTGATTGGAGGAGAGCAGCGTACTCGGCGTGTGGGTAGCAGAGTTGGGATTGGTGGAAGAGAACTATAAAGGAGGAGAGAGACAACATGCACCGGGGAACATCTATCTGAAGGAACACCTGTGCAGCCCCCGAAAGAGCCGGCCGGCGGTGTGCCACTCCCCTGCGGAAGTGGGGAAAGTGGCAGGGGGAACCGCCCTTCCACGGAGGTGGAAGGGTCGGTAGCCAACCCGGGAAGAACCAGCAGCAAACCTGGGAAGGGCCGAGCAGACAAAAGAACAGCGCAGGGTTTAGTGTCGTTCCTCCACGAAGAGGGGGAGCGACATAATGGTGTCGTGACTCAGATTTGAAGCCTAGGCAGGGTTTAGTGTCGTTCCTCCATGAAGAGGGGGAGCGACAAGTGGGATGGCTGGGTTGAATGGTAGTGTTATATTCAGATTTCTGAGGAATCTCCAGATTGACTTCCATAGTGGCTTTACCAGTTTCATTTCCCACCAATAGTGGATTAGTGTCCCTTTTTTCCCACATCCTCACCAGCATCTGTTGTTGGTAGATTTCTGAATGTGAGCCATTCTCACCGGGGTGAGGTGAAACCTCATTGTGGTTTTGATTTGCATTTCCCTGATTGCTAGTGACCTTGAACATTTTTTCATATGCCTGTTGACCATGTGGATTTCCTCTTTTGAAAAATGTCTATTGAGGTCCTTGGCCCATCTCTTTAAGTGGGTTGTTTGTTTTGTTGTTGTGGAGTTTCTTGATCTCTTTGTAGATTCTGGTTATTAATCCTTGATCTGTTTCATAGTTTGCAAATATTTTTTCTCATTCCATCGGTTGCCTCTTCAGTTTCCTGACTGTATCTTTTGAAGTATGGAAACTTCTCAATTTGATGCAATCCCAATAGTTAATTTTGGATTTGACTGCCTGTGCCTCTAGGGTCTTTTCCAGGAAAAGTACCTATATCTTGCACGGTTTCTCCAATGTTCTCTAATAATTTGATGGTGTCATAGATGTAGGTCTTTAATCCATGCTGAGTGGATTTTTGTGTAAGGTGAAAGGTAGGGGTCTTGCTTCATGCTTCTGCATGTGGAAATCCAGCTTTCCCAGCACCATTTATTGAATAGACTGTCCTTGCTCCAGGAATTGGTTTTAGATCCTTGATCAAATATAAGTTGGCTGTAGATGTTTGGGTTGATTTCTGGTGTTTCAATTCTGTTCCATTGGTCTATCCATCTGTTTCTGTACCAGTACCATGCTGCTTTGATTACAACTGCCCTGTAGTATGTCCTGAAATCTGGTATTGTGATGCCTCCGGCTTTGTTTTTCTTGTAGAGGATTGCTTTAGCTATTTGAGGTCTCCTGTGTCTCCATATGAATTTCAGCATCATTTTTTCTAGATCTGAGAAGAATGTCTTTGGTATCTTGATTGGTATCGCATTGAATCTGTAAATTGCTTTTGGGAGAATGGACATTTTGATGATGTTGATTCTTCCAATCCATGAGCATGGAAGATTTTTCCATTTTTTGGTATCCTCTTCTATTTCTTCCTTTAAGATTTTGTAATTCTCATCGTAGAGATCTTTAACGTCCTTGGTTAAATTTATTCCAAGGTATTTGATTGTTTTTGTAGCTATTGTGAATGGGATTGATCTTAGAAGTTTTTTCTCAGCCGTGGCATTGCCTGTATATACAAAGGCTGTTGATTTTTGTGCATTCATTTTATATCCTGCTACTTTTCCAAATTCTTCTATGAGTTCCAGTAGTCTCTCAGTAGAGTTCTTTGGATCCCCTAAACAAAGAAGCATATCATCTGCAAAGAGGGATAGTTTGACTTCTTCCTTCTCAATTTTTATCCCTTTGATTTCTTTTTCTTGCCTGATGGCTCTGACTAAAACTTCCAAAACTATGTTGAATAGCAGTGGTGAGAGTGGGCATCCCTGTCTGGTGCCAGATCTCAGTGGAAATGCTTCCAACTTTTCCCCATTCAATAGGATGCTGGCCGTGGGTTTTTCATAAATTGCTTTGATTATATTGAGGGATGTTCCTTCTATACCCAATTTGCTTAGAGTTTTCATCATGAAAGGGTGTTGAATTTTATCGAATGCTTTCTCTGCATCTATTGAGATAATCATATGGTTTTTCTTCTGCAGCTTGCCAATGTGGTGTATCACACTGATTGATTTGCAAACATTGAACCATCCCTGCACACCAGGGATAAATCCCACTTGGTCTGGGCGGATGATTTTTCTGATGTGTTGTTGTATTCTATTGGTGAGAATTTCATTGAGGATCCTTGCATCTATGTTCATCAGGGATATTGGTCTGTAATTTTTTTTTGACAGGCAGAGTGGACAGTGAGAGAGAGAGACAGAGAGAAAGGTCTTCCTTTGCCGTTGGTTCACCCTCCAATGGCCGCCATGGCTGGCGCGCAGCGGCCGGCCCACCACGCCAATCCAATGGCAGGAGCCAGGTACTTCTCCTGGTCTCCCATGGAGTGCAGGGCCCAAGTACTTGGGCCATCCTCCACTGCACTCCCGGGGCACAGCAGAGAGCTGGCCTGGAAGAGGGGCAACCAGGACAGAATCCGGCACCCTGACCGGGACTAGAACCGGGTGTGCCGGCGCCACAAGATGGAGGATTAGCCTAGTAGCTGCCGTGCCGGCCTTGGTCTGTAATTTTCTTTCAATGCTGCATCTTTCTCTGGCTTAGGGATTAAGGTGATGCTGGCTTCATAGAAAGAACTTGGGAGGATTCCATCTTTTTCAATTTTTCTGAATAGTTTGAGAAAAAATGGAGTTAATTCTTCCCTAAATGTCTGGTAGAATTCAGCAGTCCTGGGCTTTTCCTTGTTGGGAGCGCCCTTATTACTCTTCCAATTTCTTTCTCAGTTATGGGTCTATTTAGGTTTTCCATGTCTTCATGATTAAATTTAGGTAGATTGCATGTGTCCAGGAATCCATCCATCTCCGATAGATTTCCCCGTTTGCTGGCATACAACTCCTTGCAGTAGTCTCTGATGACTCTCCTCACTTCTGTGGTGTCCGTTGTTACACTTCCCTTTTAATCTATGATTTCATGGATCTAGGTCCTCTCTCTTCCTTTTCCAGTCAGTTGAGCCAATGGTGTGTCAAAATATTCACTTTTTCAAAAAACTAGCTCTTTGATTGGCTGATTTTTTGTAATTTTTTTGGATTCAATCCTGTTGATTTCTTCTCTGATTTTAATTATTTCTCTTCTCCTACTAGATTTGGGTTTGGTTTGCTGTAGTTTTTGTAGATCCTTGAGATGCATTGAAAGCTCATTTATTTGGTGGCTTTCCAATTTCTTGATGTAGGCACCTATTGCTATAAACTTTCCTCTCAACACTGCTTTTGCCGTATCCCATAAGTTTTGATATGTTGTGTTATTATCCTCATTTACTTCCAGAAAGTTTTTGATTTCTCCTTTGATTTCTTCAATGACCCAGTGTTCATTCAGGAGCATGTTGTTCAGTCTCATGTGTTTGCATACGCTCTAGGGATTCCTGAGTTGCTCATTTCCAGCTTCATTCCACTGTGGTCTGAGAAGCTGCATGGTATGATTCTAATTCTTTTAAATTTGCTGAGACTTGCTTTATGACCTAGTATGTGGTCAGTCCTGGAGTAGGTTCCATGTACTGCTGAGAAGAATGTAAAATCTTTAAATGTATGATTGAAAGTTCTTTAGATACCTGTTAGATCCATTTGGGAAATAGTGTCAATTAAATCTGCTGTTTCCTTGTTAATCTTCTGTCCGGTTGATCCATCTGTTTCTGAGAGTGGAGTATTGAAGTCCCCCAGTACTATTGTATTGGAGTCTAAGTGTCCCTTTAAGTCCCTAACATACCTTTTAAATAAACCGGTGCCCTGTAATTAGGTACATATACATTGATAATGGTTACATCTTCCTGTTGAATTGAACCCCCAATCATTATATAGTGTCCCTCTTTGTCTCTCTTAACAGTTTCTGTGTTAAAGTTTTTGTTGTTGTATATGCCCTTCTTCTAGTTGAAGAAATTTCTTTTTTTAAAAGTAAACTTGTGTTTAACTCCATGAACCTTTCTTTATTAAAGTTGTCTGCTTCTCATTTTATGTGAAATGGAGAGAAAGAGAGAGAGAGAGAGAGAGAGAGAGAGAGAGAGAGAGAATCAATCTTCCATCCCTTGTTTTATCCCCAAAATGTCAACAGCGTCTGAGTTTGGGCCAAGCTGAAGCTAGAAAGATGGAAATAAATCCAGGTCTCCATTTGAGTGGTAGGGACCCAAATGCTTGAGGCATCACCTCTGCCTTCCAGGATGCACATTAGCAGGAAACTGGATTTAAAAGCAGAGCTGGGACTCGAACTCAAACACTCTGCTATGCAATGGCAGTGTATCGACTGGCATTTTAACTGCTGCCCGAAATACCCACCCCAAAAAGTTTATCTAATGCCTAGTTTGTCAGTAGTCTTAATCATGAAGATTGTTGCACTTGTCAACTATTTTACTATGTCTATTGAGATTAACATGTGTTGTTTTTTTTTATTCTCTCAATATAATGTGCTATATTAATTGATTTTAGATATTACCAAATGTATTTTGCAAAAAAAAAAACCAAAGTTATTCAGTAAAACTGAAGAGTTCTACCTGAATCTGCCTCCACAGATCTGTCCAGTCATGCATGTGTCCTTTGCTTTTTAATTCTCTGTTCTTCAGCCATAGGCCTTCTTCAGTAGAGTAAGATGGCCTATCTCCTCCCCCTGAAAGATCTTTCACATACTTTTCTTTCTGTCTAGAATATACCTCCTATTGACCTCCCCTACCGACACTTATCTATTAGTGAAATTTATCCTTCAAATATATTCTTAATCTCTCTAATCGAGGGAAATTAATTTTCTGTGTTGTAAGTGGCCAATGTCCTATGTTGCTTTGCCATAACATTTGCCTCTATTATAATTAAATAATTTAGAGGTGATTAATTGAAACAAAGAATTTGCTTATTATTACCCCCATATTTTATATCCAATATCTACCAAGCTACTCAGAACACATTGAGTTTTCAATAAACATTGTAAAATATATGAATTTTGAGCCATGGACCAAGAAGACAGAGTCTTCTAACAGTATTCTGAGGTATCTGATTTTATGACATATTCTGGAAACTTGAAGTGATTCCACATTATTTAAACATTTTATTTATGCTGGAAAGTTATGAGAAATGAAGCTCTAATAAACAAATATTTATCTTTATTTAAAAGGCAAAGTGACATAGATAGAGACATGGAAAAGGGATCTGCTGTTCTCTGCACCAAAAATTACTGGAAAAACCAGGGTTTGGTAAAGCCAAAGTTAGGAGCCAGGAACTCCATCTGGGCCTCCCAAATGTGTGGCAGGGACTCAAGAACTTGATCTATCACCTGTTGCTACTTAGGTGCAGAACCAGTGAGCTAAATCAGAAGCAGAGCAGGTGGGACTCACATTACTTTATACTGGTTATTTTCAGTTATTTATACTTGGATTTTTGAGTCATTACTATTTCTTCTATCTCAAATATCACACTCAACTATTTAGCAGGATTTTATCCTTTCTTTTACAATGTCATTTTTGCCACTGTGT
Organism: Oryctolagus cuniculus; assembly: GCF_964237555.1. NCBI lineage: Eukaryota > Metazoa > Chordata > Mammalia > Lagomorpha > Leporidae > Oryctolagus > Oryctolagus cuniculus. The sequence continues at coordinate 192,991,806 of NC_091432.1, read as the reverse complement.
AATACTTGCTTCAATATAATAGTCTAATGCTGTCATTCCAAAATTCATTTTTTATTTGGATCTATGTACCAGCCTTCAGTGGCAAATGTAAAGGAAGAGAGATCAAAAAGAGCAAAACATTTTGAGAAAAACCTAAGGATTTAGGATGATAAGATGGTTTCAGCAGAAATTGTGAGATTTGACAAAAATCCAAGCAACAAAACTTGATCTTATTCTGAGAAGAAATGTTTAGGCATAATGCAAACTGGGAAGAGTTGAAATACTTTTGCAAAAATGTTGTAATACATATATTTAACATTTAATAAGGGATGTAATTCAATTATAAGAAGGATTGATTTAAAATAGTAAAAGTAATAGGCGGAGAAGCCAGAAGTAAAGTTATAGCAACCTGCCTCATTTTCCTTATATTTCCAGACAAGTATAATTCCATTATGATGCTCAGGAAAACTGTGAAAAGTATATTAGTATTCCTGTTTGGTACTTGTGAATACCAGGAAAATATGATGTGAATTTTATGTGGTTTGTCTTGCAACAGTTATCACAAAATGTTGCAATTGGAAACTATTTACTGTCCAAACAAGTTTAACTGCAACAAATGTTGAAAAACAACACAAATAGGGCCTGCGCTTTGGCTCACTAGGCTAATCCTCTGCCAGCGGCACCAGCACCCCGGGTTCTAGTCCCAGTTGGGGCGCCGGATCCTGTCCTGGTTGCTCCTCTTCCAGGCCAGCTCTCTGCTGTGGCCCGGGAAGGCAGTGGAAGATGGCCCAAGTACTTGGGCCCTGCATCCGCAAGAGAGACCAGGAGGAAGCACCTGGTTCTTGGCTTCGGATCGGTGCAGGGCACCGGCCATAGCGGCCATTTGGGGGGTGAACCAATGGAAGGAAGACCTTTCTAAGAAAGAAAGGAAGGAAGGAAGGAAGGAAGGAAGGAAGGAAGGAAGGAAGGAAGGAAGGAAGAGAAAATAATAATTATTATTTATTATATTGGACATAATTGATCTAAACATATATATGGCTATTTCTAATATTTACTTATTTACTTAGTGTGGCTATTTATATGTCTCACTACAAAAATATAATTTTTAAAAATAAAGGTAACACACCAGATCCTACTAGTATGTCAGATATGATACAGTGCCTCTAAATGTACCTAAAATAACTCTGAATTCCAAAATACATTCTATTCCAAAGAGCTCAGTAAGGCATTATGAGAGCAAAGCATGTTCTTAATAAACAATTACATATTTGTTTAAAAGTAATTAAGTGTATTATCATAGATAAAACATGATTGCAATTAAAGTGATCTTTAAATAATTAAAGTGATCTTTAGTTCTAATCTTGCCTTTGCTACTAATCAAATGAGTGATCTACAGGCTTTTCTTTATATTATCTGCCTTTTAGTTTTGCCTCTTTGATTAAGAAATTAACCTAAGTTGTCTTCAAGGTTTATTCTGGCTCTTAGTTTTATGATCTTATATGATATTTGGGGGACTTATAGCAGAATACTGGGTGCTACACACACACACACACACACACACACCACTCTCAATTTTAAGTGCAAACAGATTTTATAAGTTTTGGTTACAAATATTTTTCTACTTATTGATGTTTGGAGTCATGGTAGCAAACTAGTTATTACTGAAGCAACTATGGAATCCCATCAGCACCCAACTGCTTTAACAAATGTCATCTTCTATTAAAATCTCACATAAGGATTTCTTTCTTTTTAAATGTACATGATTTATACAAGGTAATGGTCTTGTTTAATATCTGTGCATATCTATATGAGCATACCTATAGCTAAGTTGCAAATAAATGGAGGTACAAGTGGTGTGAAGAAAGCCAATTTAATCCATGTTTTTACTGTTGTATACATTCATTGGAATAATTAAAGTAAGTTATTTGAAATTTATTTTTCTTTAGGACCTTAGGGCTTATGCTATGAAGAGAACATCCATAACCAACTTTCTAAGTTTTTTCCACAAATTTACATACTAATATAACAACAGTATCTAATTAGCAGCAAAAGCTGGATATTCTAATAAAAATACAAAACCACTTTTAAAATTTTCTATACACTATGATAAAGATTTCATTTATATTATTTTCAAATTAAAGGTATTAAGTAGGTGTTGTAATTAATGACCCTTTTTATAGAAGGTGAAAAGAATTTAAGGAGAAATATTATGTTTTCAAAGATTAGTCATTTAGTGTATAGGGCCATATCTGATCTCAAATCTGACATAAAAAGCTATGCTCTTATCCAATATATTTTAAAGTCCGTGTTCTGAACCACTATCTTAAGAATCATCGATACTTATAGAATAGCAGGGTGTGCTTATTGGTTCACAATAATTTCCCTTAAAAATACATATGTATATACAATATACAATAATATTACAGAAGGTACAATGATTCTATATACCTTTGGTAGTTTGAAAACTAGTGATCCCTTGAGTTTACCTGTTACTAAAAATAATATCACCTAACTTTGGAATACATAATGCAATACTTTTACAACTTAGCTCATTTAATGCTTAAATGTTTATAAAATGTGTTTCAAACATTCCACTGAGCAAAAGATAGCAGGTCAAACCAGGCAAAACAATCCTTATGGAAGTAAATAATGTAAGCTAATCATCTTCTTTTGTATTTCTCACAGATGCAGTCACATTATCTGTCAAATTAAGCACATGATTGTGTTTTTTATTTTTAATTATGTACATAAACTACATCTTAAGTAGCATTTGCTTGTTATTTTTGAGATTTTTCGCCTTTTCTTCCACAATAGCTACAATACATACATTATGCTTAGCACCAAAAAAAAAAAACCCAAAATATTCATTAAATGCATCAGCAGTAGGTTATATATGCACTCCTACATTTTGGGTTTTCAATGGGAGGATTTTTGGATGATATCGCCACACATGAAGTGATTTGATTAAATATTCAATAAACTTATTTCCTGAATTCTATAAAGTATATGTGAGTAGACACTTATATATCTCATTCTAATGAGGAACAAAAAGTAGGTATTTAATAGATTTACTATTTTTCCATTCATGACATGAGATCATTTTAGTCTGATAAATAATAAAAGAGACCTATGCTGGTTAAATATAATTATAGAATACTAGACTGTATATTTCAAGAAGAGTTTTGTGTCCTGGAAATAGCAAGTTAATAAGACTTCTCTCATCTTACTCTTAACTCTCTTAGTGTACCAACACTCTTCCCACCATGTAAGAAGTGCTAACTTTATGACATGTTCCCTCAGTGAAAGTCTGCTACTTATTCTTGAAAGAATACTTTTCCCATTTGAAAAAAGGAAAATCTTCCAATGATATAATATTTACCTCAAGTTACAGCCATAATTTCATCTATGACATCTGGCATTTTCAATTGAGTTGTATATACCCATTGTTCTCCATTGGCTGTTTGAAATTTAACATATTCTTAAACCGATTTCAATTAATTTTCAACTCTTGATTTCTTTCAAAAATAGATTAAATGATTTTACATGCAGGGATTTCAAAACATTTTTTCACTAAAATAAACATATTTCTTTTTTTTTTTTTTTTTTTTTTGACAGGCAGAGTGGACAGTGAGAGAGAGAGAGAGAGAGAGAGAGAGAGAGAAAGGTCTTCCTTTTGCCATTGGTTCACCCTCCAAAGGCTGCCGTGGCCAGCGCATTGCAGCCGGCGCATCACACTGATCCGATGGCAGGAGCCAGGTGCTTCTCCTGGTCTCCCATGCAGGTGCGGGGCCCAAGCACCTGGGCCATCCTCCACTGCACTCCCTGGCCACAGCAGAGAGCTGGCCTGGAAGAGGGGCAACTGGGACAGAATCCGGCACCCCGACCGGGACTAGAACCCCGTGTGCCAGCGTCGCAAGGTGGAGGATTAGCCTATTGAGCCGTGGCACCGGCCCTTCCCTTAGTTCTAATTCACCCAAATCATTTCCATATTTTGTCATTTAATTTCCTGTATTTAACATTTAAATGTTGTAGTTTCTAGGACTCTACACACCCCTGATGATCTCATTTATTTTTACATCTTTAATACATGCTCGCCTGCAAACCTGTGTGCTCTACTTATTACTTATTTCTATACTCTTTATGAGAATAGCAACCTTTAAATTTCACTCAGCCTAGTTTTATTCTCATGAAACATATAAATTCTCTTTTTGCAAAGAGGTACACAATCCAATAACTAGACCAGTCTAATTTTTTTCAAGTTGAAAACTTAGCATTATCTTCTTTTTTTTTTTTTTTTTTTTTTTTGACAGGCAGAGTGGACAGTGAGAGAGAGAGACAGAGAGAAAGGTCTTCCTTTGCCGCTGATTCACCCTCCAATGGCCGCCGCGGCCGGCGCGCTGCGGCCGGCGCACCGCGCTGATCCGATGGCAGGAGCCAGGAGCCAGGTGCTTTTCCTGGTCTCCCATGTGGGTGCAGGGCCCAAACACCTGGGCCATCCTCCACTGCACTCCCTGGCCACAGCAGAGGGCTGGCCTGGAAGAGGGGCAACCGGGACAGAATCCGGCGCCCCAACCGGGACTAGAACCCGGTGTGCCGGCGCCGCAAGGCGGAGGATTAGCCTAGTGAGCCGCGGCGCCGGCCAGCATTATCTTCTATAAATTTTCTATGTATACACATACACACATGCACACACATAGTATTCTATACATATTAAATGATATGATGTCTTTATGGAAGTGTTGGGGTCGGTGCTGTGGCATAGGAGGTAAAGCCTCTGCCTGCAGTGCCGGCATCCCATATGGGTGCCGGTTTGAGTGTCAGTTCTCCTCTTCTGACCCAGCTCCATGTTAATGCACCTGGTGGAAAGTGGCCCAAGTCCCTTGTCCTTGGCACCCATGTGGGAGACCAGGAGGAAGCCCTTGGCTCACACCTTGGCTTCAGATTGGCCAAGCTCAGGCTGTGGTGGCCATTGGGAAATGCATCAGCAGAGGGAAGATCTCTGCCTCTGCCGCTGCATCTGCATCTTTGCTATTCAGCCTTTCATATAAATAAATAAATCTTTTTAAAAAATGAAAATATTGCGGGAAAGCCTCCATCGAGCTACTTAGCATTGCCTTACTTCATATGCTTATCATTATTTTTATGGTGAGAACATTTAAAATCTACCTAATGATTTTTTATAAGCTAGAACATACAGTATGGGAGAATTTTTTGACTTTTTTATTCATATAAAAAAACAAACTTCATTTCATATTTGCAGTTTTAAGAGCCTAATATTTCCCACTGTACCCTCTCACCTCTCGCTCCCACCATCCCTCCTCCTTATTTTTTTTATTTTTTTAAATTGTTCTCAATGATATACTTTCAATTTTCTTTATAATTACAAGCTTAACTCAGCACTAAATAAAGAAATCAAGTAGTAAGTAAAAAACACTAACATTACTCAAGGGTCTAGACAAGGGCTATAAACAAACATCTCAAAATGTCAATTTCACTCATTGTATTACATTTTTATGTACTCTGTATATTGGTTATCACAAATCAGGGACAACATAATATATGTCTTTTTTGGACTGGCTTATTTCACTAAGCATAATGGTCTGTAGTTGTATTCATTTTGTTGTGAAAGACAGGGTTTCATTCTTTTTTACAGCTGAGTAGTATTCTGTACTATATATACATACACATACATATGTATACTATATATACATACACATATGTATGTGTATGTATATATAGTACATATATGTATATAGTATATATACTATATAGTATATATAGTACATATATGTATATGTATGTCTATATGTATACATACATATGTGTATGTACATACATACATACGTACATATGTATACGTATATGTATATATATCACAATTATTTATCCAGTTGTGAGTTGAGCAACTCTAAACAGGGAAGTATAGATAATTCTTAGATACAATATAGCATCTTGATTTCTCTCTGTTCCATTTATTTCTTTCAGACCTCACATCTGAATATGTATAAGCATTGCCCATGTTTATATTCTGATAAACATACAAAACATAAAATATACTATCTTAACTGCTGAAATTGTACAATTCAGTGACATTGAGAACATTCACATTATAATGCAACTCTGGCTACTATCTAGTTACAGAATTTTTTTACCACTACAAATATAAATTTGTATAAATTAAGGAGTCACTCCCTTTAATCTCTCTCTGCCCTCATGGTCACTATTATATGTTTTCTTTTTCATATAAATTAAATACATTGCTTATTTTTGGAATCTCAATTCCATATCATTGATCAATATATCTATTTTTATGATAACACTATACTGTTATGGTCACTGAAACTTTGCAGTAAATTTTAAAATATGTTTGTATTTGTCCTCCCATTTTGTTGTTATTTTTTTGATATTGTTTTAACTACACAGGGTCTCTTCCAATTGCATATGAAATTTAGCATTAGCTTTTTCTTTTCTAAAAAATAGGTCATTGGTGTTTTTATAGAGAGTGCATTGGGTTTTATAATTGCTTTGGGGAGTATCATGTCTTAACAACATTAAGTTATCTAATTTTTGGACACACAATGTCTTTCCATTTACTCAAACTTTTTAATGCTTTGTGGTTTTCAGTGTGCAAATCATATACTTCTTTCATTACATATTTTCTTAGTATTCTAGTTTGAATCACTTGTAAAAAATGGAATTATTCCTTATCTTTTCCAAATTGTTCATTAGTAAGGTGTAGACTGATTATTGTACAACTGATTTTTGCACATTTATATTAGGAATTTATTGGCTCTAATAATTTTTCTGAATTACTTAAGATTTATCTCTGCTCCTTTACATCTTTGTCCCTTGGAGTATGAGAATCCTCTTGACTTTGTTGAATTTATATCCCACAACTTCATCAAATTCTCTCATGAGTTCTAATGGTCCCTTGATGGAGTCTTTCAGTTCCCTGCATAAGGCTCATTGCCATGTGTAAACAAGGATTATTTAATTTTTTCGTTTCCAATTTGTATTCCCTTGATTTCACTTTCTTCTCTAAAACTTCCAGAACTATATTTAATAATAACTGTAGGGGTGGGCATCTTGTCTTATTCAAAATATTAGAGGAAATGCTCCCCAAAACATAAAATGCTGTTTGTGGGTTTCTCAAATATTGCCTTTACTGTGTTGAAATATGTTCCTCTATACCCAGGTTTTGAAAGTTTGTTTCATGAGAGGATATTGTATTTTATCAAATGCTTTTCCTGCATTTTTGACAAACCCATCTGACTTTTATCCTTCATTTTCTTGATGTGATATTTGTTGATTTGTGCAAATTGAACCATCACTGCATCCCTGGGGTAAATCCCACTTGGTCAAGAATGATGATCTTTTTTTGATGTTTTGTGGGATTCAATTTACTAGTATTTTGTTGATGATTTTTGCATCTATGTTCAGCAGAGATATTGATCTATAGCTCTGTTTATTGTTGTTGCTTTAACTTTGTGTAATTTTGGACTTAAAATAATACTGGGCTTCTAGAATGACTTTGAAATTGTTCCCTCTCTTTAACTGTCTTTACTAGATGAAGAAGAATTGGTATTAGTTCATCTGTAAAAGTTTGGTAGTATTCAGCAGTGAAGCCATCCATGCCTGGGCTTTTCTTGTTGGGAAGCTGTTTATTACTAACTCAGTTTCAGCTTTAGTTATTGTCTTACTCAGTTTCTCTTTGTGCCTCAATTTTTGTAAATTATATGTGTTCAAATATTTACATATTTCTTTAAGATTTTCCAATATGTCTGCACATAGCTGTCTATAAAATTCCTAATTATTCTTTAATTTCTGGGGTATCAGTTGTAACATCTCCTTTTTCATCCCTATTTTTGTTAATTTGGATGTTCTTCCCCTTTTTTGGTTAATGGGGCCATTGGTTTATCAATTTTGTTTATTTTTACACAAAGCCAGCTCTTCCTACACTGATGTTTTGGATAGATTTTTGATTTCTAGTTTGTTTATTCTCTGATTTTGTATCACTTCTTTCTTTCCATTAATTTGGGTTTTGGTTTGTTCCTTTTTTTTATTTTTTTATTTGTTCGGAAGGCAGAGTTACAGAGAGGCAAAGGCAGAGAGAGAGAAAGAGAGAGAGAGGGAGAGAGAATGTCTTCCATCTGCTGGTTCACTGTCCAAATGGCCACCACAGCTGGAGATGAGCTGATCTGAAGCTAGGAATTGGGAGCTTCGTCCAGATCTCCCATGTGGGTGCAGGAGTCCAAGGACTTGGGCCATCTTGTACTACTTTCCCATAGCAGAGAGCTGGATTGGAAGTGGAGCAGCCAGGACTCAAACTGGTGCCCTTATGGGATGCTGGTACTGTAGGCTCTACCCATGATGCTATAGTGCTGCCCTTCAGTATATTCTTGCTTTGCTATATCTTTGAGATGTAATATTAAATTATTTATTTGATATCTTTCCAATTGTTTAATGTAGGCTTATTGCTATAAATATTTCTCTTAACCCACTTTTGCTGTATACCGTAAGATTTGATGTATTGTGTTTTATTTTTCATTCTTTTCATGGAATTCTTTATTTCATTTTTCTTCTATGACTTATTATTAATTCAGGAGCATATAACTCCATCTATGTTTGCTTGTATGCTTTCTAGTTTACTTTGTTGTTAATTTCCAGCTTAATTCCATTATGGTCAGAAAAGATACATGATGTGATTTCAATTTCTTTTAATTTGTTAAGACTTAACCTAGTAGATGACCTATTCTAGAGAGTGTTCCATGCACTGATGAACAGAATGTAAATTCCTCTGCTGTGAGATGGAATGTTCCATAGATAATTATGAAGATTAGACATGTTGTTTCTTTGTTGATTTTTTGTCTGGTTGATCTATTCACTGATGAAAGTTGGGTGTTGAAATCTCTTATTATAATGTGTTGGAACTTAAGTCTCCACATATATTCACTAACTTTTGTTTTATAAAACTGGGTGCCTTAGCATTGGGTGCATATGTATTTACTATTGTCACAACTTCTTGTTGAATTGATCACTTTACCATTATATAATGACCTTCTTTGCTCTATAACAGTTTTTGACTTAAAGTTTATTTTGTCTTATGTGAGTATAGCTACTTCTGCTCACTTTTGACTTCCATTTGTATGAAATTTCTTTTTCCATCCTTTCATTTTCAGTCTGTGAAATTTTCAGTGTGCATCTTTGTTTAAGTGTGTTACTTGTATTGATTTAGCCAGTCTGTATCCTTTAATTGGGGAGTTTAGTCCATTTACATTCAAAATTATTATCAATAAGCAACAACTGGTCCTGCTATTTTTCTGTAAATGTTCCTATTGTTTGTTTTTGATCTCTTTAGCTCTTTTACTAGGGGGTTTTCTGCTTTCACATTATCTCATGGAGCTGATTGATGTTCTATGTTTCTGTTTGTAGTGCATCCTTAAGTATCATTTGTAAGGCTGGCCAGTTGTTGACAAATTTTTTCAATATTTGTGTGTCTTGGAAGAACCTTACTTCACCTTCATTCATGAATGACAGTATGTTGGGTAATATATTCCTAGTTGGCATTTTTTTTTCTTTTAGAACTTGGATCATTCTCTCCATTTTTTCCTGGCCTGTAGAGTATCTGTTGAAAGTTTCTTTTTTTCCCCTTTCTTTTTATCTTTAATTTTTGCAAAAACATAATTTCATTTCACTCTATAGTCACAGACAATACTGCACCAACCGTAATATTCATCAAGTATAAAAATAGAAAGACCACTGTTTCACAGGTGTATAAACAAGGGCTAAAAACAACAACTGAATCACAAGATATCTATTTCATTCAGACACAATTTTTTGGTATTCTGTATTAACACCTACATAGCAGAAAGAGCATATGATGTTTGTCTTTTTGAGACTGGTTTATTTCATGAAGTATAATAATTTCCTGTTGCATATATTTTATTGCAAAAGACAGGATTTCATTCTTTTTATGGCTAAGTAGCATTCCATAGTATATATATACCACATTTTCCTTATCCATTCATCAGCTTATGGACATTTAGGTTGATTCTATATCTTAGCTATTGTGAATTGGACTGTGATAAACATAGAGGTACAGATAATTCTTTCATATGCTGAATTCACTTTAAAAAAAAAAAAGATTTATCTATTTATTTGAAATGCAGAGTTACAGGCATGGGGGGAGGAGAGAGAGAGATCTTTTGGTTCACTCCTCAAATGACCACAATGGCTGGGGCTGGGGCTGTGCTGGGCAGAAGCCAGGAGATTTTTACAGGTCTCCCACATGGATGTAGTGTCCAAAGCACTTGGGCCAACTTTCAAGTTGCTTTCCCAGGCCTTTTAGCAGGAAGTTGGATCAAAAGGGGAGCAATTGCGATTTGACCAGTGCTCATATGGGATACTGGCACTGCAGGTGGCAGCTTTACCTGCTATACCATAATATTGGCCCGCCTCTGCTTATTTCATTTCATCTGGGTGAATTTCCAGGAGTGGGATGGCTGCATCATATTGTAATCTATTTTCAGATTTTTGAGGACTCTCCATACTGTCTTCCATAATGGTTGTACAAGTTTATATTCACCAAAAGTGTATTAGGATACCTTTTTCCCCATGTCAAGAGAAAGCTTCTTTCAATTTTATTGGAGTGCCTTTAAAATTAATCTGTCCTTTCTGTCTTACAAATTTTAAACCATTCTCTATATTTTAATATGAAATATTAATATATATTTTAATTAGAAAGTTCGACTACAATGTTTCATGGTGAGGATTTTTTTTCTATCATGCCTATCTGGGGTCCTTTGTGTTTCCTGTCTTTGTATATCCAATTTTCTGCTATTATTTCATTGATTAGGTTTTCTAAGCCTTTTTTTTTTTTTTTTTTTTGGTCATTCCTTCAGGGACACCTCCGAGCTGCATATTTGGTTGTTTGATGGTAGCTCTTAGATCTCAAACATTATTTTTGTTCTTTATGATTTCTCCTTTTTTGTGTGTCTGAGATATCTGAAATGTCCTGAATTCTAGATAAGATCTTTCTCATTTGCCTCATCCAGTCTGTTGTTAAGGATTTCCATTTTATTTTTAACTTATTAAATATTTCATTTCTAATATTTCCCTCTAATTCTTTCTCAATATCTCTCTTTGCCTAATTTCTCATTTATGTCATGTACTGATTTTCTAATTTAATTTAACTTTTTATTGGTAATAATCATTTTTTTGAATTCCTTTTCAGGCATTTCATCAATTTCTGTTCACAGCCCAATATTAATGCATTATTTTGTTCCTTTTGTGGATTCATGCTGTCTTCCTTTTTCATGTATATTGTGTTTCTGTGTTAGTTTTTACATATCTGCAGGGATCTCTTGACTCTAACACTTCTGGAGGACACTTTCTTTTTTTTGGTAGAAGGCTTTGTTTCTGGAGATGTGCCTCTGAGGCTCAGTGGAGCATCTAAGACTTGAACTGCAGCAGTGTGTACTGACTGGGACAGGGAGCTCAGGACACCATTAGTGGGAGAGACGAGAGTACAGAGTGATACACAAGATGGGCATGGTGGAGTATCTCTGGCTACAGTCAGTGAGGGAACGTGATGTGGGAACCACCTGGTGTGTCCAGAGTCCCAGCTTTTCTCTGTGGCAGTGTGAACTAACTGATTCACAGGGTATTGTGAACTCATGGTGATGGAGCAGTTCACCCACCCTGACATGCAGAACACTTACTTACTGCGTAGCATATCTTCTGAGCCCACTGTGAGAGCTTTGTTTTTCTTTACTCAGATTGGGTGGGTGCATGTGAACCCAGGAACAACCTTCAAATGTTGAAATGTTTGGGGGAAGAGAGGCAGTAGGAAAGAGAATGGCTCTGAATTATTTTATTTATTTATTTGAAAGGCAGAACAACAGAGATGGGGAGAGACAGAGAGAGACAGTTCTGTCTGTTGCATCTCTTCCTGAATGGCTATAAAAGCCAAGTCTGAGACAGGTCAAAGACAAGAGCTAAGAATTCCACCCACGTCTCCCATACAGGTGGCAGGGGACCAAATACTTCATCTTCTACTACCTTCCCAGGCACATTGGCAGGAAACTAGATCAGAAGCAGTGGCTTTCAATTCTTGCCTCCTTATATCCAGAGCACTAGGAGCTACCCAAGCTGTCCTGCCACCACTGCCTGCCATGGTTCAGAATACTGTGTGGGCCTGCGTTCCAGGGCTGCTGCTGCTGCTTTGCTGGACCCAGCTGGACCCATGAGGCTTGGTGTGCCCTGCTAGAATGCAGGGATATTTCTGGAGTCCCTGGAAAGGAGATAGGGAAGAACTTTTTGTGAGAAGCTCCTCTCTGAATATAGTGCCTCTCCACCGCAATTGCTTCTCTGAGGAGTCGGGGAGGGAGCCATTAAGATCCCATTCTGAAGTCTGGGATCCCCACTCTTTGAGGGAGTATCCTAACTGAGCTATTGGCCTGTAACATGGGATTCCTTTCCAGAGAGGATTGACCAGGTAAGAGATCCCTGCAGATGGTCTCTACCTATGCCTTCCTTTTCACCCTCTTCCCCTACCTCAACATGGAATCTCTTGGACCCCAGGCCTCAGGCACTGCCTATCCCTCTTTCATATCTCTAAGCTGCTATGCCTGCTACACGTATCCTACTGTGTTCCTACTGCCCTCCTACTGCTTCTGGTGCTCTTCCTCAGGCACTGACCACACATATAGCTGCCCTGGAGGAAACTGGTGGAGGAGGAAGCCACACTGGACTCTTCTATATGGCCATCAGAAATGCAAAATGCGGCAGAGCCAAGATGGCAGAATAGAGAGGGCGCGCACCGATAGTCTGGGAAAATTTAGTTTAATAAAAGCGGAGTTACGGTAGCCTCAGAAAAAGGATCAGGAAAAAATTGCAGAGGAAACTCTTCCGGAGCTATTTGCTGTGACTCAAAGGACCTACTGGGAGAGCAGGGTCGCCCACCACGCAGAAGCCGAACCGCGGGAGCCGCACAGTCTGAGCGCCAGTGCGGGAAGGGGAGTCTATGTGACAAAGACACCAGTGGGGAGAGGAGGGACACCCAGGGCTCCGAGTCCACACATCGGCGCTGGAAGCGGAGGTGAGCTCAGTAACCAGAGACATTGGTGGGGAAACGGCGGACAGAATTTTAGAGGGACGCAGGTTTTGAAGCGGGAAAGTTCAACACACTGACTACAGGAGAGAAGGAAAAATAAATAAATAAATAAATAAATAGGTGGGGGCATACTGGTACAGACAAGTTCCACTCTCCCTCAAGCTTGCAAAGGCAAGCAAGAGACAAAGAGCTGGGATATACATAATAAAAGGGGAGAGTTAAGGCTACAATTCAGTAGCCTAGGCAACCCAGTGGGAGTCCACAGGAGAAACCCAGCCTGCACAGACTCTTTGGGTAGAAGCCAGTGGAAGCTAAATACCATCCATTCTGCTCAGCCTTGCAGTATTACTTACCTCCTGAACAAAAAATAAAATAAATAAATGAATAAATAAATAAATAAAGAGAGATTTACCACGCATAACCTGAGGGTGTCACCTTTGCACACCTGTAACCCTGAAGAACCAAGCAGAGCTCTCAGGCCACACCCATCTCAAGCCTCCAAGGCTCCTCCAACAGCAGGCAGTCCACTTAACATGGACATAGCATAATTAAAAAAAAAAAAAAAAACTCACAGTGAGGGAAACAGAATTAACCATGCCAAGCAATAAACACAGAAATCGAGGGAACAAGATCAACGATGACATTATGATGCCTCCAAATAAACAAAACACCCCAAGCCAAGATTATGAAGATGATGAGATAGAAGAAATGCAAGAAGCAAATCTCAAAAAATTGATAAGAACATTAAGAAGTTCTCAAAAACAAATTCTTGAACTACAGAAACCCTTAATGGACAAGATAGAAAATCTCTCTCGTGAAAATGAAATATTAAGGAGGAATCAAAATGAAATGAAACAACTAGTAGAACAGGAAACTGTGATAGTGACGAGAAATCATAATGAAGTGAAGAATTCAATAGATCAAATGACAAACACATTAGAGAGCCTTACAAACAGAATGGGTGAAGCAGAAGAGAGAATATCGGACTTAGAAGACAGAGAACAGGAAAGGATACAGTCAGACCAAAGAAAAGAAGAAGAAATTAGAAATTTAAACATATTGTCGGGAATCTTCATGATACTATTAAAAAACCCAACATTCGGGTTCTAGGAGTTCCTGAAGGCATGGAGAGAGAGAAAGGATTAGAAGGCCTTTTTAGTGAGATATTAGCAGAAAATTTCCCAGGTTTGGAGATGGACAGAGAAATCCTAGTACAGGAAGCTCACAGAACCCCTAATAAACATGACCAAAAGAGATCCTCACCAAGACACATTGTAATTAAACTCTCCACAGTGAAACATAAAGAAAAGATCCTAAGATGTGCAAGAGAGAAACGTCAGATTACTCTCAGAGGATCTCCAATCAGACTCACAGCTGACTTCTCATCAGAAACTCTACAGGCTAGGAGGGAATGGCGAGACATAGCACAGGTGCTAAGAGAGAAAAATTGCCAGCCCAGAATATTATATCCTGCTAAGCTCTCATTTGTGAATGAAGGTGAAATAAAGACCTTTCATAGCAAACAGAAATTGAAAGACTTTGTGGCCACTCGTCCAGCCCTGCAAAAGATACCTAAAGATGTGCTACACTCAGAAACACAGAAACACAGCCATCAATATGAAAGAAGGGAAAGGAAGAACACCTACCAGTAAAAGAGCATGGGAACCTGAAAGCATATACTATAAAATATCTCCGGGAAAATGGCAGGGCAAAGTCACTATGTATCAATAGTCACATTAAACGTGAATGGCCTGAACTGTCCAGTTAAAAGACACAGACTGGCTGACTGGCTTAAGGAACAACACGCAACTATTTGTTGCCTACAAGAAACACATCTCTCTAACAAAGATGCATGCAGACTGAAAGTGAAAGGTTGGAAAAGATATTCCATGCCAACAAAAACCAAAAAAAGCAGGTGTAGCCATATTAATATCAGACAAAATAAACTTTAATACAAAAACTGTTAAGAGAGACAAAGAGGGGCACTATATAATGATTAAGGGTTCAATTCAACAGGAAGATGTAACTATTATAAATGTATATGCAGCTAATTACAGGGCACCGGTCTATTTAAAAGATATGTTAAGGGACTTAAAGGGAGACTTAGATTCCAATACAATAGTATTGGGGGACTTCAATACTCCACTCTCAGAAATAGATAGATCATCCAGACAGAAGATCAACAAGGAAACAGCAGATTTAATCAACACTATTGCCCAAATGGATCTAACAGGTATATACAGAACTTTCAATCATACATCTAAAGACTTTACATTCTTCTCAGCAGTGCATGGAACCTTCTCTAGGATTGATCACATACTAGGTCATAAAGCTAGTCTCAGCAAATTTAAAAGAATTAGAATCATACCATGCAGCTTCTCAGACCACAGTGGAATGAAGCTGGAAAATAGCAACTCAGGAAGCCCCAGAAAGTATGCAAACACATGAGACTGAACAACATGCTCCTGAATGAACACTGGGTCATTGAAGAAATCAAATGAGAAATCAGAAACTTTCTGGAAGTAAATGAGGATAACAACACAACATATCAAAACTTATGGGATACGGCAAAAGCAGTATTGAGAGGAAAGTTTATAGCAATAGGGGCCTATATCAAGAAATTGGAAAGGCACCAAATAAATGAGCTTTCAGCGCTTCTCAAGGACCTAGAAATTTGCAGCAAACCAGACCCAAATCTAGTAGGAGAAGAGAAATAATTCAAATCAGAGAAGAAATCAACAGGATTGAATCAAAAAAAACATTACAAAAAATCAGCCAAGCGAAGAGCTGGCATTTTGAAAAAATAAACAAAATTGACACCCCATTGGCCCAAATAACTAAAAAAAGAAAAGACCCAAATCAATAAAATCAGAGATGAAAAAGGAAACATAACAAAAGACACCACAGAAATAAAAAGAATCATCAGAAATTACTACAAGGACTTGTGTGCCAGCAAACAAGAAAATCTATCAGAAATGGATAGATTCCTGGACACATGCAATCTACCTAAATTGAACCATGAAGACAGAAAACCTAAACAGACCCATAACTGAGACAGAAATTGAAACAGTAATAAAGGCCCTCCCAACAAAGAAAAGCCCAGGACCAGATGGATTCACTGCTGAATTCTACCAGACATTTAAAGAAGAACTGATTCCATTTCTTCTCAAACTATTCAGAACAATCGAAAAAGATGGAATCTCCCAAATTCTTTCTATGAAGCCAGCGTCACCTTAATCCCTAAGCCAGAGAAAGATGCAGCACTGAAAGAAAATTATAGACCAATATCCCTGATGAACATAGACGCAAAAATCCTCAATAAAATTCTCGCCAATAGAATACAACAACACATCAGGAAATTCATCCACCCAGACCAAGTGGGATTTATCCCTGGTATGCAGGGATGGTTCAACATTCGCAAATCAATAAATGTGATACACCACGTTAACAGACTGCAGAAGAAAAACCATATGATTATCTCAATAGATGCAGACAAAGCATTCTATAAGATTCAACACACTTTCATGATGAAATCTCTAAGCAAATTGGGTATAGAAGGAACATTCCTCAATATAATCAAAGCAATTTATGAAAAGCCCACAGCCAGCATCCTATTGAATGGGGAAAAGTTGGAAGCATTTCCACTGAGATCTGGCACCAGACAGGGATGCCCACTCTCACCACTGCTATTTAACATAGTTCTGGAAGTTTTACCCAGAGCCATCAGACAAGAAAAAGAAATTAAAGGAATACAAATTGAGAAGGAAGAAGTCAAACTATCCCTCTTTGCCGACGATATGATTCTTTACTTAGGGGATCCAAAGAACTCTACTAAGAGACTATTGGAACTCATAGAGGAGTTTGGCAGGTGGCAGGATATAAAATCAATGCACAAAAATCAACAGCCTTTGTATACACAGACAATGCCATGGCTGAGGAAGAACTTCTAAGATCAATCCCATTCACAATAGCTACAAAAACAATCAAATACCTTGGAATAAACTTAACCAAGGACGTTAAAGATCTCTATGATGAGAATTACAAAATCTTAAAGGAAGAAATAGAAGAGGATACCAAAAAATGGAAAAATCTTCCATGCTCATGGATTGGAAGAATCAACATCATCAAAATGTCCATTCTCCCAAAAGCAATTTATACATTCAATGCGATACCAATCAAGATACCAAAGACATTCTTCTCAGATCTAGAAAAAATGATGCTGAAATTCATATGGAGGCACAGGAGACATCAAATAGCTAAAACAATCTTGTACAACAAAAACAAAGCCGGAGGCATCACAATACCAGATTTCAGGACATACTACAGGGCAGTTGTAATCAAAACAGCATGGTACTGGTACAGAAACAGATGGATAGACCAATGGAACAGAATTGAAACACCAGAAATCAACCCAAACATCTACAACCAACTTATATTTGATCAAGGATCTAAAACCAATTCCTAGAGCAAGGACAGTCTATTCAATAAATTGTGCTGGGAAAACTGGATTTCCACGTGCAGAAGCATGAAGCAAGACCCCTAGCTTACACCGTACACAAAAATCCACTCAACATGGATTAAAGACCTAAATCTACAATCTGACACCATCAAGTTATTAGAGAACATTGGAGAAACCCTTCAAGATATTGGCACAGGCAAAGAATTTCTGGAAAAGACCCGGGAGGCACAGGCAGTCAAATCCAAAATTAACTATTGGGAATGCATCAAATTGAGAAGTTTCTGTACTGCAAAAGAAACAGTCAGGAGAGTGAAGAGACAACCGACAGAATGGGAAAAAATATTTGCAAACTATGCAACAGATAAAGGGTTAATAACCAGAATCTGGCCGGCGCCGCGGCTCACTAGGCTAATCCTCCGCCTAGCGGCGCCGGCACACCGGGTTCTAGTCCCGGTCGGGGCGCCGGATTCTGTCCCGGTTGTCCCTCTTCCAAGCCAGCCCTCTGCTGTAGCCAGGGAGTGCAGTGGAGGATGGCCCAGGTGCTTGGGCCCTGCACCCCATGGGAGACCAGGAAAAGCACCTGGCTCCTGGCTCCTGCCATCGGATCAGCGCGGTGCGCCGGCCGCAGCGCGCAGGCCGCGGCGGCCATTGGAGGGTGAACCAATGGCAAAGGAAGACCTTTCTCTCTGTCTCTCTCTCTCACTGTCCACTCTGCCTGTCAAAAAAAAAAAGGGTTAATAACCAGAATCTACAAAGAAATCAAGAAACTCCACAAAAACAAAACAAAAAACCCACTTAAGAGATGGGCCAAGGACCTCAATAGACATTTTTCAAAAGAGGAAATCCAGATGGCCAACAGGCACATGAAAAAATGTTCAAGGTCACTAGCAATCAGGGAAATGCAAATCAAAACCACAATGAGGTTTCACCTCACCCCGGTGAGAATGGCTCACATACAGAAATCTACCAACAACAGATGCTGGCGAGGATGTGGGGAAAAAGGGACACTAACCCACTGTTGGTGGGAATGCAAACTGGTAAAGCCACTATGGAAGTCAGTCTGGAGATTCCTCAGAAACCTGAATATAACCCTACCATTCGACCCAGCCATCCCACTCCTTGGGATTTACCCAAAGGAATTTAAATTGGCAAACAAACATGCTGTCTGCACCCTAATGTTTATTGCAGCACAATTCACAATAGCAAAGACCTGGAACCAACCTAAATGCCCAGAACAGTAGACTGGATAAAGAAATTATGGGATATGTACTCTTTAGAATACTATACCGCTGTAAGAAACAACGAAATCCAGTCATTTGCAACAAAATGGAGGAATCTGGAACACATCATGCTGAGTGAAATGAGCCAGTCCCAAAGGGACAAATACCATATGTTCTCCCTGATTGGTGACAACTGACTGAACACAAAAAGGAAACCTGTTGAAGTGAAATGGACACTATGAGAAACGGTGACTTGATCAGCATAGCCCTGACTGTTAATGAACAACTTAATACATTATCCGTCTTAGTAGTTTTTTTTTTTTTTTCTGCTCTACTTAATATGACTGGTTTAATTCTGTAATTAATACACAGTTATTCTTAAGTGTTGAAATTTAACTGAAATGTGATCCCTGTTAAACATAAGAGTGGGAATAAGAGAGGGAAGAGATGTACAATTTGGGACATGCTCAAGCTGACTTGCCCCAAATGGTAGAGTTAGAAACATACCAGGCGACTCCAATTCAATCCCATCAAGGTGGCATGTACCAATGCCATCTCACTAGTCCAAGTGATCAATTTCAGTTCACAATTGATCATAATGAAAGGACTAAGAGTCAAAGGGAGCACATAAACAAGTCTAGTACCTGCTAATACTAACCGATAGAATAAATAAAGGGGAGAATGATCCAACATGGGAAGTGAGATACTCAGCAGACTCATAGAATGGCGGATGTCCTAAACAGCACTCTGGCCTCAGAATCAGCCCTAAAGGCATTCGGATCTGGCTGAAAAGCCCATGAGAGTATTTCAGGCATGGAAAGCCAAGACACCCTGGAAAAAAAAAAAAAAAAAAAAAAAACCCTAAATATAAGATCTCTGTGAGTGAGATCCCAGTGGAAAGAACAGGTCTTCAAAGAAGGAGGTACCTTTCTCTGAAGGGAGGAGAGAACCTCCACTTTGACTATGACCTTGTCTGAACAAGATAAGAGTCGGAGAACTCAAGGGGCTTCCATAGCCTTGGAAACTCATGACTGGAGCATGGGGAGATTACTGAGGCCATAAAGAAGAGTGTCAATTTGTAAAGTCAACAACAGGAGTCACTGTGCACTTACTCCTCATGTAGGATCTCTATCCTTAATGTGCTGTACATTGAGACTTAATGCTATAATGAGTACTCAAACAGTATATTTCACTTTGTGTTTCTATGGGGGTGCAAACTGTTGAAAGCTTTACTTAATGTATACTAAATTGATCTTCTGTAAAAAAAAAAAAAAAAAAAAAAAAAAAAAAGGAAGAAGAAATTATCAATTCCCAACTTGACTCTCACTCGGATTAAACATGACAATAGGTCTGATCTGATTTCATCATCATTTAAAAAATCATCTATTATTTTTCACTTTATGTTTCTGGGTGGGAGCAAACTGTTGAAATCTTTACTTCATGTATGCTAAACTGATCTATATATAAAGAGAATCGAAAATGAATCTTGATGTGAATGGAAGGGGAGAGGGAGTGGATAGGGGGAGGGTTGCGGGTGGGAGGGACGCTATGGGGGGGAAGCCATTGTAATCCATATTCTGTACTTTGGAAATTTATATTCATTAAATAAAAGTTTAAAAAAATGAAAAACAGGACAAGAATTTCAGAAATGTTTGCACCAAAAAAAAAAAAAAGAAATGCAAAATGCTGTTCTTCCTAAAATTTAATTATAAAGAGTAGTATAGTGCTTGCATTTGTTGGTGTATACAATCTTTCACTTGAAATACAAAGCAATTTCCATTTTTGCCAGCTGACATTTTAGGAAAACCATCATTATTCTTCATATGATTCAGGTGATGATGAAAACATATATCTGTATGGAACATACTAGTGAAAGTATTTTATATGGGTGAAAAGCTGTTTTTCTTGCATAAAATCACAAAAATATTTAACTCATGTGTTATGACTGCATTTCACAAATTGTGCTATTCCTCTCCGCTCTTTCTTCTTGCAGTAAAATCTTATCTAGTCATGCATGTCTGTTCTATTAGTAAAGACACTGGTTAAGATGCTAGCATCCAGTATGAGAGTGCCTGGGTTTGATTCCTGGCTCAGTGCTTCATTCTATCTTCCTGTCATTGCATACGCAGTGAGGCACTATGTGAAGTTGCAAGTATTTGGGTCCCTGTCTCCCATAGGGGATACCTGGATTGAGTTCCATCCTGGTTTTAGCCCCATCCACGTCCTGGCTGTTGGGGGCATTTGGGGAGGGGAACAGCATATAGGACCTCTGTCTAGAAGTCTTCTCTCTTTTTCCTCTCAAACAGCCAAATGAAAATACATCCATTGCAACAGCCTTTTGCCATTAAAAGTGGCTTCAGAAGAATTGGCTTGTCAAGTGTGATGCTTGTTAAGTCAGCCAAGTTGATATTTGTCAATCAAAATGCTAAAATAAAAGCTCTTGAGAAAGAAATCCAGATTTATTTTATTTGACTGCTTTCTGAAGGAGATGTAAGTTTTGAGGAGTTTGGGTAATGTACTGTGGAGATTTTAAACCCAGAATTGATGCAAATGGGCTAGTAAAACCCACTGGTACATGTTCTACAACATGGGCTTTTAAACAAACATTCAAATAATAAATAGGGCAGAAGCCATTTTAGGAAAGAATTTAAAGAGGTCATTGCAAAGATATGGAGCGAGAAGACCATATTGTAACTTACTTTTTAGCTGTTGGGCTTTGGGAAATCCTTTAGTCACTCTAGATCTCATCAGGAAAGAGGATAATCATTAACTCTATTCACCTTGTATTTGCTTTAAGAATTAATTCAGGCAATATATAATAATGTGTTTTGTAGTGCTCCATGAAATGTAAGTGATCATCACTCACATTTACCAATGCTTGACACATATATTAAGCTCTTAATATGTATCAGGTGCAGCACTGTTATAATTATTATCGTTGCTATCATCTGGGATTTTTTTCCATAGTGGGACCAATTGACGTACCAAAGCAATGTATGTGGACAATAACTATTTGATTCTCTGTGATTACTGTATCTTTGCTTATAATCTGGTATGACTTAAGAAATCTTTAAAAATGAGTAAATTAAGTAATGTGAATTGGCATATATCTGACTTTCAAATTGCTTTTACAACTTCAGATTTTTTGGGAAATTGTGAGGACTCCATGGACTACTTCAGAACTAAGATTTTGGGTAACCTATATAAATTAAATTACTGATACTTAAATTGTACAAGACAAGCATTTCTAAATCTCTCATATTCCCTCTCTAAATTACAACCTAACCATTCACTTGCACTTTTCTCACCAGGTATGCTGCAGGACATATCAGAAAATCAATGTCAAGTGTTACCACCTAATGGTTTTGCAAAATGATGTTATGTCAGGTCCTTAATTTGTGCCCATGCTAGAAGAATCTTGGTGTGAATGGTTTAATCTGGAAACAAATTCTTTTATACAGAAAACTAAGTATCTTCTCCCAAGATCCAAGTTAGTTAGCAAAAACAAAATAAGTAAATAACACAATTAAACTAGGAACAATGAACATTTGGGGAGTCCGAGTAATTCTGTGACTTGTACAATGCCCCTCATTCCAGCATCATTGAACTCAAAGTTGGTTGTTAGATTGAGAAATAATTAAAAGGAAAGTAAAGGCTAAATTAATGCTGTACCACAACACTGCTGGAACACTCAGAATAAGGCACACTGGGAATATTACTGGGGTTATTGGAAAAGAAATTGTCAAATATGGTGGCAGGATTGGCAATGATGGATGCATTGATTGTTGTGGTGAGGTTCCCATAGCTCTGTTGGCCTCCTTGCCTTTAATGTTAGCCATTGTGAGTAGAAAACTCTCCCCAATGCTGGTCATACAGCGCCCTCTTTTGGAGATACTGATGATTAGAGAAATTCCTGAGGTAATAGAGAAGGAAACTAGACACCATCCGGAATCCAATGTAAATAGTTACTTCTTGGATGTCTCATGAAGAATCCCTTGGTGACTACTGGAACAATTTAGAAGAAACATATATAGCAGATCAGATTTTGAATAGAGAAGATGGGAGACTATCAGAGAAGTATGATCTTATAGTTGTTATCCTATTTCCAAATTGGTGAGACCTGAGAACCAATGGTTGTATTTATCTTATTACAACTTGAGTATTCCAAAACATAACATAAGCAAAGTTTCATTCCAAAACAAATAAAATGCGTTTAAAATTACTATAATAGTGGGCCTGGCACTGTGGTGCAGTGGGTTAATGCCTGGGCCTGAAGTGCCAGCATCCTATTTGGGCACCTGATTGAGACGTGGCTGCTTTTCTTCTTCCTATCCAGCTCTCTGCTGTGGCCTGGGACAGCAGTAGAATATGGCCCAAGGCCTTGGGCCCCTGCACCTGTGTGGGAGACCCGGAATAAGCTTCTGGCTCCCGGCTTCGGATCGGTGCAGCTCTGGCCAATTGGGGAGTGAACCAGCGGATGGAAGACCTCTCTCTCATTCTCTCTCTGCCTCTTGTTCTCTCTCTGTGTAACTCTGACTTTCAAATAAATGAAAAAAAAATCTTTAAAAATTTGCTATAATAGTATTTATTATGTCTTATAAGATTAGGAGGTACCAAATGTATTGGTGTTTAATTACATTTTTATCTTCACAGCCAAAGAGCTTTTTTGGTTTTTCCAACTCTCTAATATAAACTATCTCCACTCTGCTTCTCACTCCAAATAGCACAATGCCATGTCACTCATAAATGATATTAAGTCAACTTTCCCCCCATGCCCATCCAGTCTTTTCCCCTAAGTGTGATGAAGTTGGTTATTGAAGCCCATTTTAAAGGGCACATTGTTAGATTTTCAAGGGATGTGTTTGTCTTAGCAGGATCACACTCATCAATGGTTGACAGGATTGACTGCTCCTCAAAATACTCCTTTAAATGACTCATACTGCTTGTTTTTCCTCATATTTCTGTGGATTATATTTAATCTTCTTTAAATGAGATGTTTTCAAAAAGTTTATGGAAAATGTGTGTGATAAAAAACTATTCATAGATTTCAAATTATTTTGCAACAAAATAAGCTTATCTTTTAAATTTGTTTGCCATTAAGTTTTTGAAGTATCCTTGTAGTTTCCACATTTCTAGCTAAAATCTACTTGGAATACTGCTGTAGTTACTTGAGTTCTTAGGTAGGTCCAATTCCTGCTTTTTCTGTGTTGTTTCCTCAGATGATATCCTTTCTATACTCTGATATAATGTTCATATGAGTATATGTATATATGTGTTTTGGGGGGCATAATTAGAAGTCTCATGTCATTTGCATATTCAAGAACAAAAGTATTTCAAATATATAAAAATGGATCTTTTAGTTTTATTTCTCTCTGGTTTTATTTGCTAGTGCACATTAAAGCATTGTGCATTGAAAATAATAGTATTGCCATTACATATTCTATTTTCTCAATCAAAATGTAATACTGAATATGTAAGTTGAATATCAGATTGTAGTAGGCACTGGTTATAGAAGGATGATTAACCAAGTAAAAATTGCTCTTGTAAAGTCTCAAACATGAAAATTCAACTCTAGAAGACTGTGTAACAGATTTTTTAAGTATAAAAAGTGTATTTCAGACAGGCAATGAATGGTTTTGTGGATAGTACAGAGTGGCACGACCAGAATTAAATCTCAGGTTTACTACTCTGGCAGCTCTCTTCAGACAATGGTTTAACAATGTAGGGACTAGATGGACTGGAGGGAAAAGATTGCAAAAGATTAATAGAAAGACAAATCACTGGGCTATTACAGAAAACAGCTGTTGGTACTTTAGAGTAGTGGTAGTAGAGATGGAAAGGAGTGCATAGATTTGATATAAATTTTGGTGATAAAATACATATTACTTGCTGAGGGAAATATTACATTTCAAAAAGAAGTGCTATGTAATAACGGTTGGAATAATTTTATCACTTCTGCATCTGAGATTTAGATACATTTCTGTGAAACTAGAAATAACAGGCATTTAATAAATGTTGAATGGTTTAACAGGTAGATTAGTAGATGAATGGATTAATGAATATAGGGGCTGATTCATTAGTAAACTGTATTCATTGAATTGATGAGATACAGGTTTTCACTAAATAATTTTTTGTTTTAGCATTTATTACGCTAGATAAACATAGACATTTTCTGAGTATTTTGTCAGATATTCCATTTTAAACTTTTGTAAGAGATTTTAAAATAGGACAGGATTTTGGGAAATATAAATTAAGAAAGAAGTTGCCTGCAAAACAGTCTCTATGTTTATTGCTAAACAAAAGCAGCTGAATTCTCTTTTGAGAAACGAGAAAGCTATTCAGCTATGCAAATTGATTTTTGCCTTTAAATATATAATACTTATGGCTACTTCTTTTCTTGACAGTTGAAGAATATTAAGTATTCTTCTACAAAGGCATCTGTGCTTAAAATAATTATTCTAGAAAAATGGTAATATTCCTTCCTTCCTTTTCTCCAAAATCAGTGGGCAAATTTCAGTTGGACATTAGCTTAAAAATTGTGTAAATTAACATGCTGATCCATTTTAAATAGAAAGTTTTGAATTGCATAAAATACGGGTTCTAACTAAGTTCTTAAAAGCACTTTAGAGTACTTAAAAACTGACAATTGGGGCTAGTGTTGTAGCACAGTAGGTTAAACTGCTGCCTATGACACTGGCATCCATATGAGTGCCTATTGGAGTCCTGGGGTCTCCATTTCTGATCTAACTCCCTGTTAATGGATCTTGGAATATGGCAGAGGATGGCCCATGCCACCCATGTGGAAGACCCAGATAGAGTTCCGGATTTCTGGATTTGGCCTGGACTAGCCCCAGCTGTTGAGGCCATTTGTAGGGTGAACCACAAGATCAAAGATATCTCTCTCTCTTTTTCTATAATTCTTTCTTTTAAATAAATAAATAAATCCTGGAAAAAAAATAGAAGGTGCTGGAGCTGTTTGTAGAAGGTTAAGCCTCTACCTGCAATGCTGGCATCCTATATGGGTGCCAGTTCAAGACCTGACTGCCCCACTTGCAATCCAGTTCCCTGCTAATGTGCCTAGGAAAAGCAGGTGGGGGGATGGCCCAAGTGCTTGGGCTCCTGCACCCACATGGGAGACTGGGAAGAAGCTCCTGGCTCCTGGCTTCCAACCCTGTCCATTGCTGCCATTTGGGGGAGTGAACCAATGAATGGAAGACCTCTCTCTCTCTCTCCCCCTTTCAAATAGTAAATAAATAAATCAAATAAATCTTTAAATATAAAATAAAACAAAAGCTATATTTCCAATACATGCATGCTGTAGTAAGCTGAATCATCTGATTGGTATATCAATGTCTATCCATCTACATAAATCTGCTGATTTAAAGATGGCTTCCTTTTATTTGCTCCCACAATTACATTATTATATGGATAAGGGAAGAGACAGAACAAAGATAGGATTTTGCATCAACACTCATCACATTCTCCATCATGACTAGGATAGGAGTTGAATCTGGTGTGTTTTTGTGGGGAGGAGGGTTGGGTGGAGGGATAAAGAAAGTGGCAGGTAAGAGAAAGCTGAGGATATACATGATAGATAATGTTGTCTTCTGTCTCTTGTACAACTATTATTGGCCTGTATACTTAGGGAATGCTTTGAAATTCAGTTAAGAACACCTGAGGTACTATATTGTATGTGGTGGGAAGCATCCTCACTTCCATGAAAAAAATATATGTATATATATAAGATTTAGGTATTTATTTGAAAGGTAGAGTTACAGAGAGGCAGAGGGAGATCTTCCATATGCTGGTTCACTCACCACATGGCTGCAATAGCTGGAGCTATGCTGATCCAAAGCCAGGAGCTTCTTCTGGATCTTCTATGTGGGTACAGAGGCCCAAGAACTTGAGCTAGCTTCTATAGTTTCCCAGGCCATAGCAGAGAGGTGAATCAGAAGTTGAGCAGCTGGGTCTCGAACCGGCCACCTATGAGATGTCAGCACTGCAGGCGGCGGCTTTATCCACTATGCCATAGTACCAGTCCCTCTGTGGTTTTATCTTAAACCAATTGGATTTCTTCTCATGTTGCTTTTAATAAACCTTTTTTTCTCTCCTTTTTTCTTTCTCTCTTTCTTTCTTGCCTCCCTCCCTCCCTTCCTTTCTCTCTATAATTATCTTAAATCACATTTTTTTCCCTTAGAAGACAGTGTGTCTTCAGTTTTACATTTGCAAAAATCAGAAAGAAATATTCTGAATTTTTATTATAAATTATATGCTTGTATTTTTATTGTGCCAAAATGTTATGTCATAACAGAATATGTGTCAGAAATTTTGACATGGCAGTGTTCACTAACCTAATACAAGTTCTCATTATTGCCACCAGGAATATGTTTAAAATATCTTATCTTGTCTTCCAACCTTTCATCTTTCCTGGATCACATCTTTCTATTCAAATGACATTGACACACACTCACCCCCCACACACAGAATTATGATAGTTTTTTCATGGAATACTTTGATGGTTCTGCAATACTGTATTATGTTAAATACTACTGCAGTGTTTATTAGAATGCAAATTCTCAAGACCTATCTTAGTGCCTAAGAATCTGCATTTTAGAAAGAACCAAGTTAATTCTGATGCTCTAAGGTGTGATCACATCAGATTCTTAAAATTCATGTAGGGCATACCTTTTCAGCTAAATTTTGTGTTGAAACTCTGTCAAAGAGCATGGGATTTGAATTTTAACATTGTTAAATGGCATTCCAAAAGTTTTAAATAAATGGGCACTACAATAGATTATTTTTGATAGTTCCTCATGCCTGGAATCCTCTACATTTTTGCCAAAACTCTTTGCCAATCTGGTAAATGAAAGAAATACTATGTTGTTATTTTATTTGTTTTTGAACTATGATTGAGGTTGATGTGATTTCATATGGCCATTAATATCTTCTCCTATAAACTGCCTGTTCAAATCTTCTCTACTTTTCTTTAATTTCTTTGGGGGGTAAGGGTATCTTTTTCTTAAAGACTTGCAAAAAGCCTTTTTCTATGAGAAAAGTTAGCCTCTTTTCAGTCTTAGAAATTGTAGATAGTCTTACAATTTTGATGTTTATCTTTTGTCTTTATTTATTTTTACCAAATAGCAATGTTTTTATTTTTATCCTTCCAGATTCATCAGTCTTTTGGATCGCTACCTTACAAAGGCTTTACCCATTTTGATATTATAAAAAATCATAAATGAATATAAATGTTTCTTCTAATAATTTTTTGATACTAATTATACATATTTCTGTATTACAGTGCAATATTTCAACATGTATATAAGGTGTACTGCTCAAATTAGGGTAATCCACATTTCTGCTTTTATGACATTACTTATGATTAGAGTCTTGGAACTCCTTTCTTCTACTTTCTCATAAAATATATGGGTTACAATGAACTGTAGTAATCCTACTATGCTGTGTAATACTAGTAATTTACTCCTTCAATCTAACTCTAATTTGATGTTCACCATAATCCTTGTAGTTCTGCAAGTCAAAAGTGTCCACTATTCTGAATGGAATGAATATCTCTCTCAGCTGTCTTTCCTAGCATCTTATCCATGCCCCTTATAATCTTCTTGAAATCGTGTTGGAGAGGCTTAATAGACCTTGTTCCACAGGAGATTCTAGGATTTTTTTTTTTTGACTTTTCTTTTTTTAACTTTTATTTAGTAAATATAAATTTCCAAAGTAGAGTTTATGGATTACAATGGCTTTCCCCCTCCCATAATTTCCCTCCCACTCGCACCCCTCCCATCTCCCGCTCCCTCTCCCATTCCATTCACATCAAGATTCATTTTCAATTATCTTTATATACAGAAAATTGATTTAGTATATATTAAGTAAAGATATCATCAGTTCGCACCCACACAGAACATAAAGTGTAAAATACTGTTTCAGTGCTAGTTATAGCATTACTTCACATTGGACAACACATTAAGGACAGAGATCCCACATGAGGCGTAAGTACACAGTGACTCCTGTTGTTGACTTAACAATTTGACACTCTTGTTTATGGCATCAGTAATCTCCCCATGCTCCAGTCATGAGTTTCCAAGGCTATGGAAGCCCCTTGAGTTCTCCGACTCTTATCTTGTTCAGACAAGGTCATAGTCAAAGTGGAGGTTCTCTCCTTCTTTCAGAGAAAGGTACCTCCTTCTTCAATGACCCTGTTCTTTCTACTGGGATCTCACTCATAAGATTTTTCATTCAGGTCCTCTTACTTTTTTTTTTTCCAGGGTGTCTTGGCTTTCCATGCCTAAAATACTCTCATGGGCTTTTCAGCCAGCTCTGAATGCCTTAAGGGCTGATTCTGAGGCCAGAGTGCTGTTTAGGACATTGGCCATTCTATGAGTCTGCTGTGTATCCTGCTTTCCATGTTGGATCATTCTCTCCCAAGTACTAAGAGAGAAAAACTGCCAGCCCAGAATATTATATCCTGCAAAGCTCTCATTTGTGAATGAAGGTGAAATAAAGACCTTTCATAGCAAACAGAAATTGAAAGAATTTGTCGCCACTCGTCCAGCCCTGCAAAAGATGCTTAAAGATGTGTTACACACAGAAACATGGTCACCAATATGAAAGAAGGTAAAGGAAGGAAACCTCACAGCAAAATATCAAAATCAATCAAATGTGCCAAAGGTGACACACTCAGGTTAGGCATGGTAAATCTCTCTCTCTCTTTTTTATTTCAGAAGGGAAGTAATTCCACACAGCTGAGTGGAATTGAAGGTAGTCAGCTTCCAATCTCTGGCTCCTGTGGTTATTGCATTCATCTGCTCTTTCCCAAGGACCACACAAAGAATCTGTTCTGCCCTCAGTGTGGGCTCAAATTCTCCTGCAGTCTCCCACCAGGTTGCCAAGGTTATCGAATTGTAGCGTCTCTGGAGAGTACTCACATGAACTCTGTGAGTTCTCTCACTCACCATCACTTTTTTCACAATCTCAGTTAATTAGCTCCACACATTCACTAGGTCCTAACCTCCTGTTATTTCACTCGCCTAGCGTCAGGTTTTTCTGCTTAGTTGAGGGCAGGCACAGCCCTGGGGTCGTGCAACTTTTATGTATGTCCAAAATGGCACCTGCTGTTTGTCTTGCTCGCCTTTGGGAGGTGAGCAGAGAGAGAGAGACTCCTGTCCGTACCGGTCCCTTTTTTTTTTTTCCTCTGTCCTCTATTTAGCCAGGTGAACTTTCCCCAGTGGGGCTTCAAGCTTCATTCCCTCTAGGCTCCTTCTGCTGTTTCCCTGACAGTGTCTCGGGTTACTGAGGGTTTGCCTCACCTCCCCTTTCAGCGCAGCCTCGTAGACTCTGCAGCTGGGCTCCTGAGCTATGGGGAGAGTCCTTGCTCTCCCAATAGGTCCTCCATGTCACATCTACTAGATCCAGAAGAGTTAACTCTGCAATTTTTTTCCCGAGCCTTTCCCTGAAACTACAGTTATTCCACTTTTATTAAACTATCTTGTCCTGGACTATCAGTGTGCGTCCTCACTATTCCACCATCTTGGCTCCGCCCCCCCAGCTACTTGACTTCTAATCCTGCTTCCTGCCAATGCACATGGGAAGACATTTGATGATGGCCCTTGTAATTGGGTCCCTGCCTTGAGATGGCAGACCCAGATGGAGTTCTAGGTTCCAGGCTCCTGGCTTCAGCTGGGTTCAGTCTTGCTGTTGCAGACATCTGGATAGTGACCAGTAGATGTAAGATTTCAGATTTCTCTCTCTCTCTTTCTTTTCAAGTAAAAAGAAAAACAAAAGTAATCTTAAAAAGATAAATTAATTTTGATGCAATGCATTTTAAAATCCAGGCATAGTTTTTGCTTAAAATACATTTTCTTTTTTTTTTCTTTCTTTCTTTCTTTTTTTTTTTTTTTTTTTTTTTTTTTTTTGACAGGCAGAGTGGACAGTGAGAGAGAGACAGACAGAGAGAAAGGTATTCCTTTTGCCATTGGTTCACCCTCCAATGGCCGCCGTGGCTGGTGCGCTGCGGCCGTTGCACTGCGCTGATCCAAAGGCAGGCGGCAGGTGCTTCTCCTGGTCTCCCATGTGGGTGCAGGGCCCTAGGACTTGGGCCATCCTCCACTGCACTCCCGGGCCACAGGAGAGAGCTGGACTGGAAGAGGGGCAACCAGGACAGAATACAGCGCCCCGACCAGGACTAGAACCAGTGTGCTGGCACCGCTGGCAGAGGATTAGCCTATTGAGCCATGGTGCTGGCCCTTAAAATACATTTTCCATGAGCTTTTGAAGACCCCCTTGCCTGTGTGCATTTCAATTTTAAAAATAGATAACTTTCAATTTCATTTTTACAAGCTTTTTGAAGTACCCTAGTACTTTTGAACTTCTGAAAACTAATGAATATAATGATGTTTACTGGTGGCTCCAAATGTCAACAGACAAATTGGTAAGAAAAAAATCCACACAGCTATTTAGATTGCAATCTTAAGTGTCACATAAATGATCTAAGAGCTTTTATGATAGCCTGAAGAAGACCCTCATTTCCAATAATTTCAGGGCTGAGATTGCTGAAAATCAAATATAGGCGCTCATTGTATACTGGATGAGATGACACATTCTGTGGATACCCGACAGCCTCCTTCCCCAATCACCTCTGACATTGTCTAGTGGGCTCATGAACATAATGGCCAGGGTGGCAGAGATGGAGATTATACAAGGATTTCCATTCATGGAATCCAATCCATCTATGACCACTGCTAAATATCCCAGCAACAGAGAGCACTGAATTACCATGAAAATTTAGCTTCCAGCTTTTACAGGGTGTCTACTGTCAAAATGAAAGCATTTATTGGGAAACAATGGGATCAAGTAAATTGGAATGGGGACACGTGTGCGTAATGAAACTGGGACTTTTATACTCTACATTCTGGTAAGTTTTCTTTGCCAATTTAAGGCATGCCAACTCCTGCTAATAGCAGCCTTTTCCTCCTCAGGGCTAGCATTTCTCTATCCTGCTTGTATCACACTCCCCTACTGGTAGTAGCTTTTTCAACACCTTATTCAATGATAGCACTTCTTCAATGACATATTAAAGAGATTTCCTTTATGTTATCTAATAACATTTTCTGAAAACACTCTCTGCACACATCCGGAGTGATTTCCCTTGATTGTAAGTTTTCTTCTCTGAGGCAGTTCCCATGCAAGAAAATGCTTATTATATTCAGGAAACTCCACACCACACTCTTTGTTTCTAGCTTTATAGCTAGACTCACATCCCTGTAAGCCTTGTAAAGTTAAGGTACAAAATATGAGCCATGAGAAGGTGCACTACATTCCAGAACTACTTGAGTTTTCCAATATATGCTAGCAGAAATTTGGAATCATTTGTGGGACTGGATATCAAAAGTATGGGGAAAAGTGTAAATAGGATAAGTTAATCAATATAGGCTCTCTAAGCAGAAATTCAACATTCAACTTTATAGATCAAGAAGAAGGAAGGAAATGCCATGAAAGTTTGGTAGTTGACTGAAATATAGACCAAAAGATACCTCACAATTAGAAAATATAAATGCTGAAAGGTCACAACAAAACACACCAAATACCAGAGTAAGGGAAAACGTTTATTGTCTGATGGGAAAACCCAACAGGCTGCCTCCCCATGCACGAATGAACAGCAGCCTGTACCATGAGAACAGGTCTTATGTAGCTCTGCAGAGGTAAGGAAGTGGGAGCAGCAAATCTCGTTATGGTGGGGGTGGAGCTGACACTTAGGATTAGGCCATTTAGTCACCTGATTTCTAGTAAACCAGGATGGGCTTAGAAAGATGGTACTATTTTACTAACAAATTCCATACCAATCTTGATTTAATGTAGCAAAGATTGAGAGGGTTAGGGAGATTGGAAAGTTAGGGTGAGTTTGATAGTTAAGACCTATTCATACACATTGGTCAAAGATACCTTTTGCTGCTTACTATAAAAATAAATCTGCTTGAAGAGCTCTGTGATCACTTATCTTTAGAGGCCAAAACCTACACTGGGAACCTCAGTCACTGTATTGAGAAACCTAATTGTAATGAGAATTGGATCCCAGGTTGACAGGGTACAAGTAGGAGCACACAACCACCAAAGATAAAGTAAGCATGGTTACCATAACGGACTGTGGTTCACAGCAGGAATCAGAATAGGCTGATATGCTCAAACACATGGCAATGGCTACTTGATCACAGTGTTCCTGGAAGTGAAAAAGAAAATCTACTAAGTTCTTATTTAATCTGTATAAGCATAAAAATTCTAGACATCCAATATCTATTGTTCACAGAAGAACGAATGATATGAATTCTAGCCTGAATATGAAGGTCATCATTCTATTCTATTGGTACAAAAATTATGATTAACAAAAAGTCCTAGATCAATTCATCAATAAATATGTAAGAGTGGTTGTACTTTCTGAAGGAATAGGAGTAACTGTAAGGCTTTTATAAAGTACACCAAACACTGGAGTAAGGGAAAGGGTTTATTGGGGGAAACCTGACAGACTGGAGGGAAAGGGCAAAGAAGGAAAAGATGGAGAACAATATAAGGGAGGGAGTGTGAGAGAGATATCAAGAGACAGAGAGAGAGATCAAGAGAGCCACCTGTTCAGGAACAGGTCTTCTTAAACCTTTGCCAGGGGCTGGGCAGGGAAGTAAGACCAGTCCCATTAGGGTGGGGGTGGAGCTGACACTGGTGGTTGGGCCATGGGGTCACCTGGCTTCCAGTCACGGCAGTGGAAGCTAGAGCCTAGGATGGTGTCCGGTGTGTATATTGCACCACAGATAAGCACTGCATCATTTTACTAACAGTAACTATTTCAAATCCTTAAATATTCAAATATAGAGGCCAAAATAACCACCAAAAAAGGAGAAGGAGAAGAAGAGAAGGAGCCAGGAAGTCCAGGACAGTATATAAACATAGAAGAAAAAGAAAGATTACTTTTGGGTGTCCTACTGACAGCCGTGAGGTGTCACTGACAGTTATTTGAGATATTCTTCCACTTACGAGCTCAAGTGTTCTCTTTGGTGAATTTATTATCTTTACAAAATATTTCACTATAATTAACTGACTGGCTCCATTTGGACTTTTTCCAAATCATATTCAGAATTAATAGAATTTTAAAATTATGAATGACCAAGTTTATCCCAAATTTGGAAATAAATTATAGTGAATAGAAATGTGAAGTGTTAATCAGCAATGACATTCTTATATTATGGAGTTTTATTGTATTCTACACGGGACAAGATTTTAGCAATTTGTGGGGTTTTTTTTAATTTTTTTTTTTTTTGACAGGCAGAGTTAGACAGTGAGAGAGAGAGACAGAGAGAAAGGTCTTCCTTCCATTGTTTCACCTCCCAAATGGCCGCTACGGCCGGCACTGCGCTGATCTGAAGCCAGGAGCCAGGTGCTTCCTCCTGGTCTCCCATGCGGATGCAGGGAGACCAGGGAGGGCCATCCTCCACTGCACTCTCGGGCTACAGCAGAGACCTGGACTGGAAGAGGAGCAACCGGGACAGAATCTAGTGCCCCGACCAGGACTAGGACCTGGGGTGCCGGAGCCCCAGGCGGAGGATTAGCCAAGTAAGCCGTGGCGCCAGCCCCAGATTTTAGCAATTTGAGCAACCACCTAGCTTCTTAAAATATATCAGTGTGCAAAACATAGAGAACTAGAAAAGTTTACACCATATACATAAATAATAGCATTTGAAATTATCCCTTTGCAAGATAGCTTCTCTTTAGAACTTGCAGTGAAATAAGTTTTGCATCAGAAAGCCTGCAAACATTCATCAACAGTATTCATCCCTAACAACAGAACATATCCTCGACCTTGCCCATTAGGACTTTCTCAGACAATAAACTGAGGTGAAAATACAAGCACAGCTATGTCTATACTATTCTCTTTTTTGTCTATGCAACAATTTTGAAAGACTGCAGAAGCTTTAACTTCTTCCCTGCCGCAGGGATTGCACATGGAAGAGTGAGAACACAGCATCTTTAGGAGTGAATGAGCAACAAAAGCTGTTCTTTCCTCCCCTGAATTGAACAAGAGCTCATTTTTCATTTGGGGTTTGAATCTCTAATAGGTTGACTCCTAAACTAATAGTGAAATTCTGTAGATCAAGCTTAATACAGATATGGGAAAATGTGTGGTCACTTATACTAGATGCCCAAGCCATTTAGATATCAGACAGCAATAAGTACTCAGTGATTGAAGTGAAAAATGGATGGTTCATCTAAAAAAAAAAAAAAAAAAAAAGTCAAGCAGTTCATTAGTTTATGCCCTTTTAAACCCATAAATGTTTTGTAATTTCTAGATTTTAGGGAAGTTTTAAAAGTCTGGTCTAAAATGCCACAGGCACATTAGCAGAAACATTTAAAGCTGTTAGAGGCTTCCAGCAGATTGTATTATTTATTATGTGTAGGCTCTAGAGGCTAAGAGCAGCTGAAAGGATGGCAGTGCCAACAGTAGAAAATGAAGATTCTCTAAATAAAGGGCCAGTTGCCATTTAGCCTGATGTGCAAAATCCTGAAAACACAGCGGAACTCCTGCAAAACAAAGATGAGTCCTTGCACCCTTGTGTAACTGAAAGAAGAAATGTTTGTATACTATTTAATCAAAGGGAATAATTAAACATTGATGCCTGTCTCCTGCCTCCTGCTTTTCATGAATGAAATAACTGTGATGAATAAATATACTAAGTATGAAAGCACATTTCAGGTTATAGATTATTCTGCAAAATGCCTAATTTTGATTGTTAACATGATCATATAACACAGATGCCATTCCTATTTACTTAGCATCTGTAATCTTAGCAAATGTACTAACATTTCTTTTCAAAAATGAAAAAAACCCTATATTTCTAGTCTAAATATGTCCCCTTAAGTATGGAGCACTATATTTTTACAGTTAAAATGGCATCAAAGGCAACTTGGTTCATATCTCACCTAGCAGAAGAATTTCCATGCAGACATGGCAGTGAGCAAAGCAAGGTTTATTTAAGTCAGAAACCTCCTGATGTAGCAACAGGGGGTGGGGCTCCAAAAAAGGCAGACCCCAGAAACTGTGATAGAGGAGTCTTTTAACCACAATTTTAGGGAATAAAACAGAATAGTAGCTAACAATTAATGAGAGGGTGGGGACAACAACCGATCAAAAGGCCAGAACTGCAATCCTGTCTAGCTTGCTCAAAACAAAATCCATCAGAAGGGAGTGATTGGTAACTTCTCTTTGCTATTCTCGTGATAAACTAACAACTCAGTAGGATGGAATCACTACTTCCTTGCTATTTTCATGATAAAACTAGAAACTCAGAGGACTGCTATTGGCATTTTATCTTCTAAAGGCAACTTCTGGGGATAAGCCTGCATTTTGTGCCCTCTTAAAGAGACTTTCCCTTTCCTTATTCTCACCAGGACTCCACTTAACTGCCAAATATTTCATCTACCTCCTCACAATATTGGATTTATATCATTGAATAAATGGGTACCGAAGAAATAAATAAATATGGTTTTCAAGTTTTAATTCAATTCACTCATCACATTTTCTAGGCACTACCTGTAAAATTTTGAAATGTGAGTTATTAAAATGCACTGACAATTTTCTACCATATGATTGGGCTTTGTGAACCATAGAGGAAAAATTAACTGAAATGGTAAAAAAAGGTTTATTGTCCATCTCTCCTTAAAGACCACCAACTTGCTCTTTAATGAAATCAATGTTTTTGAATATAACTTGTCACAACCATGTGGATTTATGATTTGGACCATACGTAAGACCCACATGCTTGGATATACCACTCATTTTCAGATTAACAAAGTGTTGATTTTATCTCAAAAATTTTTGGCTTAATATCTATTTTGATAAGTTGATGCTACATTACTGTCTGTTCCTCTGAAAAACTCCAAATTTAAAAGTCTTATCAAGGACAAATCAAACTTTGTATATCAATAAAAAAAGATTTACAGCATAACTGCTTAAGATTGGCAAAACTAAAAGCTACTGTCAGATCTTCAGCATGTAACATTCCTCTTCCCAGGATTATAAAAGGGCTATCTTGAAAAGCTGTGAACAGGAACATCACATACAAAAATGGACAGTTCTTGTGTTGTTCTTACCTAAGAAAAATATAGAGAAAAGTTAACAGTGAGCTTTAAAAAAAAAGATAAAATGACAATCTCTAAGCAACAATGTCTTTTCCAGAAAATCAAAATATATGGAATATAACAAAACTGTGAATGTACTGTTACCTCTATGGAAGTCTCAGCTGAGAGAAGAGCAATGGGCCATGCTTGGCACCTCTGGGTTTGGGGGTATAAGGATGAAAAAGCAAATAAAGCAAAATGGACAAAAATAGGATGATCAAGATTGAAGGGGTCTAACTAGACCCATTTTGCTATGGTTCCACCAGGACCTTAACTATCACATTTGGGACTTCAGGAATGCAGCAAACAAAACTGATTAGTTAAACTATATACTATTCAGAACTGATCTATTTTATACTACCCCTCCCTGGTCCACTTCCTCTAACATACTCCCTTGAACAGTAGTCAGGGAAGACTTAATTATTGAGAAAAATCTCTAATGCTTTTCCAGGATACCATTCTGATTAATCCAAAAAGTTCCTTCTTTTAAGGCCTTTTGGGAAACTAGATTTATCTGCATCTCTTCCTCACTGTGCCTCCATACCTCCTCCTGCCTGAGCTCTAATTGCTTTTGCACCTCTTTGTTATCTAGCTCTTCCATTCTCCAAAGTTCTTGATGTTTCATCAAATTAAGCTTTATTTACTTGACCTTGTTCTCATGGTGAGCAGCCTCCATACCCATCTTCAGCTTTTCAGGAGCTTCCTCGACTTTGAGGTCCACTTGGTCTGGCTGCTGCTTCTCCATGTCAACGAGCACCTTCTATTGCATGGCACATGCATACTAACAGAAGCCATGCTGTGCAGACCTGGGTGCTGCTCTCACTCTTTGTGAAACTCCTGGTTCTTTACAGCAAGCTTCCGTGGAAGTCCCTCTTCATCTTCTAACTGGCCCAAGGTCACAGGCTAAGGAAAAATGCTTACCAGGAAATAGTCTTCATTGTATCTGTCCAGAGCCTTCCAAGCAGCTGGCTTCTCTGAGAACCCAACAATGTCTTTTCCCCAATAACCTCATCCTTCTCCACTAAGCCAAATATGGAAAAGGCCTCTTCCAGCATATCACAGGCTGTGCACCAAGGAAGGTTTCAGACTGTAAGGGTTGCACTATGGCAGGTAAACTGCACACACACACACGGCTGATATACTGGAGTGACACATTGCCAGCTCCAATTTGGCAATCTCTGCTATCATTGTGGTTTCTAAGTGGATAAACCCAAAGTCCTTATACTTTTGAATTAAGACTTTGCTGGGCTTCCCAAATTTCTCAGAATACTCATTTCTTTAATGATGTCTGCAAGAGGATTGCCCACCAAAGATTGCTGTGATGGGAGAAAGTCTATCCTGATTTCCTAAACTTCTTTGAGGTGGATAGTCAAGCCTTCATTTTGGCTGCTGACATATTTATCATTTGCAGGTATTAGTGGATATAGTGGCTGGGGCACTGCTAGGGAATGATGCTTCTTTGGAGCATGTTCCTGCTTACCCAAGTTAAGGCTTTATTTGGCCTGCATTTTTACACTGTTAATTTTGATCAAAGACAGCCAAAGCCCACCCAGTCCTTTCCGACCTTGACTTCGCCTTTACTGAGTAGCAGATGCAATCCTTCTCAATCCATTTAGAAATGTTCATGGTCTTCAAAATGTGTGCATGTGCTTGTGTGTGTATGCTGAGTGAGGGAGGTCTGAGGAGGAAGAGTGGGCACGCCAGCTGGGCAAGAAGACAGGACAGGGGATGGGACTGCTTGGGAAGCAGCACTTGTGCTTGTTCCAGATAGATGAGTGTAGGCCTCAAATGAATACCATTTGAATCTG
Source organism: Oryctolagus cuniculus (assembly GCF_964237555.1). Taxonomy (NCBI): domain Eukaryota; kingdom Metazoa; phylum Chordata; class Mammalia; order Lagomorpha; family Leporidae; genus Oryctolagus; species Oryctolagus cuniculus. Next base: position 192,953,058 of record NC_091432.1, on the reverse strand, counting down.
GGAAATGCCACAGCTGCTGCCATTTGAGTGAGCCAGTGTGGCAGCTGCTGCAAAGACAGTCTTGAAGGACAACTTTCTCACTGCTAATAACCGGTACAAAGGACTTTTTTAGGAAGACGCATGACAGCACTCAGGATAACACAAAGTCCAAGGATTTCTATGCCCATGACGACTGTGTTCTTTCAGTGGTTATGGCTTCTTCATTCCCTCCGCAGCTTTGTATGATGAAGAACTAAGAATTTTCCGCAGAGAAATTAGCTTCACAGTCCTTCAGCAGCACAGGTTTCTGGGTTTTGTGATGCTTGCATTAGTCATCACTTCTTAAAATTGCAATTGGTTTCCCAAATCTTACAAAACATTGGCTTTCACATCTAATTTTAATCAATTGCTTAAAGTGTACTCCTCAAACTGTAACTGTTCTGTTTAAACAGATATAAGAAAGATAAAGTAACGTTTCTTTGAAAAATCTATCTGAATTGACATTACTGTTTCCCCTATTTCTTGGTTCTGTCTCCTACCTGAGACACCATGCAGTATGCCACCCCAGCCATAAGTCTTGTTTGAGGGAGGCAAATTAATATTTTGTGTTAGGTTCAGTCATAAGAACTCCATACCAAACTGGTCAAGCCCGTGTTCAGATTTACTCGCACAACCACTGCTAGAGTAGTTGCTCAGATTTTACCTGTTTGTAAATCCTTAATGATTGATGTTTTTAAGTCTTTAAGTCTTTTGCTGTGTCCTAGGTTTCCTGACAGATCCTTCCAGTGGTATAAATGTACTTTCATGCATGTCTAAAGAAACCATACCTCTGCTTCAGGGAATTTGTTCCCCTGGAACATTGCAAAAGTGTATCAATTATATGAATGCACCAGCCCTCCAAGGATAGGCAAAGGAATAAATATGGAAACTACTGCATCCTAGTCTGTCAGAAACACTGAATTTTCTAAAAGGACACAGGCCAAATTCCTCAGATCAATCCAGATAATCAGAAAGACATCGGCCTGGACTGTAAAGCCTTGCTTCCTGGTGGAATTCACAGAATTGCGCTGTGGTGTGTAAGGAATATAGTTCCTATAAACGCCATTAGTAAAACTGATTTGGGGGGTGTTCACTGGTTAAACTGGATGTTTTTCTTGAAGGTAAGTGGGAGAGAATTCTTTCTGATTTTACTATGAGTGACTATGACACTGCTTAGAAATAGACTGTTAATTTTTACCATATAAATTAGTAAAAGGTATAAAAGATCATGTTACTCTGTGCTGACTGGCAATTGGAGGCAAATTTGGAAAAACAATATTGATATTTCATGGAAAGCCTTTTGTGTATCAACCTCAGTCCTATTTCCATTTCTTTCTTCCTTTACCTCTTATTTCTTTATTTACAATGGCGTCAATTTTTGTAAGCTACAATAAAATCCATAAACAAAGAAATAAATAAATCTACTTACATTACAGTATAAAAATTAAAGTATAACAGGAAAAGAGCTCTATAAAACCCTGAGGTAGATAAAAAAGGACAAAGATCCACATGAGACAAGGCCAAATAGAAAGGGAGTGGCATAAGTACTTTGTCTTAAAGATTTATTTATACTGGGATCTGCACTGTGACATAGAAGGTTAAGCCTCCACCTGCAGTGGCTGGCATCCCATATGGGTGCTGGTTCGAGTCCTGGCAGCCCCTCTTCCAATTCAGCTCTCTGCTATGGCCTGGGAAAACAGAAGATGGCCCAAGTGCTTGGGCTGCTGCCCCCATGTGGGAAACTCAGAAGAAGCTTCTCGCTCCTGGCTCCAGATTGGCCCAGCTCTGGCCATGGAAGCCATTTGGAAAGTGAACCAGCAGATGGAAGACTTTCTCCCTATCTCTCCCTCTATTTGTCTATGACTCTGCCCCTCAAATAAATAAATAAATCATTTACTTATACAGTGATTTACAAATCTTAACTCCTTGTCCATAATTTAAAAATGTAATAGATGTATAACATAGGTGAAGAAACAGATATGCACATTAAAAATACATGACTAAAATGCCAGATCAAATCCAAAATATTTTAACTAGGTTAATATGTTAACTCTGGAAAGAGAAGTTATGTTCATATAATGAACTGTTTTTCTAATAAGGGTGTCTGATTTTCTCTTTATTTGATCAATTTTTGTAATATCTATTAACATATACATATGAGACAACATGTGATTAAATAATGTCTAGACCATACATTGTAACCAGATGAATTTTCAATATATATCACTTAATATTATGCATTATAGCAGATTCTGGAAACAGGTTGTCCAGGTTCAAATCTTTGCTCTAAACGTATTAGCTGGATGATCATTGGTACAGTACTAAGCCTCTGTGACTCAGTATCCTCATCTATGAAGTGAAAATTAAATTAGAGAATTGCTTCATAAAGTTGGTGTGACTATTAAATGACTTATTGGATGTAAATCACTTTAAAATGTTCAGAACATGGTCGAAAGTGCCAAAAAAGTGTCAAGTCTTATTAGCTACAATGGAAAAAATAATGGTGAGTGTAGATATAAGCAATGATTCTCAATTCTGTGTGTATGTTACAAATGTTCTCAGCCAGGTGGATAAAGTTTAGGACTTTCTCATGAGGAAAAATAAATAAGAGAAATTATATTAATAAAAATATTCATATATAGTTTTTCATATAATTTAAACATTCATGAACTCTTGAAGTTTACTTGTGGATTACAGGTTATGAACTTCTAATTTGAATAATATTTTTCAAAAGCTACATTATAAAAGGTAAAAAGAGACAAAACCACATTTTATTAACATATATATGGTGGGATATTATGGAAAATAGTTCACATGTTTTCCAAGATAAATATTTTTCTTAAAACGTTTTAAAATAGAAATCTGGAAATTTTTGTAATTGATGTCTTCATTAAAAATTTTTTCTCAAAACTTTTCAGTTGCTAAATTCCTGGTACTTAGTTTTATTTAGGAAAAGAACAGCATGACACAACAGTTCAAAAATAATGCACAAGTCCTATTCCTCTAAACACCCAACATCTGCCAAAGTAAGCAACAGGAATATTGGGATTTTGCCAGTATTAAATTATATATAATGGCACACAAGTCTCCGTAAGAAGCCCTCAATATTTAGGTAGAAATTTTAATATCAATATTACATTGAAGAACAATTTTCATTTCTTTTCCCAGAAAGATAATAATTAAGTTTAGTTTAAATATTAATATCATGTGAAAAAATAACAGCTACTATTCCATTACTTAAAATCTCAAAATGTGATTTGGTTACAGTTCAAAACACACATTAAATTTGTGCCTTGAATTGAACTATATTTTTGAATATGATATGAGTTCTGCAAAGAACAGTACAGTTTTCAATTTGTTTTTAAATTTGAAAGTTCCTAAAATAAATTAAACGGAAAGTAGAAAAACTTGTGTTTTTTTTTAATGAGACACCAGAATATCTTCTGTAGAGAAACAACCTCATAGTACCTGAGAGTGAGATGCTGATTATGAATTTTTTGATGTCCAGGACTTAGACACATTTAGCTTGGATAATTTTCTGAAATAGAAAATACCAAGTTAGTGAGTAAAAACAGTTTAAGACTCATGAAGCAAGTGATGCTTATTTTTTTATGTATCCATTCTCTGTTTACCTCATCATCCATTTGGAAGCCTTTCTGAATCAGAGATGCAATTTCATCACGTGTCCCAGTGATATCGGAGATGACCCCCTAAAATCTATACAAAAATGTAACCCCTTAAAGTTCCCCAGAAGCACCATCTGGGGTGCCACATATGTTACTGGAATTTGGGGTGCCATATGATATCACTATATGCTTATTAATAAATTAAAAAGCCTGAGAGGGTTCTTGCCTAATATTTAGAAAAGAATTCCAAATACCGGCACAAATAAACGATACAGCATAGTACATTTTAAGCTTTATTGAATGTGAAAAATGCATAGGAGAGTGAGAGCCCTATTTCAGAGAGAGAGGTAAATCTGGGTTCGTACTGAGCACCAGGAACCAGCCACATGGAGGAACATCTAGGCCAGGAAGCCTAGGGCGGGTGGCCCAAAGGCCATGTGCCCTGGAGGCGCAGGGCTACAGCAAGCCCCCTCCTGGCAAGAGGCCTGGGAAAAGAAGGGCGGGACACACAGTATCCCAGGCTTTTAACCCACTTCCAAAGGGGAGTGGTTAATTAACCTGATTGACTAGTGGGCACCCAGATGTGGCCAGGTAGGGGTATGAGGTCACACAGAGGTATGGCGAACGTGCAGTCTTCCAGCTCACAGACATAATCAATTTTAGCCTGTATGCCTGCCTACTTTATCAGTAGTATTTCTCCCAATTTTACCTTGTTCAGGTAAACCCTGTTACAGGTGATGGCATACAGGATGTCATAGAGTATATTATTACCTCAGTTCCTTGTTTCACATGGAAGAAGAATTTCCAAGCAGACAAACAGAGAGATTTAAAAGCAAGATTTACTAGAATCAAAGACCTCCAGCCAGAGCAGCATGGAGAGGGCCTCCAGAGAGGGGAGGGAAAAAAAACCCACAGCATCTGTTGGTACTGTTTTTTGTTGTTGTTTTTTTTTTTAATTTATTTATTTGACAGGTAGAGTTGTAGACAGTGAGAGAGAGAAAAAAAGGTCTTCCTTCCGTTGGTTCACTCCCCAAAAGGCCACTACTCCTCACAACTCCACATTCCCAATTGTCTCTTAATTATCAAAATACACATTTTTCTTCAATATTTAGATGAACAAATTCTGGAATCAAAGGTGGATCCAGGAGCTGGCATTGTGGCATAGCAGGTTAAGTCAAAGTTTTCAAGGCCAGGATCCCATGATTGAATGATGCTTTGCATCACGGCTCTGTTTCCAATCCAGCTTCCTGATAAAGCACCTGGGAAGGCAGATGAAGATGCCTCCAACTACTTGGGACCCTGCTACCCATTTAGTAGACCTGTATGGAGTTTCTGGCTTCTGGTTTCAGCCTGGCTCAGACATGACTGTTGCAGCCATTTGAGGAATGAATCAGAAGATGGAAGATCTCTGAGACACACACAGTCTCTCTCTCTCTCTCTCTCTCTCACTCTGTCTCTCACTTTGCCTTTTTTTTCCATTGAGCTTTAATTTGTATGCCTGTGTTATATCCCTAGATGTAACAGGATTTTTCCCTCTTGTATGCTTTTGTCATGCTTCTTCATGGTCCATGATGCCAGATGAGGTTGTCAGTACAATGAAACCAAAGTGGCAGGATGGAAGCAGATTATTCTGCCATTTTTCTAGATCTTTCAATTGCACGTCAAATCTGGGGCTGATCACTCCACACTTGTTTAACCTGCCGGTGAGGTTCACAACAATTTTCCCAGCTCTGTGACCATCAATGATTTCAAATTCGCCAATGTATCCGTGCTTCATCATCTCAGTCAGAAACCTGACGATGACTTTGGAGCACGGCCTGATAAGAACCTGGTGTTTGCCTCTCTTCTAGGCATTGCTGATGCTCTTGAGAGCATCTGCCAGGACATTCATGCGCACCACTGTGGCGGCATGGAAAGATGGCGGAAAGAGGATGGGAGGAGCAAGAGCATGGAGTTATTGGGTCACTTTGCCTTTCAAATACATAAATAAATCTTCAAAAAAGAAAAAGAAAAAAGCAGAGCCAGTATTTGAACCTGCACACTCTATCATGGGTTCCATGTGCTTCAAATGATGTCTACAAAGGCTCTTATTTTCTTTTAAAGATTTTATTTATTTGAAAGAGAAAGAGAGAGGACAGAAAGAGAAAGTGAGAGAGATATGCCTTCTATCTGGTAGTTCACTCCTGAAATGGTCACTAGCTGGGGCTGTGTCAGGCAGAAACTAGTGCCAGGAGCTTCTTCTTGGTCTCCCACGAGAGTGCAGGAGCCCAAGGACTTGACTCATCATCTGCTGCTTTCCTAGTTGCATTAGCAGGGAGTTGGATTGCAAGTAGAGCAGCCAGGACTTGAACCAACACCCATATGGATGCCAGCAGTGCAAGTGGCAGCTAAACCCACTATGCTACAGTATCGGGCCCAAAAAGGCTCATATTTTAAAAGTAATGGTATAGCCTTTTAGCTCACAACAATTAGACTAGTAACAGAATTTCATCACTACTTTACTGAAAATTGCTCCCAATACCATTTATTCATCTTAATTTTAGTTATTCATAATACCTTAGATATATGTAAGAAAATAAGTATAATTGCATGCTAATAGTCTAATATTTTTAGCAGAAGAATATTGAAGAGAAAATGATTAATTTAAAAATAATTGGCATTTTAACAATCAGTGCCATCTGGTAGTGATATAGGTTGTTTGCAATTTAATAACATCCTTTTGAAGATGGTCAAGAAGAAGCTTAGACATATGATTGTGAATGATATTTTGTGGAGAAATTACAAACAGCATGTGATTTTCTCTAGGGTACATCTAAACTTTTCCCTTGGTATGTTTCTAATATGCAGTTACATCTGAAAACATAAATCATTAATCAGATCAATAAATATTGAGGGCCTACCCAGACACTGGGCAAGACAATGGTGGTGAAATGATGAATCAAATAGATTGGTATACTGTCTCACATGGCACCAAATTATATGTGAATAGTAAACTTGTTATGCAGTTGTTAAATCTGTTGATTTTTCAAGAAGGTAATGCACTAAACCAGGTTTTGAGTAGGCATTCCAGGAAAGACAGCTTGCATGGTATAAAGGGTGTCAGCCTTTTTAAGGGGATCAATTCTGGAATTGGAAACAGGCTTCAAACTGTAAAAGTCTGCAGTAAAAACAACACAGAGCGTACAGAGAGCACGCTAGCTAAGGTGGGACTGAGACTGTCTGGGAAAATGCTCTGAAAACGAAGCTGAAGAGGTGGACTAAGTGATCTGATATAGGGAATCATGGAACATGGTACCAACTTCAGATTTTGTACTAGAACAAAGTCGTTGCAGAACCTCCTAAGAACCTGGTGTGTTAAGATGCACACTTATGAATTGTCCTCATGTATAAATATTTTATGGATTATGGGTATGTTTTATTCATAATCATTATTCATTATAATTAAAAATTATAATCTCTATCAACTATGTGCTAAAAATAGGAGTAGACTGAAGTAGAAGTTATATCACTTACCAAAAGGATTCAAGATTTTCTGATTGTAGAGAGTAGCATTCAAGGTAGCAGTTAAGATGCTCGGGTCCCACTTCAGAGTGCCTGGACTGGATTTCTGGCTCTGACTCCTGCCTCCAGTCTGCTGCAAAGACAGACCCTGGGAAGCAGCTCGTAATGATTCCATTGACTATGTCCCTGCCACTCAAATGGGAAACATGATTTGCATTTCCTGCTACTGGCCAGCTCCCAGCCATTGTGGGCATTTGGGCAGTAAACCAGCAGAAGACCCTTCTGTCTCTCAACTTAAAAACAATAGCAACAGAAGATTGCTGATTAAAGAATATGCCTTAGTTTTGGAATATGTCTCTTAGTTAAATAAAGCATTAAAATAGTCCCATCAGGTAACTCTGACACACAGAAACCTAAAAGAGTACTAGCACAAATTGGGAGGCAATGAACATAACGGGGTTTAAAAGTGGGCAAAGTCGGCCGGTGCCGTGGCTCACTTGGCTAATCCTCCACCTGTGGCGCTGGCACCCTGGGCCCTAGTCCTGGTTGGGGCACCGGGTTCTGGCCCGGTTGCTCCTCTTCCAGTCCAGCTCTCTTCTGTAGCCTGGGAAGACAGTAGAGGATGGCCCAAGTGCTTGGGCCCTGCACCTGCATGGGAGATCAGGAAGAGGTGCCTGGCTCCTGGCTTTGGATCGGTGCAGCGCGCCAGCTGTGGTGGCCATTTAGGGGGTGAACCAACGGAAGGAAGACCTTTTTCTGTCTCTCTCTCTCTCACTGTCTAACTTTGCCTGTCAAATAAAAAAAAAAAAAATGGGCAAAGTCAAGGACAAACGATATAGTTTTTCATGGGAAAGAGCTCAAAATAAAGATAGCAATAGTGATGCTCAGTGTAAATCTCCACACTTAATCTTACCCAAAGGGCTGAGAAGTGATTGAAGTAATTCTCTAATAAATTTATCTGATTCATCAAAAAAAAAAAAAGACCAAGCCCCTCATTTTCTATAGCAACCCCCCGACACACACACACAGACTCTTGATAAATTTATCCCAAGAAATAAACATCAAGGCCTGGAAGAATCAGAATCTTAGGATATCTTCTTGCATAACATTATGAAGAGGACCTGAAGGATAATAAAGAAACAGCTTCATAGATAACTGAATCCTCAAACATGTTAAGAAAATAATATTTCAATTTTAGACATTAATTGGAAAATTAGCATAGTTTTCAGAAGTCACCTAGCTTTATATATCTTCTGTGGAGTTTATTATATTTTCCACCAATTATATAGAGATAGAAAATGTGATCAAACTTCCAAAATTGATCTTTGGTTTCTGTCATGTTTCTGTACCAACTGTGCTCAATAATTTTGAAAGAAAAATAGTCTAATTATGACTGCATCAAATTTTGTGATTCTAGTACTTTTTTTAATACAGAGTTTTAATACAGAGTTTTCCAAGGACATTTAAAACATTAATTAAGCTTCAAATCACCCAATATTACAACTACACATATTTCGCAGATGGTTAAACCATAGTACTGAGATGTTAAATGATTTTCATAAGGGGTCTGCAATTGGCAAAAATGGAATACAAAAATCTTGTTGCCTGGCTGGCGCCGTGGCTCTCTTGGCTAATCCTCTGCCTGTGGCGCCGGCACCCCGGGTTCTAGTCCCAGTTGGGGCACTGGATTGTCCCGGTTGCTCCTCTTCCAGTCCAGCTCTAGGCTGTGGCCCGGGAAGACAGTTGAGGATGGCCCAAGTGCTTGGGCCCTGCACCCACATGGGAGACCAGGAGAAGCACCTGGCTCCTGGCTTTGGATCAGCGCAGCGCGCCGGCCGCACAGAAAAGGAAAACCTTTCTCCGTCTCTTTCTCTTTCTCACTAACTCTGCCTGTCAAAAAAAAAAAAAAAAAAAAGAAAAGAAAAGAAAATCTTGTTGCCTGTGCTAACCCTTGTGAAATGGGCATAAAAACAAAAAAGAATTTTATTTTCTTCCATATCTCTATGGAATAACTTAAGCACTTTTTTTTTATTATTCCTAAGAGAGAACTTGGGGAATAAAATTAATGTAATGTAACATCTATGATAGTAAAGTAAATATAATATGTAATTACTTTACAAATAAATATCAATATAGCATTAGCACACCAAAAACAAAACTATTACAGAAAAATAGTAATACTTCATCAACCATTTTGGTTCTAGTTAGAACTGTATTGGTTTTCCATAGAGCTTTCCAAATCAATTCACTATAGTACAGTATTTGGTTTGTTGAACACTTTCCAAAGATAAATTCAAAAGTAGCACCTTTATAGAATTCCACACTTTGAAAAAGCACAATATATGCTACACATGTAATGTATTATCCTATTAAAATTACATCAATCTCTTTGAAAATAGAATGTTATTGTAAGCTGTTCAGATCAAAAGTTTATGGAAGATATAAAATACTCTAACAGAAAACAGGTAGATACAATGGGCAAATTAACAAAAAGCATAAACATTGCCAATAAGCACATGAAAAAGAGCAACATAAATTGAAGACATAGTGAAATATTTTTCATTTAATTGGATGAAATAAACATGTTTTATTATGCACATATAATGCAATACACTCAATGATAAGAGTTGGATGTGAGGCAACTTAAACACTCCTGGTGTGAGGTGGGTGTTGTGGCATAGCTGGATTCACCACCTGGGCTGCTAGCATCCCACACCAGAGTACTTGAGTCCCAGCTCTGCTCCCAATTCATTTCCTGCCAATGTGTACTCTGGGAGGCAACAGACAATACCTTAAGTAGTCGGGCCTCAGTCACCCATCTAGGATATGCAGATTGAATTACCAGTTCCTGGCACTGGCCTGGCCCATACTTGATTGCTGTAGGCATTAGAGGAATGAAAAAGCAAATGGGAGATCTCTGTCTCTCTGTTGCTGACCCTGTTTCCCTGTGTCTTTTAACTAAAATAAATAAATGAACAAACAAAAATAATGAATAATTAAATATTTCCAAAAATAATGAATAACTGTTTCTGGTGGGAATATAAATTGGTACAATGTCCACTGAGAACAATTTTTCTATATAAATTTTTGAACATTTCCCTACTTTATAAATAGAGTGAAATTTACATATTTATTTTCACTTAATTGAAAGGCAGAGTTACAGAGAGTGGTCTTCCATCATCCATCTGTTGGTTCACTTCTCAAATGTCCTCAAGAAAGGGCTGGGCCACTCCAATAGGGTCTCCTAAGTGGGTACCAGGCCGTCATCCACTGCTTCCCAGATGTAATACTAGGAAACTGAGAGGAAGCTGGTAAGGGCTCTGTCAATTGACATGTGATGCATATCGCCAAGCAGCAGTGTCACCCACTGCACTTCCGCCACTATGACCACTCCTGAATATGCCTGATTCTTTACCTAGTATTTCCATGTTTAGAAATATCTCCTGAATAATTTATTGTAGCTTTTTGTGAAGAAAGGTTTGAAAGAATATTTACTGAAGCTGTTTAGCATAATAAAAATAGGAAACTAATGAAACATCCAGCAGCAATTTCTTTAGAAGTTATTACACTTGCACACATTCTCCATTTATGTAAACATTAAAAATGATGTGGGAGAACACTCAATGGTATGATAAAATGCTCATAATCTATATGTTATAAAGTCCATTACAAAGCAATATTTATTACATGCATGAAAAGAAAGAAAAATGTATACATCAGGTTATCAAGAGCAGTTATCTCTCCATGTGAGAATTAGTCATGCTTTTTATATCTTTTACACTTTTTATTTTGCTATTTTTCTACAAGGTTCTTGTGCCTCTTTAGAAGTTTTAACAATTCATGTTTATTACTTATGTTTTATATGATTTTTCAAAACTGAAATATGTTTTCAAGAAATTCTAACTTTTTTTCTTTCTCCCTTGGCTTTCAACTTTGAGAAACAAAATGTAGATTCACAGGAAGCTCCAAATCATTATACAGGGAAATCCCCAGGACTCTTTACCCTATAGCCCCCAAAGTTAACATTGCACAAATCTGCAGCACAATATCCATCCAAACTAGATTTTCCTTTTTATTTATTTTTATTCTTTTTAAGATCTATTTATTTATTTGAAAGGCAAAGTTACAGAGAAGCAGAAGGAGAGGGATTGGGAGAGAGAGAGGTTTTCCATCTGCTGGTTCAGTCCCCAAATGGTCACAATCGCCGGAGCTGGGCCCATCAGAAGCCAGAGTCAGGAGCTTCTTCTGAGTCTCCCACATGGATGCAGGGGCCCAAGGACTTGTGCCATCTTCTACTGCTTTCCCAAGCCATAGCAGAGAGCTGGATAGGAAGTGGAGCAGTCAGGACATGAACCAGAGCCCATATGGGATGTCAGCCCCGCAGGCAGCAGCTTTATCTGCTAGGCCACAACACCAATCCCCAAACTAGATTTTTCTATTGATACAAACTACTTAGGTTATTCCAATTTCATCAGTCATACATGCACTTGTGGGCATACACTTGTGTGCACACGTGTATGAGACGTGTGTGTGTGTGTAGCTCTATGAAATTTTATTACAAGCAGCATTATGTAACCTTAATCACTATCAAGATACATGACTGGTCAATTTGTTAAGTCAACAACAGGAGTCACTATGCACTTACTCTACATGTAGGATCTCTGTCCTTAATGTGTTGTACAATGTGAATCAATGCTATAACTCGTACTCAAACAGTACTTTACACTTTGTGTTTCTGTGTGGGTGCAAACTGTTGAAATCTTTACTTAATATATACTAAATGGATCTTCTGTATATAAAGATGATTGAAAATGAATCTTGATGTGAATGGAATGGGAGAGGGAGCAGGAGATGGGAGGGTTGCAGGTGGGAGGGAAGTTATGGGGTTGGGGGAAAGCAACTGTAATCCAAAAGCTGTACTTTAGAAATTTATATTTGTTAAATTAAAGTTAAAAAAAAGATACATGACTGGGCCGGCACCATAGCTCACTTGGTTGATCCTCCGCCTGTGGCGCTGGCATCCCGTATGGGCACCAAGTTCTATTCCCGGTTGCTCCTCTTCCAGTGGAGCTTTCTGCTGTGGCCCGGAAAGGCAGTGGAGGATGGCCCAAGTGCTTGGGCCCCTGCACCTGAGTGGGAGACCAGGAGGAGGCACCTGGCTCCTGGCTTCAGATCGGCATAGCTCCAGCCGTAGCGGCCATTTGGGGGGTGAACCAATGGAAGGAAGACCTTTCTCTCTGTCTCTCTCTCTCACTGTCTAACTATCTATCAAATAAAAAAAAAAGATACATGACTATTATCACCATCACAATTATCCTTCTCTATACTCCTTTGTAGCTATGCAATTCTCTGCCTTCACCACCTAGTAACTACTGATCAGTATCCATCTCCTTACTTATGTTACTCCAGAAATGCTACATAACTAGAACTGTACAGTGTATATTTGTATATATAGTAAGACTGGCATTTTCATTCAGCATAACTTCCTTGAAATTCATCCATTTTGTTTCATTTATCAGTAGTTCATTCCACTTTATTGCTGAGTAATATTCTCTTCTATAGATGTGCCACATTTTGTTTAACCATTGATCATTGAAAAATATATTCCACTTTAGGGATATTACAACTAAAGTTACTGTAAACACTTAAAGAGAACTTAAAAATAAATTTTCACATCTCTAGATAAATATTTAATAGTGCAATTGCTAGACTTTATGCCAAACAAGTTTCTCTAGTGAGTATGTCATTCAACATTGCACTACCAAAGTATGACTACACATTCTCACCAACAATTGATGTTCTCACTATTTTTTTTAATTTTGTCAATTGTAATAGGTGAATAGGGATATTTAATTTTAGATTTAATATGTATTCCTCAAAGCTGATGGTATTGAATACTTTTTCATATGTCCATTTGCCATCTACATCTCCTCTTTTGGTAATATCTATTCAAGTGTTTTGCTTATTTTCCAATTAGATTAATTTTAATGTTGAGCTTTAAGAATTCTTTATTAATCCTAGTTATAAACATTTTGTTGAATATGTGGTCTATAAATCTTTCCTCCAATTTTATAATCTGTCCTTTCATCATTTTTTAAAAAGATTTATTTATTTATTTATTTATTTATATGAAAGGTGGGGTTATAGAGGAAGACAGAGAGAGATCTTCCACCTACTGGTTCACCCCTCAAATGGCTGCAATGGCTGAAGCTGGGCTGACCTGAAACCAGGAACCAGGAGCTTCTTCTAGGTTTCCCACGAGAGTGCGGGGCCCAAGTATTCAGGCCATCCCACTACTGCTTTCCCAGGCCATTAGCAGGTATTTGAATAGGAAGTGGAGCAGCTGAACAGGAACTGATGCCCATATGGGATGCTGGTGCTGCAGGTGGCAGCTTTACATACTACACCACAGCACCAGCCTCTCTTTTCATCTTCTTAGGAAGAGGTAAATTGAATAAAGTTTTAATGGTGTTAAGAGCAGTCATCCTCCCCTAAATAACCTATAAATAAAATGCATTTTATATCAAAGTGCAATATATGTCAAAAGCCTAGCAATTATTTAGGAAGATAAGCTGGTTTTAAAATATATATTAAAATAACTTTGAAAAAGAACAAATCTGGGGGCTGGCACCATGGCGCACTAGGTTAATCCTCTGTCCTCGGCACCGGCATCCCATATGGGTGCTGGGTTCTAGTCCCGGTTGCTCCTCTTCCAGTCCAGCTCTCTGCTGTGGCCTGGGAGGGCAGTGGAGGATGGCCCAAGTGCTTGGACCCTGCACCCACATGGGAGACCAGGAAGAAGCACCTGGCTCCCGGCTTCAGATGGGTGCAGCGCACCAGCCATGGTGGCCATTTGGGGGGTGAACCAACGGATAAAGAAAGACCTTTCTCTCTGTCTCTCTCTCACTGTCTAACTCTGCTTGTCAAAAACAAAATAAAGTTGTAGCTATTTCATGTTGATATTTTCAAATACAGTTAAATTTTCCTGTTTCTTCCAAATATTCAATTACTTTTGTGCTTTCAATAGTGGCTTCAGGCTCTACAGTGATTTTTTTAAAGGTTTATCAATTTTATTAGCATTTGCAAAGCACTTTTCTCTTAGTGATCTTCTACGCTATATGTTTAATTAATCCAGTCAATTTCTATACTTTGGGCTTTATCATTTCATTCCCTCTACTTTCTTTGAGTTTTATTGGCTTTTTTTTTTAAATGGTTTATTTGAGCTGCATCCCTCTTTGCTCAGATATTTATGTCACTCTTTGTTCAGATATATATGTATCTTTTCCTCTTACCACAACTTTTGCTTTATTTCACAAGTTCTGATATACAGAAATTTAGTAATGATTCAGTCTGAAATATGCTCTAATTTTCAGTATTTCCCTTGTTGACTCATGAGTTATTTATAATTATTCTTTCTTCTAAACATTCTTTCTAACTTCTATCTCCTTTGTTGACACTTAGATTTTAGGTTTATTGCACTGTGATCAGAGTACACTATCACTCTGCCTTCTGAAATGTCTTCAGATTGACTTTATGTTCCAGCATCCAGTTCATTTTTATAAACATTTTATAATTTATAAACATTTTATAATGTTTATAAAAATAAACTTGAACTTGAAAATGTGAAAATGCATTCATTGATTTATCTACAATGTGTAAAATTGTCTAACTTAATTTCCTTTATCAAAATATTCCCTATTTTTACAAAATCGTATAAAAATGAAATAAAAATTATTTTCTTATTTTATCAATTCATGTTTCATATGACTTTCATTGCTTCTTCTACCTTCTTATCCTTCTACCCTCATATACTCAATATATTCTGTTCTTTCCAGGCTTACGTCAAGTGCAGTTTTCTCCGGATTTTTGTATGTTGCTAATTGAAAGTACTATTTTATTCATAAAAGCAGTAGCATTTTATCTATATTTTTATCTAATATAATAAATATGTGTGTATATTATTCACTTAAGATTATAGCTTCTTGTAGGTAAGAGTGGGAGGAATCCATGTTTCATTTCCAGAAAGCTTTGCCTTGCATATGCAACTGAAAGACTTTTTATAGTGAATGAAAATCTCAGAGAGTCAAGGTCTAAAATGAACATGCTAATTCTACTTCTAAGTTTTACCATATTTTTTATAGTCTACTTTTTTCTTCTCCTTTCTTATCTTAAATTATTATCTTTATCATTAGAAACTAAATATATTTTGAATTCCCCTTTTTCCTTAATAAAAATCATAGTTGTGTAACTCAAACCCGAAGAGGCTAGGTTCTTTTAAAACCACTCTGAGTTGTATGACAAAGAATTGTCAGGAAAAAAATGACCCGAAGAATGCTGAAAAGGCCATGCAATCTTGCACACAAAAATCAAGTGTTAACGCTCTCAATTCTATAGTATTTCATTAATGAATTTAAAGATCTAATGAGAAAATAAATTAAAACAAAGGAATGCATTTCCAGGATGAAGTCGGTGATTGCAATAAAGAAAAGGGGTGCACATGGACAGGAACTTTTTTGCATAATTATAGAATATTACAGCATGTTTTCAATCTAAGAAAATCTTCCAGATTAAAAAGCTTCACTTGTCCTTGAAAAATAGGCTCTGTTACTAAAAATGCTAACATTAAGATCTGCCCTTTTCAAATTTTTTGAATCATTAGGAAATACTAAATGAAAATTGTTCTGCATGCAAGTAAAGATCCCATTAACTCAATAATTCATTTCATAATTAGCTTATTAAAGTAGTTAAGAATATTTAAGCCCTTATTTTATTCCATTATTCTTTCACATTCTCTAGAATTTGAATAGGTATAGTAAGATATTGAATTCCACACAACCTTTTGTCTGGAAATGTCAAAAACGGTGTTTAGGATCCCAATTATGCTGTGAAGCCTTTATGTATTGCACACTGCATATTTCAGTCATTAATTTCATGGTATAAAAATATAACCTAGCATTCTCCATATCTATGGAAAGTGTGGAAAAGTAGATAAAGCTATGGCCAAGTCATACTTAACCTCAGCTCACCAAAGCTCAACTCCATTTCAATCAAATAAAGGAAAACGTCACTCAAGATAGAAATGTTTAAATGTCCATGTCTCCAGTCTGATAATTCAAATGAGAAAACCTGCAAAGTCCAGCTATCAAAAAAACTATAAAATGAGAGATGAAAAGCTTAAGAAGGAATAAAGGAATAGTAGTATCTGTGGACAAACTGTTACTCTGGAAATGCTAAAGTATACGCATACAAACAGGCACCACTGCTCCAAAAGGATGTGAATCAATAATGGAAAAAAGGGGGAGGGGGAGGAATCATATAATTCAATCAGCTAAAACCAATATGGTTGAAAAGAATGAAATTAAAACTCAATGTGTGTCGTGCTCTCTTGACTCTTCTCTCTCGGTTCCTCTCTCTAGCCTCCTCCTCTGGTCTCTTGGCTCCTGGTTCTTCTCTCTTGGCTCTGCTCTCCTCTCTCCTCTTCTCTGCTCTCTTCTCTCCTCACTAGCTCCTCTCCTCTCTGTTTCTCTCTTTCTCTCTTTTTCCTTCGCCGCCCCTTCACTCCGGTCTGTAGGGTGTTCCCCAATAAACCCTTTTCCTAAAAAAAAAAAAAAAAAAAAAAAAAAAAAAAAAAAAAAACTCAATGTGTGTGTGTGTGTGTGTGTGTGTGTGTGGTGGGGGTGTGTATGCCCATGTGTGTATGTTTGAGACCATCTGTATAAAATCATAAACCAAAATTGGTATTTTCCTGTCTAGCATGCAGTAATGATTTCATCTTCACAATGTATTCAAAAAAAGAACCCTAGTACTATAGGTACTGACCAATGGTGGAAAATATGTTACATTTATTTATTCAAGCAGAAATGATTTCCTTATAAAAAGATCAAGATCAGATCTCCAGTAAATGTTAAAAAATATAAGGAAATTTAGAATGAAGTTGCTGTCTTTCAATAATGCAAAAAGACTTCTTAAATAGAAAACATTGACATTCTATTGTTCATATTTTAAATTACATCTTTTTTAAAATAATGACCCTACATTTATATACTTATCTTGGTATAAAATTCTTTTTCAAATTGCACACTAATGTTATGCCCTGGGATTTTGAGTACAAAATCAACAAGATAGAATTATGCATAAGTAAAGACTATATTTTCTTATAAATATTTGCTTCTGAACTATTGTTGACATTTTCCTACCACTGTTTGTATAAATAATACCATATGAGAAATTTATTTGTAATCAAGTGCTATAAATATATTTTCTTAATAATTATATTTTCATTTTTGTTTTGTTTGAGAAGAGACTCCAAGCTCAATCAGAGTTTTAGGAATAAAAATACCATTACACTGGAATTTTATCCATGTCAGTGATTTTCAGCTTCTTTTAAGACCTCTTCCTTGTATTTGTTAAAATGAACCTAAATTACTTTGGGAAACAAGATAGGTTGTTATTTAGGCAATAACTGAAATATTATATAAGGGTTATATTTAAGGTGTGAAGAGAGTGCAATGAGAACCAAGGGTTAACAGTAAGTCCTTTTTCTATTCTTGTTTAGAGGGTCTGAGATTACTGGGATGTAATTAAATAAATGGATGATTAAGAAAAGTTTTGGAAGAAGTGAAATTCATGTTCAAATATATTGAAAATTATGTGTGTTCTTTAAAATACGATTGCTGGAAGAACCTTATGATTCAAAAAAGTAGTTTATTTCCTGTTCAAATAGTGTTCAGATTCAAAGAAATACTGTGGACTCAGCATCTTTGGTTATTTGGATGAAAAAAAGAGCATGAAGACTATATACTTAGAAGGCCAGGAAATTGGGCACTTCATTGATCCATATTCCATTGAGTGGAAAACAGTCACTATGGGCTGGCATTGTGGTACAGCAGAGTAAGCTGCCACCTGAAACACTGGATCCCACAGAGTCACAGTTGCTTTACTTCCAATCCAGCTCTCTGCTAATGTGCTTGGGAACGCAGCAGAAGACGGCCCAAGTGCTTGGACCCCTGCATCTACATTAGTCACCTGGTCACCTGGATGAGTTCGTGGCTTTGGCCTGATACAGCCTCTACTGTCACAGTCTTTGGGGGAGTTAACCAATGGATGGAAGATCTGTTTATATGCGGCTCTTCCTGTCTCTGTCACTCTGCCTTTCAAATAAATAAAATAAATCCTTAAAAGCAGAGAAAATAATCATAAGAGCCCACCATCCTGCAAAGAAATCTGAAATACAAATCTAATTCAGGATATAGACACTGGTTAAGAAATATATGCAGAGTCTAGCTAAATTATTTAATATCTATTATATTGTTATAAATTATTGAATACCATAACATTACATATATATCACATAAATAAATATATACTTGAATGATGCTGATGATTTGAATATCAAAATGTATAAAATGGTTCTACTCTAAATTAGAATTACATACATTTAGACAATTCCCACACAATAAAGTAAGTATGAACTGGTATGTAAATTTTGTTATATAGTACACAGGAAAGAATCACTATGCCCAAGTAGGGATTATATCATCATGAAACAAACAAATATTTAATTAACATAGATTAAAGATAGAATTACATCTAGCCAAACAAAAAGTAGAGGGCATTTCAAGTATATATCAAGTTCAAATTCTATGGACATTTTCAGAGTAAAACTTTCAATATATCTTCATTCCTAAATTGGAAAAAGGTTAAAGGCAGGGAATAAATCAGAAGAGCCCATATTTTCCATAATGATGTGATTATACTTTATCCAATGAATGATGGAGATGTATTGGTGAATTTTAAGAAGAAAGAGACATGATCAAGAGTCAGAAATATATTAGAACACTCATAAGACAAGACTAAGAGGAGGTAGACAAATTAAGATGCTAAATAATTATAAACTTATTGAATTCCTGCTTGTTATATATATATATATTTACATGATATACACATATAATTTTTAGTAGGTATCCAACATTTTATCATTTATATGGAGTCAATAATTTAGTATCTTAATTTGTAGTAGTTTGTCAGGTAATAAGGGTCTAAATTAAGTGATTGGTAGTGAAACTGGAGCCAAAAAAAGGATTTAAAAGATTGTAAAGAGGGGCCTGGCACTGTGGCGCAGCAGGTTAACGCCTTGGCCTGAAGTGCCGGCATTCCATATGGGTGCCGGTTCTAGTCCCGGCTGCTCCTCTTCGGATTGGTGCAGCTCTGGCTGTTGCGGCCTTCTGGGGAGTGAACCATCAGATGGAGGACCTCTCTCTCTCTCTCTCTCTCTCTCTCTCTCTCTCTGCCTCTCCTCTCTCTGTGTAACTCTGACTTTCGAATAAGTAAATAAATAAATCTTAAATAAATAAATACATAAATAAAAGATTGTAAAGAGTTAAAGTCAGCAGGAATTAGTAATCAGTTACAGGAAGGGTTTGGGGAAAATCTCTCTATATAATTTTCAGTTAACCAGACTATTTAAATGATAAAAAAAATCACCTTTCTTAACTGGCTTGGATAAGGAAAATATCAGGACTTTCCATTTAAATATTTCATTTACTTTTTATTAAATTTTAATTTGAATCATTATAAAGTTGATAATGTTCTACAACCTATTTATGACAAATTTAAATTAAATATACTAGATAGACTAGTATCTAAATTATATAAAAGACCATCAGAACTCAACACTGGAAAAAAATCCAGTTTTAAAATGGGCAAAAAGCATGAAAAGTTAATACACTTGAGAGGATAGATAGATGACAAAAAGTTAAGTGAAAGATATTCATCACCATTAGCTATCAGCAAATTGAAACTATAGGGCAGGCATTTGGCACAGTGGTTAAGACATTGTTTGGGACACAGTATATCTATTTAATGAAATGATATTTGGCCAGCCATACATAAAAATGAAGTAAGTAATGATATATGCAACAACATGAATTACCTCACTAACATTATCCTAAATGGAAAAAGTCAGTCACAAAACATCACATGACTTTAGTTATCTGCAATATCCTGAAAATAAAGTCTACACCAATAGGGGGCCTGAGGACTGGTTGTGGGAACTGCAGAAAGCCCACTTGTTAGTATTTTTAAGAGATTATGAAACTATTCTTGATTTAGAGGATAGTGATAGTTGAACAACTCTGTAAATACACTAAAACCACTGAAATTTACACACTAAATATACGTGGATGATATCTTAGCAAAGCCATTTAAAAAATAATAGTTCCAGTAGGTTAAAATAAGCTATGATAAGACAAAATGTGAAGATTTTGCATAAAGGTATCGACCTTATCTTATTTTACTCAAAATTTGCTGCCCATTCTTCCTCTCTCCACAAACCCACACCAAATGATGACGGCAGTGGTTATGAGTAATTCTCTTGGGAAAACAGTGTACAAACATTTCCTGTGGTGCTGTTTTGGCCACTCTGAAGCTCTGCCATTACTGGCAGAGTACTTCCAAATTATATTTCCAGTATCTTTAAAATGATCACCTTTCCCAAAGTCAATGTATTTGTGCCTTAATGAAATTACAGACCCTCTGCACAACTATTTCCATTTGAAAAACTGTACAGCAGGTGGTCTGAAGCTGTCCACTCGGTCTGGGGGCCTAGAATGTTCTTCACAGGCAGGCTTCTAGCTGTGTGGCTGCAAAGCTTGTTTTCAGACCTGCCGGTATCTCCCCACTAGTATCTTCTTGTGCTGCATTTGTGACCTTGCAGTTTTAAATCATGCCTTCAAGTTAGTGGCTAGCAGAGGCTGTCCCTAAAAAGACGGTCTCCAGGAGACCCCAGCTATCTCCATGAGCTCCAAGCCAATCAACATACAGTATGTGAAACGCACCCTCAAAATGGGCAACCTCACAGAATGCCTTAAAAACCCTGGGCACTTCCTCAAAGCCAGTGTCCCTTTCAAGCACTCCGCATGGTCTCCTCTTGGACCAGACACTTTTCTGTCAAGTAAAAGTTTCTGCTTCTTTGCAAATTGTTTCCCAGTATTTTATTTCTATACTGAGCTGAGGAAAATAACCCACAAAATTTGCTCCCGCAACTGACCACTCCGTGATTAGTAACATGGTCTTTCTGATTTTCAATTGTCTACTTACTGCTTGCTTAGAATGCAGCAAGACAGTGTACTCAGGTTTTGTTTTGTCCAGGAATTTGGGTTTAACTACATTTTAGACACTCCGAGTAAGTTATGTATTGAACTAGTGTCAATGAACCAAATTGTGTTTTTCAACTTATTCCCATGTTGTCTTTGGGACTGTGTTCCCATTGGGAATAATTTCTAACTAGTGCCTAGGGAATACTCACTCAGTATTAACAACAGTGTCTTCCAAAATGGTGCCATGACGCTTCTTTGTGAGCCAACGCATTCTGGGGAGCAGGTTGGATTTCTGCTGGGTTTTTCTGTATCCCAGGGTGCACTAGGAATTTTCAAAAGGAGAATTCAGTATGTGGCACAATCATAAAGCACATTTGATTTAGAACGGGAAAAGCCAACTGTAACTTTCAGCTCTGTAACTTAAAAACTGTGACATTTTACAATTAATAGTTTAAAAACTTAGTTATTTTATCTGTTAAGTGGGGAAAATGATGATACCTAAGATGAAGATAGTATAGTTGGAATGAAATAATTCATAACTAGTCTGCACAGCATACCCTAGTAAAAGACTATAGACTATGTGACTTTAACAGCAGAAATTGATTTTTCCAGTTTTAGAGAGTTAAGTCTAAGATAAGTTCCAGTATTCTTGCCTGAACAAGGGTCTCCTGTTGAGTTGCTGAGTCCTGATGTCTTGACACGTTCTTACAATATCTTTGTGAGTATGCAGAGAGAACATCTACTTTGCATTATTTCTTCTTAGAAGAACCCTAATGCTATCAGAGCAGGGTCCCAACTTCATGACCTAATTAACCTTAACTATTTCCCTAGGGGTCCCCTGCCCAAACACAGCACTGTGGTGTCAGGGTTTCAACATATAAATTTGTGGGAGCACATTCAATGAATTCAAAAGAGACAATATATACAAATAGTTGTTA
Source organism: Oryctolagus cuniculus (assembly GCF_964237555.1). Classification (NCBI taxonomy): domain Eukaryota; kingdom Metazoa; phylum Chordata; class Mammalia; order Lagomorpha; family Leporidae; genus Oryctolagus; species Oryctolagus cuniculus. The sequence continues at coordinate 192,930,879 of NC_091432.1, read as the reverse complement.
GATGGTTTAGTACATACATCCTAAATTAAGAGTAGTTTTTTTTAAAACATCTTCACTGGTTCATTGCAATTTTCATTATTATCCCCATAGTAATTTTGATCTGCTAAAAATTTCTAGAGTCTAATAATTCCAGGGCATTTCAAAGATGGTTGGTAAGAGTAGGACAGTTAATTCCTTAAGAGAATGACATATCTTTAAACAATGGACCTAAGTTTATTTTATAAAGTGAGAACAAAGGGACTCAATGTGATATAAGGAGTTTCAATCATATCTATGTATTTGTATAATTTTCATTTTAAGTTTTTATTGTAAACTCTTACATCCTTCAATACTATTACACACACACACACACACACATACACACAATCACTCCTTCCACAGATCCTACAAAGGAAATTAATGGGCAGCAGATTTGATGGTTTTTCCTCTTATGAAGAATGAATCAGTGAGACATACAGGGTCCTTATCAAGTAATCAATGTAAATTCCTGCACTGAAGTCTCTTTCTCTTCCTGCTACAAACTCAGTACAAATCGCCCCTGACAAACATATTGGATGAGATAAAGGATCTGGAGTCAGGCAGACTGGACGAGAGTCATAGATCCATCCACTGTTGACATTTAAGAGGAATATCCTGAGCCTAACGTTCTTCAACTATTATAATGGGTCTGAGTGAAAGCCACTCATCCACAAGGCTATGCAGAGGACTGAGACAAATTCTGTACAGTGCTGAGAAAAATATCTGACAAACAGTGCTCAAGCTTATAAATATTTTTATTACCAACTTAGCTAAGGAAAATTGATACATTGTGTTTTCATGAAAATAAAGCATGTCTTTGCTACTTCAGAGAAAACTGAGTAGAGGAATTAATTTATATATATATATATATAAAATATATAGTTCACTAAGCATTAATCGTTTTTTAAAAAACACTCAAAAGATGCTTTTGTTATCTGATGTCAAATGAGTGCTCTCTTTTTTAAAGATTTATTTATTTATTTATTTGAAACACAGAGTTACAGAGAAGCAGAGGCAGAGAGAGAGACAGACAGACACACAGATAGAGAGATAGAGAGAGAGGTCTTCCATCCTCTGGTTCACTCCCTAAATGGCTGCAATGGCCAGAACTGAGCCGATCTGAAGCCAGGAGCCAGGAGCTTCTTCTAGGTCTCCCACATGGCTGCACGGTCCCAGGGGCTTTGCCCATCTTCTACTGCTTTCCTAGGTCATAGCAGAGAGCTAGATCAGAAGTGGAGCAGCTGGGACTCGAACTGGGGCCCATATGGGATGCCAGCACTGCAGGCGGTGGCTTTACCCGCTACACTGCAGCAATGGCCCCTTTTTAAAATTTTTTTAAAAATTTATTTGAGTGTTCTTTCTTAATCTGAATCAAATTTCTCCTAAAACTGCATGATAACTGACATGTGATATGCTCAGTATTTCACCATGGTATATATTCTTTGCAAAGTAAGATGAATTTTGCAAGAAGGAAAAATGGCCATCTTATGAAGGCTGTTTGTCTATGACAACCAGTTTTCTCTGTGAGAAGCACAAGAAATCGTCTTTCTTTTGAGATAAGAGATAATTATAAGCCCGTGTCTCTGAGAGACTTATGTAATAGTCGTGATCAGATATATGCTGCAAAGAAAAATACTAGACCCCACCACTACCACTTCACTACTAGAATCTGTTAGCAAGAAGAGCTGCAGGTGGTTGTACACTCCTCACCTGGGTAGATGTGACCCTTGTAAAGGACCAGGAGTTTTAAGACTGTGGTGGTAGACCTTGTTCTGTTAGGTGTAGTCTACTGACATCTAGTTAGTGGAGAGATCTCCATATGGTGAAGCCTTTGTTAGGCATTCTGACAATTTTATATTTGGTAGAAGATTTGTGAAAACTTTTAGTGTACCTAGAAAAAGCCTTGTACATGGAAATACGCTTCTTTTTAATTTTGGTTTCTGGGATATTTTAGAGAGTGTTAATTCTTCATAAAGGGACTATTATGTTTTTCATATTGTGAAACTAAGATTTTTGGCATCATAAAAAGACACTGAAATCTGTGAATAAACAGAAATTTAAAGAGAAGAATGCTTATTACCCTACCATGTAGCTGCCAGGTACTCATTAAATATTAAAGTCAAAAAATTAAGTAGAATATGATTAATTTCTACATAAAAAGACTGCAAATAGAACTTTGGTCATGCCTAAACCTAAAAGAGAATAATTTTAAAAATGAAGAATAAGAACTATTCTCATAAACTTTACATCACTACTATGGCTGCTATAAAGTGTCATTGTGACACAATATCCATCAAAATGTTATGTATGGCAAATATAAGACTTATTTAAAACTAGGGTATCTTTTTTTACTTTTGACAGGCAGAGTGGACAGTGAGAGAGACAGAGAGAAAGGTCTTCCTTTTCCATTGGTTTACCTTCCAATGGCCGCTGCGGCCAGCGTGCTGCAGCTGGCACACCACGCTGATCCAAAGGGAGGAGCCAGATGCTTCTCCTGGTCTCCCATGCAGGTGTAGGACCCAAGCACTTGGACCATCCTCCACCGCACTCCCAGGCCACAGCAGAGAGCTGGACTGGAAGAGGGGCAACCAGGACAGAATTTGGCACCCTGAGCGGTACTAGAACCCGGTGTGTCAACTCCGCAGGCAGGGGATTAGCCTATTGAGCCTAGGGCATCTCTTATGTTTAATGAAATAAGCCAGTCCAAAAAATACAAATAACATATATTTTCTCTGATTTGTAGTAACTAATATACACAGTATAAAAATGTAATGTATATGAGTAAAATTGATACTTTGAGCTTTGACTATTATTTATAGCCCTTGTTTATATTCCTAAAGAGCATGTGGTTTTTCTCCTTACTACTTATTGAATTCTTATTTAGTTGAGGATTAAGTTTGTGATTATAAAGTGAATGGAAATTATGTCATTGCAAAAATTAAAGAAAAATAGTAAAGAAAGGATGACAGAGGGTGGAACAAGGGAGGGAGGGAGGGTAGGGTAAGTGTCATTATATTCTTAAAACTGCATATATGGAATACATAAAATTTTTTTCTCTACATGATTTTTAAAAAACTTTTAAAAGGGAAAACTTTAGGATACCTCTTCTATAATATTCTGATAATTTTAGTTTTGCAATTTATTTGGTCTAGGAGCAAGACTCTTAGACTAATGATTTATAAAAATATCTAGAAATTACACATTAGTACATTTTTACTCCAACTGAATCCCAGCTACAGACAGTTAAAATGACTTGCTTCTGTCAGGATTTGTTTCTGCCAGAGACTGGTAATTGAAACTGATTAACCATTGAGCCAGTGCTCATACTCTCATTTTTCCTTGGAAACATAGTAACTACAACAAATGCACTGATTAGATGTGTATAAAATAGGAGTACATTTACTTACACTCTGTTGATAATTACATAGCTATCACAGTCAAATATGATGTATCCTCATGGAGTTCAAGGAAATTTTGACATCTGTTATTTCCAATTTGGTGCTCTCTAGGAAACAAAGGCTTAGATATGACTTCAAATATTATTCCTGTCTCCTTTAACACTGGATAACTGGACCTATGAAAATGTTGCTCATATCTTTGTGATGAATGGGTATTCCCTTACTATGGGGTAGAAGATTCTATATATGCTCCTCAAATTAAACTTGTTAGATATATTGTTTCAATCTTCTATAGCTTTCCTATTATTAGTGCATGTTCAGAAAAGATAGCATTATTAGTGGTAAACTGGGCATTTATTTTTATACTTTTGATCTACTACAGGTTCCTTATACCTCCCAAGCCCCTTTTCTGTTTTTTTTTTTTTTCCTATTGCTTGCAAGTGCAACAATCTATCTTGCTTGAAAATGAGAACCCTGTGTGATTCAGCCTTTGGAATCAAGAATATATTGTGGAAGAGAGTTTTGAAGTAAAATGCAAGAAATGCAATCTTAATTATCTTCTTTCACTGCTAAGGGCAATGAAAATTCTGTTACTGTCAGTGTATAGACAGCTGGTTGGCAGTGACACTCAATTATGAAATAGAAAATTAAATTATCCTCTATAACAACCATGATCAAAGAGCTGATTGAACAAAAAAAATTGGGGGAGTGGAATCGTTTCTGTCGCTGCACTAGAATTGCACAATAGGCAAAAGTAATCAAAGAAATAAAGCATGGGGCAGCTGTTCCTGTGAGTAATGAACAATTTAAATGGCAAGGTCGAATGTTTAATATTTGTTTCCTCCATAGCTGAATACAGGACTGTGATATCACTTTAAAGTCTGGTATTTCTAGCAGCACTGAGGATAAGGTAGCTATCCATTCAGCTCAAGATTCGGCCCTACAGGTTTCCAAATGGCTGTGACAATTTACTTCCCTGACTCTCCTGGTCTCTCATGTGAAAGTCAGTACAAAAATGTGAGAGATGCAAAGTGGAATACAGATACATGGGGAATTTCAAAACCATGGTTCATCAAAACCTTCAACCTTGCTGAGTCTCCCCCACCACCTAACACAGACTATTTATCATCCATCTGATGTTTTCTGTTTTTCTTTAATGTGTCTTAGTACACTCAAAGTTACCCACATTTCAAGATAACACCATTTGCTTATACATCCAACGGCCCAGTAACAGACTTCTAAAATGTCTTTCCAAGACCTGAACCAATTTTTGATTCTTTAGTTTCTTTCTTTCTTTTTCATTTTTTTAAAATATGTATTTATTTGAAAGGCAGAGTTAAGAGGAGGCAGAGGCAGAGAGAGAGGTCTTCCACCCACTGGTTCACTCCCCAAATGGCCACACTGGACAGAGCTACGCTGATTGGAAGCCAGGAGCCTGGAGCTTCTTCTGGGTCTACCACATGGAGGCAGGGGCCCAAGGACTTTGGCCCTCTTCCACTGCTTTCCCAGGCCATAGCAGAGAGCTAGAACGAAAATGGAACAGCAAGGACTCGAACCGGTGCCTTTACGCACTATACCACAGCACAAGCCCCTCGTTAGTTTCTTTAATGAAGTAGAATTTCGGTATACTTAAGAAAAAACATATAGTACAATCATTTACCAAAATATACATATAGTGCAAATCTTTACCAAAATTACCTGTTGCCATTATTAATTTTCTTATGTATTTAGATTTTTGGAATCTGGCTGATATTAACAATATAATCTGGGGGCTTACATCCCATATTCTTTATCACTATACATGTGAGTTTATAGAGGTGAGGTTATCGCTAGCCATCATGTTCTTGTTTTTCAATCAATCCCATCCAGAATATAGATACCCCTACCCCCTGTCAACACTGTGAATCAGCAAGAAGTAGTCAGAAAAAAAGAAACCAGGGTACCTGATCTCTTTATCTATACTCAGAGTCAAGATTGATGGAACAAGGACATAAGCCTCAGCCATTCTAGCTCCTTGCTGGAAAGTACAATCAGAATTTATCCCATACCCTTGCATCTTTTGAAATTCAGAATTTACCCCTTCTCCTTGCATCCTTTCAAGAGATAATTTCAATCTCACTGTATTGTTTCCTACCCCACCACCTGCATCCTTTTTCAGGTTTGAAAGCCTGTATGAAACTTGAAAAACCTGTATGGAGAGACTCACCCTCAACTCCTGCCCACCAGTCCACCACTCACTTCCAGACCCTTAGCCCACACTAAGCTATATAAGGCTCAGGCCCCTGGAGGACTGCGCCCTCTGCCACATGTTCGGTCTCTAAGTTTGTTAGCAGCTGGCCACCTATGCAAATAAATCATTTTGGCTGTGGGTTCATATCCTGTTTCCTCTTTGTTCTGTGCCTCTTTTCTTTATGCAATTGATCAACATAGCCCTAATATGAATATGCTCACCATACCTCCAGTTGAATACCCAATATATCCAATGTTGATCAAGTTTTTGAATGTATACTCAGAAACTATTAGTACCCAGAAGCATCTCCATACTGGTTCTCTAATTGTTGGAATAGTGGCTACTGTTAACAAAAACTGCCATGCAAAAATCCTTATTTCTTTTCTCTCTTTCCTAATACATCAAAAGAAAAACATTGCTGAAAGAGCATTAAAGAAATTAATGCTACCATCAAAAACTTGAAACATACATAATAAAGTAATGTTACCTATCACTCCCCATTTTATTCATCATCTTGTTGATAGAGAAATATGCCAAATATCTATTGATCTGGAGGATGATTTTTCTCCCTATTGCAAGTAATGGTTTAATGTAACCCTTTTATTTTTTTAAACTTAGCAGAAATCTCCATCTTGCCTCAGCTCTCTATCTTTGTAGCATTTCATAGAATGCAGGAACCTCAATTGTCTTGCCATCCAAGGAGCTCCACCCTAAGTCATCTAGATTGATGATCCCCTGCTAACAGGACCTATATACTCCGGATGCCTTAGTAAGGCATATGCCTTAGTAAGACATATGTGTACTGATGACTGGGAGAGGAACTTTCAAAAACAATGACAAAAATAGAGTATTTTATAGGTCATAGAACAAAAGAAGTATACAAAAATCCAAATAGATCTAAATAGTGCAGAAAAAGCACTTCTCTTACAGTAGATTGAAAAGTAACAAATGTGGAAGAAATGATGGAAATAGGAAGTCATCACCTGATGTGCATTTTCTTATTAATTGTTTTAGACAAGACTCATCAAAATGTAGGCAAAAATATGTAGAGAAACAATTATTTATAAGATATCTTCATAAGACACTTATTAATTACTGTGGGACACAGAATAGAGAAATCTGTCAAACAAAACCACATGGAATGATCAAATTAACAATACAATTAGTGGAAAAAGTCAACATGGAGAGCCTCCTGCCATGATTTCCACAAAAATGCACAACAAGATTTTAATCATGATGAAAATCAAGCAAACATAAATTAGGAGCAATCTAATAAGTGAAAAGTCACAGCTTTTTCAAATTCTTAAGAATATAAAAGACCAATTGAGTAACTAAATGTATTATGTGACCCTAGATTAAGTCCTGACAAAGAAAAAACAATGGTTTCTTGCTTTAAAAAGAAGACATTGATAGGACAACTGGAGAAATTTACATAAAGTATATTGTTTTAATAATGATACTATGTTGACATAGTTCCCTAGCCCTGATAATTTTACTTTGTAAGAAAATATGTGTTTTTTCTCTGGCCTCAGAATCAGCCCTAAAGGCATTCGGATCCGGCTGAAAAGCCCATGAGAGTATTTCAGGCATGGAAAGCCAAGACACTCTGGCAAAAAAAAAAAAAAGACCTAAATGAAAGATCTCTGTGAGTGAGATCCCAGTGGAAAGAACAGGTCTCTAAAGAAGGAGGTACCTTTCTCTGAAGGGAGGAGAGAACCTCCACTTTGACTGTGACCTTGTCTAAACAAGGTAAGAGTCGGGGAACTCAAAAGGCTTCCATAGCCTTGGAAACTCATAACTGGAGCATAGGGAGATTACTGATGCCATAAACAGGAGTGTCAATTTGTAAAGTCAACAACAGGAGTCACTGTGCACTTACTCCTCATGTAGGATCTCTGTCCTTAATGTGCTGTACTTAGAGATTTAATGCTATAACGAGTGCTCAAACAGTATATTTCACTTTGTGTTTCTATGTGGGTGCAAACTGTTGAAATCTTTACTTAATGTATACTAAACTGCTCTTCTGTATATAAAGAAAATTGAAAATGAATGTTGATATGAATGGAAGGGGTGAGAGAGCGGGAAAGGGGAGGGTTGCGTGTGGGAGGGAAGTCATCGGGGGGATGTGGGGGAAGCCAATGTAGTCCATAAGCTGTACTTTGGAAATCTATATTCATTAAATAAAAGTTAAAAAAAGAAAATATGTGTTTTTAGGAATTCTGAAGCATTTAGATGCAAAAAATAAGGTATCACATCTGAATATTTCCTTCAAGCTTCCAAAAGAGAATGCACACGCACACACACACACAGAATGTACCCATGTGGTCTAATAATGTACACAATATATTGTGTAGATGTAAGTACATATGTATATAATATGTATGTATAATTATACAAACATGCCGGGACAGGGAGAATGAAAAATTTTAACTGCAAAGTGTTAATATTTTGAGAAATTCATATAAGACTTTAAGGGAGGAGCTGTTGCTGTGGTGTAGTAGGCTAAGCCTCTGCCTGCAGCGCTGGCATCCTTCTGTCCATATGCCCCCTCTCTGATTCAGCTCTTTGCTTAAGGCCCCAGGAAAGCGGTAGAGGACAGCCCAAGTGCTTGGGCACCTGCACCTGCGTGGGAGAGCTGGAAGAAGTTCCTGGCTCCTAGCTTCAGATCTGTCCAGATTCAGCCTTTGTGGCCATTTGAGGAGTGAGCCAGAGGATGGAAGACCTTTCTCCCTGTCTCTCTCTCTCTCTCTCTGTAACTCTACCTCTCAAATAAACAAATAAAATATTTTAAGAAAAACTTTAAGAGAATTTATTGTACCACATTTGGAATATTTCATAATTCTTGAATCATTTCAAAGTACAAAGTTAAAAAAAAAAAAAAAAAGCCAGCGGAACTGCCATCTTGTGAAAAGCTGGGGAATCCAACAGTTCATTCTAAAGAATTTACTCCTAAGAGGGACAATTTGCTGCATATTATCACTAACAAAGAAACACTGATTTTGTTTCTGATTGCCTGAAATTAAGAACACCAACTGATATAGCAATCTAGAGGCAACAACTAAAGACCAGATGAGACCAGTTACAGAAAAGCAAGGAAGAAAAGCAGCAGCATCAAAACAACAAATTGTGGTCTCACGTACATATCCTTGGTCTTCACAGCTAAAACATGCCCATTAATGACCACTAGTTATAACTTCATCTCAAATTGTTTACCACCCCACAAATAACACATTTGGTATTTATTATACACATTTATTATGTTCCAATCTTTGTATTAAGTCTTAACAGACTCATAAACAATAAAGACAAACTTCCCATTATAAATAGATTATTTCATAGGGAATACTGGCAATATTTCTATGATGAGTACTATAAAGTAGACAAAAGTGAGCAATAAAAAGGTTTAGATTAACCTATTACAATTTCGAGAGACAGAAGATTTTAGACAAAGTGACTTTAATTTGAGATTAGATAAATAAAGTCTTGTGTATTTGTAGAATATTCTTACACAATGGGTTTCTTCATAAGTCTTGATTTAAGCAGTGCAAAGCTTTCAACTTCCTTCCTTTAGACTGCTTTTGTTATTTTTGGATTTTATATTTCTGCATAAACTTTAGGATCATATGTTTTTCAGTTCCTTCTCAAAACAAACTCTGCTGGGATTTAGATTGTGGTTGCTCCCTTTGGGGAGCAGAAATTTTTTTAATATTGAGATTTCTAACAGCAAATGTGGCACATCTTTCCATTTAATTGCATATTTTTTAGTTTCCTTCAGTTATGTATTACTATGTTCAGTGTAAAGCTCTTATATGTATTTTGTTAAATAAATATCTACATAATTCATGTTTTGAAAATAATAAAAATGCTGGTATTTAAAAACATACATTTTCAAATCATTGAATGCTTTTTAGAAACAGTTGATTTCTACTGCTCAAGGTGTAGACATCTTCAGAAACATATCACTCCCACCAAACAATGAGAATAAGTCATATTTTATACAAGATTATAAATTTTTAGATCTCAACTGTTTATAGTTGCAAGACAATCCGGTAAATTTAAGTAGAGGCAGACAGAGAAATAAGGAACATCACATGGAGGTAAACAATGATAAGATCTATCACTTCTTATGAAAATGATTGGAAACTGAAAACAAAGTATGTATTTATATAGAAAGATAATATACACTTGGTCAAAGTAGCCCTTAAAAATGAAGGTGAGTTGTCTTCTGGCTTCTATTTTAGATGTAGAGAACTGAAAAGAGCTTTGCACTCACACATATAACCACAGTTCTGTATAATCTAAACAGTCACATTTCTTGAACTCATGAAAGATTTACTGGTTCCAGGACAGCCAACTAGCCTGAAATCTAAGGAAGGCAAGTCCACGCAAAGAGAGACAAGACACCAGCGGTTACTTCCCTGGGGCAGATAACAGAGACCACATAAAATGCCAATAAGAATTCAGGTTTGGGGCAGGCATTTGGCACAGTGGTTAAGAGGTACGCATCCCACACTGGAGTACCTGAGTTTAATTTCAAGCTCTGGCTCCTGACTCCAGCATGCAGCCAGCGCCACGTCTAGTAGTAGCAGTGATAATTCAATTAGTTGGGAGTCCTGAATTGTTTTCTCAGCTCCTGACCTTGGCACTGGCCCAGGTTGTGGTGGACATTAGAAGAGTGAACCACAGACACAAGGGACATTTTCAGCTACTGGTAGATCCTTCATCAATTTAATCCAGTGCTCAAAAGAATGGTCAGGGACAGGGTGACAATCTTGAGAAAGATTCCTGGGGAAGGGGAACAGCGACTGGTATTAGAAAAATTTCATAAATTCTCTTCTCTCTCCAGGGAACAAAAGGCTTAAGATCCTGGAGAAGGGGGACACAAGCACACTCTCTCTCACTTAGGGTAAAAAAGAAGACCCAAACACTAGAACAAAATGTTCCTCACCTGATTTAATGGATAAACTATGTTACAGGCACACAGTGGCCTATTTCTCAGCAATAAAAAGAATAAAGTATTAATAAAGCCAAAAAATGAATGCATCTAAAATGATTTATAAGTGAAGAAACCAGACTTTAAAAGGTACATGCTGTGTTTCCATTTATATGATATTCTGTAAAGGCAAAACTATGGATTAGAAAATAGATCAGTGATTTCCTGGATTCTTATGGGTAATTATGGGAGGCAATGGGATTGTTCAGTATTTTGATTATAGTGGTGGTCAAACACCTGTGAGTGACTGTCAAAACTCACAGAAAGGTAGGGCAATTAAAAATATTTTTTATTGTATGAGTCACCTTATTGTAAAAGTTGATAAAAGAAAACAAAATAATGAAAGTGAAAGAAATACAATTTTTGAATGGACAAAAAATAATTCACTTTGTTATTCACTACTAAAAGAAGTACTAAATCAAGTAATATAGACTAATAGGATATAGAATGTTTTCTGCATATTTACCAGAAATCCTGTGCACTAGCTACGTTTGTTTATTAATTCTAACACTTTTAGCTTTTTGTAGAATGCTTACAAACATGACATTTTTGTAAATTTGAACAGAGCCTTGATTTCCTTACAATTAATCATTTGACACCTAGAATGAATGCCAACATCATTAGGCTTTAGAAAACAGTCAATTTTAAGAATTAAAATAAATAAAAATAATTGTTCCAGTGAACACAATGTCACACATAACAAGTGACAGGAATACCTTGTAATTCAATTTAGCATTATAATTTACTCTGGTAGAAATTCACCTTTAAGTATGTTAATAAACAATGAAGAAATTGATATTTATTCCATTTTCCTCCTCCAATTTTTATTGCCTCATTTAAAATATGTGTCAGGACCAAAGTATATTTTCAGATTATTTCAGCTGCACTAAGAAATTATCTATGCAACTAAATATTACATATTCTTCTTTGACAGTCTTAGAGTTCCCTAATCTCACCTACCTTGAAAATGCATCAACAAGGATGGTGTTACTAGAATTTATCCATTTTCTCTTGAGACATTAAAAGGTTCATTAAAAAATTATTTTACTTTAAGTGAAAAATAATTTATTTTAATGAAAAATTATATAAAAACTCTACCTACACTAGAAAGGTTATTTGAAGTTTCCAGCTGGATTATTAGCACTGCAAAGTGCTAGACATACCTGCTACTTAAAACCAAGGTATCTCAAAGCTGGAAGATTCTGTTAGTTTAATTCCCAACTGAGGGTTGTAGCAAACTACTCAATAAAAATTCATCATTATGGCGTTTCTTATTTTTTAAGGCTTTAGACACTCCAGCTCCACTTTTTAAGCATAACTGCTATACTTAAACCAACTGTGTCTATAACAGGCATCCTCTCATTAGTCCTAGTTTAGTTCTTAACAAACCCTCAGAACATAGCTCTTTCACAATCCTAACACCAAACATAGCCATTACCCTATTTGTAAATAGTATGTTTTTCTAAAGAAAAACATGGGGGGAGGGTGCCAGTATTGTAGCATAGCAGATTAAGCCACCATTTGTGATGCCGCATCACACATATGGACACCTCACATATGGACACCAGTGTGAGACTTAGCTGCTCCACTTCCCATCCTGCTCCATGTTAATCAGCCTGGAAAAGCAGTGGAAGATGGCCAAGTGCTTGGGACCCTGCACGCATGTGGGAGACCCAGAAGAAGCTTGCAGCTCCTAGCTTTGATCTGGCCTAGCCCCGGCTATTGGGGCTATGAGTAAACCAGAGGACAGAAGACCTCCCTCTCCCTCTCCCTCTTTCTCTCTCTCTCTCTCCCTCCCTCCCTTTCTCTGTAACTGTGCCCTTCAAATAAATAAAAAATCTTTTTGTTTTAAATAAAAACATGTACTTCTCAACTTTGAAATATATGGAAAAGAAGAAAGACAATCAAAACAACTAACCTGTCATTGTGCCAATTAGTGAGATCCACTCAATATTTTAATGCATTGTAATATATTTATTTCCAAACTTTATTTCTACACATATTTTCATGGAATCTGAATCGTATTGTATGTTATTATATGCATCTTTCATGAATATGGTTATTTTTCCACATCATTTAATAGCTCTTTAATGGTAGCATACTTTATTGTGTGTAATATAGTGTGTGTGTTTTGTGGCATTTTTTATTTTAACATTATCTGATTTTCAATTATTTAATTGGTTTAAATTTTATGATTACACATTATCTCAATACCCATATGGTTATTTTTTCCAATTCAATTTGCTTTAAACCCTACTTCTCTTACGTGCACACCACATACTTTAATTTTCTTACACTAGTCATCTCTTCCATGTTAACACTTTGAACACTGCTGATTATATAGTAAGAAAATATTCAATCCAATTCTTAATTCATTTAACTCAGTTATTCCATATGTTCTATATTTCCAGCAGACTTCTGGTATCTGCAGCCTGTGTTAGTAAAGTAACCAATCTAGGTTGTGCCTTCTGTCCTAAAATCACAACATTTTTCGCTACATCTCAACAATATTCAGCTCTGGCTTTATAGATGGGAGCCAGTCAACTAAAGATCAGCACTGTGATAAGACTACATAGCTCAGCATGCAGAACAATGCCTATGAAGTGCATTAAAGCACAGCAAGTAGGTTATTTGGTAATTTTTAAAAGGATTTATTTTTACTTATTTGAAAAGAAGAATGACAGGGGGGTGGAGAGAGAGAGAGAGAGGAAGAGATCTTTCATCTACCTTCCTTCTGCTGATTCACTCCCCAAATGGAGGTGCATTAGCAGAAGCCAGATCATAAACAGTGCAGTTGGAACTTGAGCCAGTCTTCCAATATGGGATGCCTGTGGAATTTTAGGTGAGGCTTAATCTGTTGCATCATAACATTGGCCTTTTTGGTTATTTTTAAACATACTCCTCCTGCCCTCACTCGAAAGTGATAAATTTATTATCCTGATAAACATTCTTTATGACAAGTTTCATCACAGAAGTAAAATATATAGGGGGATACTAAAAACAATCCTGTTAAGAGAAAATACTTACATAAAGAAAAGGAGAAATAACAACCCAGAAACTATCATCACAGAGAGCTTAAGCACAGAAGAGAAGATGAGATTGGCCAGTCTTGACAGAGCAGGTTTCTGCTCATTTGTTTCCTTTGTTCTGTTAAACACTGACTTTAAAATATTTTCAATCTTGTCAAAGGTCAGCCATTGGTTGGTCACCCTCCTCACTGTATCTTCATCCTCAAAGGCTCTTCTTACTTCTGTCTTGTAAAAAAAAACACTCAGAAAAAAAATGGACTTTCCTAATTGTCTACAATCTAGATATTTTCGAACTTTGTATTGAACATCTGTTCTAAAAACCAAGATCTGATCTGATGAGGAAGCCCAAAGTAGCCCAAACAGAAAAACCACATGGAGAACATGAAGGTGTTCTTACCAATAATTAAGATGAAGTCCCAGCTAACAAGCAGGTTCTAGGCCAGGTGTACAAGGGACTCTGCCTCCAGATGATTCCAATACCAGATGTTGAATCACCTCTAAGCTTCACATCTTCCAAGATAAGTTTTCAGACACAATGGAGCAGAGAAAGTTGTACCATTAAGCTAATTCCTGATCTACAGAAACCTTGGGATATTCTTTTTGAAATATTTGTTAAAGGAGCTGATAACATCTTCTTGCCAGCCTATTTCTCTCAACTGCAAGTTTTTTTTTCCTTTCTATCTGTCACCATAGTACACAGAATATGACCTGAAATGATGATGATGATGATGATGATGATGATGGTGGACGGTGATAGTATTGATGATGACAACGATGATGGTCAAAGTGGTGGCAACAATGATGATGATAACAGGAGACATAATAGCTGCCTTTCATTAAACTTTTCTTTATTTCACTTCTCTAATTGCTTCTCAAATAGTATCTCCTTTAATCTTTGTAACAAATCTTTGAGATATGTCTAATAACTCCTATTTCATTCCTTAGGAAATGGAGTCTTAAGAGAATTTACAACATTTAATACATTTATTAATGTAAACTAGTCCTTTTCAGAATGAAGCTTTCCTTCTATAATAAGTAATACATAACAAACAAGAATAAAATCTAACAAAATAATTCCTGATTATGTCAACTACTATGCAAAAGATTTAAAAAAAACTATAAAAGTTATATGATGGAAAGAAATGAGGGCAGAAGGAAGTGTGGGACTTATTGAGAAAGGATTGTCATGAGAAGCTCTTCTGAGAAAGTGATATTTGAGCTGAGAGCAACCAGGTGAAGGGCTAGGGGAAGTATGAGTTGGTACAAAATCATTGAACCAGCAAAGAGATTAGCCGATGTGTACAGAGAAATCAGGCTTTGGGATTAAAGTAAATTGGGAAACGATAGACCTAAATTTAGTGAAAAGGAGGGCAGGAAGGACTAATATTTTAAGATCTCATACTGAGAAGCTTGCTTTTATTCCAACGGAATCAGAAAGTGTCTGAATTGTTTTTCCAGAGAAGCACTGCAATTACGATTTTCATTTTCAATTGGTTACTGGATGCTATCGTATAAGGATCATTGTTCTTCTTTTTTTGTTTCCCATTAGATCTTCTTTAAGCAAGCATAATCTTATGTTCTTTTCCAGAACTATGCATTATTCTTCTTGCATACATCATTCCCTGTCTCTTTCACCATAAGATAACTTCCAATAATTATTTCTGCTAGACTAGCTCACACATAATTTCCCAATATCAAAGAGATACTTTTAAAGGCTTTAATGATCCCATTCTGCTTCTCTGGTCACACCTTTTTGATCAGTAATGCTTCCCTGACAGAAAACATTAAACCAGCCATAGATCCCCTTTCATTCTGGGGAATGCCATTCTGGTCACATTCTGCCATCCATTCACTCTGGAAGTATTTACTGAGAATTTAACTTGTGCCAGACCTTTCAAAGATAAGAGAGTGGAGAATAAAAGATGTGAATCCTACCCTATGACGTTTATCATCTTATATGAGAAAGAAAACATCTAAAATAACCCACATGTGCATAAACACATGCATAATCTTCTATTTGAGGAAAATAACAAAATACAATACAAGAATAACAAAAGATAACACATTTAAATAGTGGGGTAGGGTAAGAAATTGCATTCTTGAGGAGTCATATTTTAATTGAAAGAAGAACTTAAGGAAAGAACATTCTTTTTTTTAAATTTTTTTTTAAATTTTTTACAGGCAGAGTGGACAGAGAGAGAGAGAGAAAGGTCTTCCTTTTGCCATCAAAGAAATGGAAGTCAAAGCCACAGTAACTTGCCACTTTACACACATGAAGATGGCTATCAAAAAGAAGGACAAACTGATGAATTGGTAAAGAATTGGAATCTTCCTACACTGTTGGTGAGAATGTAAAATGTTGCAGCAACTTTGAACAAATATTTTGGCAATTTCTCAAAATATTAAATATGCTACTATATGACCTACTGATTCCCCTTTTAGGCATATACCCAAGAGAAATTAAAACATGTGTAAATGTAAGTTTGTACACAAATGTTAATATCCACAATTATCGGTTTTAACAAATGAATGAATAAAAACAATGTAGCATATTCCTAGCAATGTAATGTTACTTACTCATACACAAAAATGGAATGGGATAATGATTCATGCATCAACATGGATGAACTTTGAAAATATTATGCCAACTTGAAGCAGTTTGTTACAAAATACCACCTGCTATATTACTGCACTTATATGAAATGTCTAGAATGGGTAATAAAGTGAAAGAGTAAATTGACTAGTGTTTGCTTACACTTCCGGAGCGTAGAGGTGGAGACTGATTGCTAATAGGAGTAGGGTGAGCAGATGAAGATGTTCTAAAAGTGGATTGCAGTAATGGTTGTTGTATAAGTATATAAATATGCAAAACACCTTTGAACTTTATACTTTAAATGGAAGCAATTTTTTGGTATGTGAATTATACTCAATAAACCAATTATTTTCCTTTTATATAGATATAAATAATATAATAATTTTAAATTGTTTTTTTTTTTTAATTTGAAAGGCACATGCACACATATACAGACAGAGAGGGGGGAAAGAGAAAGAGATCTTCTGTCCACTCTCATTAGGTAAGGCTGAAGCGAGGATCCCCATCTTTGATGGCAATGGTGCTAAGCATCTTTTCCTCAACATCATTCTTTAAATGTTTTTTTGACCATTTCCATTCATTCTTTGGAGAAATTTCTATTGAATTCTTTTTGCATTTTGTAGCTGGTATATTTCCTTGATATTATGGAATTGCAAGAATTACAATTATGTCATAAATATAAATTCATTACTAGAAAAATATTTGAACATATTTACCCCTATTCAATTGTTTAATAAAAAGATGTATTTATTTATTTGAAAAGCAGAGCTAGAGAGAGAATGAATATACAGTTAGCTGGTTCACTACCCAAGTAGCTACAATAGCCAGGGCTGGGCTGGACTGGGCCAAAGCCAGGAGTCTGCTCTCCCAAATTGGTGCAGGGGTCTAAGTACTCTACCACTACCTTCCAAGGCACACTAGCAGGGACCTGGATTGGAAGAGGAGCATCTGGGACTCAAACTGGTGCTCATATGGGATAGTGGTATCACAGGCACAATAGCTTAGATCATTGCCCACAACACGCGCCCCTCATAGGAACTTTTTAATTTAATGTTTCATTTGTTTTCAGTGAAAATTAAGATAACTTGCTGACATCATAAGTGTTTTAGATAGGATAACTGACAGGGATTTGCTAGGTTAAGTAGAGCTAATTTGGGGATGCTTATCAGGAACGGAAAATGCTGAGGCCTCTGAAAGTTTGCTTTTTTCCTACCTGAACAGCTATGAGACATAACTCTGATACCATTCCATCATTTTAAAGGGAAAAAAAAAATCTAATTTCAACCTAATCAATTTCTCACGAAGAGTTCCATTTCTGTCTTCCTAGCATCTCACATGATTACTGCATCATATTGTAGTACAAATAATAACATTAGTTACCATATGCAGTGCCAGGCACTGTTCAAAACACTTTATTTATAGAACATATTTAAAGCTTAGGTAAAAAATATTAGGTAAATAGTGTTTGTATCATTATACAAATGGAGACATAGGAGGTCAGTCGACAGCAGCTTTTATCTAGGCAGAAAGTGTTTGAGGTGGGATTGAACTTAAACCTATCTAACTTTAAAAGTTAAACTTTTAATAGTGTTTAAAATAGCTTCCCATAGGGGCCAGCACTGTGGGACAGCAGGTTAATGCCCTGGCCTGAAGCGCCAGCATCCCAAGTGGGCACTGGTTCTAGTCCCAGCTGCTCCTTTTCCGATCTAGCTCTCTGCTGTGGCCTGGGAAAGGAGTAGAAGATGGCCCAAGTCCTTGGGCCCCTGCACCCGCGTGGGAGTCCCTGAAGAAGCTCCTGGCTCCTGGCTTTGGATCGGCACAGCTCCGGCTGTTGCGGCCAATTGGGGAGTGAACCAGTGGATGGAAAACCTCTCTCTCTCTGTCTCTGTCTCTCTCTCTCTCTCTCTCTGCCTCTCCTCTCTCTGTGTAACTCTGATTTTCAAATAGAAATAAATAAATCTTTAAAAAAAAACTTTTACACCAAATGCATTTTGCTAAATAATGTCTCCTTTGCAGTTAATTACCCTGAGAAAAAAATTTTTTAAATAAATATACAAATACAAATAACAATGAAAACAAAATTAGTTCCTAGATAAAAATTTAAAATGATGGTCATGGGAGTCCAGGGATTTTAAAAGTTCCAGTTTTCTTTCTTCTCTTTGTCCAGATCATGACTGCCACAGACCACAAGGCTGGTACAAACCCATCAGCCAAATCCTAGAATCTGAGCCATTTGCTTCTGCTATTCTCACAAACTGTCTATTAACCTCAGTCTGGTGTAACCACTTATTGATTAGTGTGAACTTAGTGGAGTTCAAGCTTTTATTTTTTCCAACACTTCCATCACCCCTGCTGTGTGAAACCCTTCTTCACTTCCTTTTAACAACTGAAGTGGCTGTGAGAACATCTCTTGCAGATTTTGAAGTACAGAGAAGATAATAGACCACAAGCAGCAGATGCTGTGCTTTGAAATCCATTATTCTATCATGTTTATTCTGAGGCCAGGCTTCCCACAGGCTGTTCAAGCCAATGACTGAGGGCAGCAGGGATATTAAAGCAAGTCCTTTCCTGGGAGACAGGGTACTCATGGTAATCAACTTGGCTAGAGGGCTTCCCGAGTACCTTGCTGAGCCTTGCCCAGGCTTCCTAACTGACTGTGACACTGCCACCCAGTCTTCACCAGGAGTCACTTCTGCATTGTCATTTGACACCCTTCCAGGCTTCTGCATTTTCTCTCACAGGTGCTTCCCATAATAAAATCTTCACTCATTTCATCACGTTAGCTTCTGTTTGTTCAAAGCCTGCTATTAATGCAGCTGCATATTAGACATATTCCTTTAATTCCAGCCACTTTTAAGTACCAAGATTTTTAGAGCTGCATACATCTTCACTCTTCTATAATATTTAAAATTTGTCTCTTTCACTTCAGCCTTCTGTGAAAGAGGCTGGAGTAATGAGGGTGTGTATTACATTAGATCTCAGTTTACTTTCAGAACCCCCTTTTGGCTGCTACCCATCCTCTCTTTAAATATTTACTGTTAAGTCAACACTCCCATTTTTTGCAAATGTGGCTTAGGAACAGGTTCCTAAGGGACTAACAGTTCCCTGAGGGACTTCACTAGAGACCCCTCCACGGCAAAGTTCTCTCTTAAGAGCCCACTGGTTCTAGTTTAACGTTTTTCACTCTGCTACAGCTTCATTCTCTGTTGATAGAACAATTCACTCAGAAGGAACCTTGTGGGAGCAGTGGGAAGTGGGGACGGTAGTGTCCATTTAGTGCAGAAGTTGGGCCTCCTCTTGACAACGTGCGAATAGCGTATCAGAGTACTTGGGTTTGCGTTCCGGCTGTACTCTGCACTCCAGCTTCCATCTAATGTACACACTGGAAGGTAGGGGATGATGGCTCAAGTACATGAGCCATGTCCATGACACCTCCATGGGACACCTTGATTGAGCTCCCATCTCCTGGCTTTGGCCTGGCCCAACTTGGATCTTGTAAGCATTTGAGGAGTGAACCAGTTGATAGGAGATAGTTCTTTATCTTTCCCTCTGTGTATGTACGTGTAAATGTGTCTTATTGCCTTTCAAATAAATTAAATAAATACAAATTAAACAAACAAAAAGAAAGAGGTATTCCTGGGTTAATTACCTTCTTCCAAGTATCCAATAGACCCTAAAACACTAACGCTCTTGCCACACCACACGGAGGTCTCCTTCAGGAATCCTTCATCTGTGCAGAGCATTCCCTTAGAAGCACATTCACTTAAATTTGTGGGTGATCTGCTGCTCTTTCCTCACAGCAAAGGCGGGAAGCACAAACCATGTCACTCCCTTTCGGACTCATATAGGGCATCGAAGCAGTTCTTTGGAAACGTGCCCTCCCCATAGAGGTTTCACGTGAGTGTCATCAAGAAAAGGGAATGCACAGTTGTAGCAGAAGAGCTAATGTGACCAGGACTAAGTCCTGGAAAGAAGTCTGACCAGAATTATTTTAGGCTTTCTGTATAAGATTGCAAACTTTCTCTGTCATCAGGTGAAGGTGCCAGAATTCAGTATGTCAGCATGAAAGGGTGTCACGAAATACTTGTATTCTGTGACACAAATTTGCTCCCCCTCGAAGCCCAGATTCAATCTTCCTTCAGCAGGCACCCCCTTTTGGTACTGCTGCCACTTACACCGCATCGCTGCTTTTGTTCTAAATGAGGCAGTCCACAGCAACCCTCTTTACTGATGTGGCCTCTGCATCAGTCACTATTTTGGTTTAACTCAGGAAATAAAAGAACACTTAGATATTTGCCTGTAAGAACATACTTCTGTATATGACTAATATTAGGATGATTGTTTATAATCCTATATCCATTTGGTTTGCCTTACATTTCTCTAAAATTTGACTGCAAAATTTCCAAATTCAGACATCTTTACTTTATTATACCCATAAGGTATTTAAAAATGCCAGTTCCAGTACCATCACTAATGATTTTTTCTGTTCTGAGTTGTATTGAGTGTCTCAGCCAGCCACTGCTGCAGGGTCACTTTTTTTGTGATCTAGGTATCTGTAAAGTTGCATTGTTCAAATACTAGGTAGGGCTGTGTCTCTTTTTTTTAAGTTCTATGCCTCGATAGACATGTCCTGAAAGACTGCTGTGTCTTCTGTGTATGGGATGTTGGTTGCAGATGCACCACACCTCAAAAAACAGATAAAGCAATGGGCTTCAAGGTCTTCTTGACACAATAGGTCTCTGGGGGTTACTGGATTCTGTTGTATTCCATGCTATCTCAAAAAAAAATCAGCATTGCCTTTGTCCTTTTATTAATCAGTAATTATTTCCCTTTGATTATTATTATTTCCATTTTATGATTATTAAGAAGTACTAGGATTCCAGAATCCACAAGCCCACTATTCTTATCAGATCTGAATTTCTAATCTGTATACAAAATAATACAAAATTAGTTGGAAGTCTTGAAGAGAAAAGTAGGAGACAGACTTTCTACTCGAGTTAAGGAGCTTCTTTCTTGTCCCTCATCAGTCACTCAACAGACATTCTTCCCACTTCATGGAATTTTCTTCCTAGTGAAGTTACAAGTGAGCACCACACATACATACACTTAACTCAGATGTGAAGCTGGCAAAGTAATATTTTCACAACTGGAAATATAGTAATAATCAAGACTTAAAAAAAGAGTTTTGCTAACATCATCTACTTTCAAGGCAGAGTGACAAAGAAAAGGAGAGAGAAAGAAAGTGAAGGAGGGAGGAAGGTAGGGTAAAGGGAAGGGAGAGAGAGGGAGAGAGAAAGGAGAGAGATCTTTCATTCTCTGCTTCACTCTCAAAATGCCTGCAACAGCTAGGGTTAAACCAGGTAGAATTCAGGAGCCAGGAACCCTAACTGGGTCTCTCCCACGTTGGTGGAAAGGGCATAAGCACTTGAACCATCACTGGCTGCCTGCCAGGATGCATTAGCAGGAAGCTGCATCACAACAGGGTTATCTGGGGGCTACAAATGGCATTCTGCTATGAGCATTCCAACTGGTGGTTCAAATCATTGTGCCAAAATACCCACCCTGAGGAAGAGATTTTATACTTACAGATTCAGCAGACAGGCAACTAGCTTTATGTATATTTGAGAATAAAGACATTTGTTTCTATTTTTAAAAAAGAGAGAATAAAGACATTTGTTTATTAGTCCAAAACTATATCCCTACAGACATTTTCAGAAAATTTTCAGTTGCCAGATTTAGCCCTTGACTGATAGCATTCTTCCTTTCCAATGCAATCCTGATTGATAGCATTTGGAGTCTTGTTTGTTGCAAGTTATAAAATGCAATATAATTGATGAGTAAATTCTAGTAGACTTCCAACTGAGGAAATATTTTTACCACTGGTTGTGTCCTTTTTCTTCATTCTATGGCATACTTTTCAAGACCATGTTGGCTGTCCCACCAATTTGGTCCAGCCACACAGCTCATCCTAGATCAGCCTATTCATTTTCAGGCGCTCTCAGTGTGAAGGCCCAGGAGTGGTCTTTAGGGAAGTAGTATTCCTTAATCATCAACTTGTCTATGCCTTAACATAGGCATTTAGGAATCTCCATTGAGTTGAACTCATTGCCTCCTATAACTTAATCTCTGTCATTTAAAAAAAAATACCCCTCCAATAATAAAAAGAACAAAAAGCATTTGTCAGAAAAAAAATGAAGAGACCGGCACCATGGCTCACTAGGCTAATCCTCTGCCTGTGGCACCGGCACACCAGGTTCTAGTCCCGGTCGGGGTGCTGGATTCTGTCCCGGTTGCTCCTCTTCCAGTCCAGCTCTCTGCTGTGGCCCAGGAAGGCAGTGGAGGATGGCCCAAGTGCTTGGGCCCTATACCCGCATTGGAGACCAGGTGGAAGCACCTGGCTCCTGGCTTTGGATCGGTGCAGCGCTCTGGCCGTAGTGACCCTTTGCGGGGTGAACCAACGGAAGGAAGATCTTTCTCTCTGTCTCTCTCTCTCTCACTGTCTAACTCTTCCTGTCAAAAAAAAAAAAAAGTAAAGTAAAAAATGAAGAGAGTGGGTGAGGGATAGAAAAACAAACAATATGGGACACACAAGGAAATTAACAGACAGTGACATTGACAGGGAGACCCTGCAGGGCCAGAGTAGTAAATGATTGGTCCCTGTTCCAAGATGAAAAACATCCTCCTTTGAAGCTCCAGGAGCCAGAAGGTGATGCCTCATGTGTTTCCAGCCCAGCAGGATTCTTATGGTGGTTGTACATCTGTGACTTCTTTGAGTTTCATTATTCTCTCTTCTTGGCAATAAGCCTGTGTCTGTGTGTGTGCGGTGCAAACAAGGAGTGTTAGCTACGTATTACCAGAATATGCCACTTTCTGCATATGATCCAGAAGTTTTGCTCTTTTCCATAAGTTTCAAATACAATGACTATAATTTCTACTTGCCCAATTGGCTCAATGTCAGCATAGTATTTACTGTATTTTCCTTAACATATCATTTTAGGAATGAAATGTAATAATTATCACACAGCCCAATCGGTAATATTCTGTTTCTGATCAAAACTTTCATTATTCTTGGAAATATTTTATGAGTTTTATATCTCAATTACTCATGAGAAAATCCTCTATAATCTTCTTAGAGTCTAAATTATCTTTATGAAATATATTAAAAAAAGACTGCAGCTAAGTGCTGATTGTCATTCACTCTAAGCAGTTTACAAAGCATTGCTTTATTCAACCTGCAAAGCAACTTTATAAAAACGATAATGTTCACTCCATTTTAAGGATTGCAAAACTAAGCGCAGAAGTAAAAAACTGTCACAAAGCAATAGCATGTTAGAATTTGAAAAATTGCTCATATTTTTAAAAATTATTTGTATCTTAATACATAGATTTATCCTATACCTACCTTTCCTTTTCTTAGGAGACTTCAAAAAGTTCACCTGACCTGAAACATATATCAAAAGTCACCAATCAATATCACATTAGTAAGATACTTTTGTTCATGTTAGCTAAGACATTTTAAATTTTGTTAAAATGCATATAAATATCTACCATCTCCAGTGCTTAATTATATAGACTTCAACCCCCTAATAACTGCCACACAGAGCACCAAATATATGAACAATGGACAGAGCCATGTGTCCAATGTGGAAAAAAAAACATAAGTCTTTATCTTTCCAGTCCAACAACTAGAATCTGGTCCCTCTTCATGCCCTTTCATTTTCTTCTCACTTTATTTCAAGTCTTGCCATTACTGATTAAAATTCAGTTACTGAAGTGTCACACATACTTTTACATGATTATACAGGCCATGGATTAAAATCTTTTTCACATAACTAGCATTAACTCCACAAAGAACATCATCATAAAGCAAGGGAAATATAAGAGAGAAAGAAAGAAAAGAGGCAGAGAAAGTAAAGGTATTGAGAATGCCTCTTGCTCTAAATGGGGAAGGGGGCTCCAAAAATGTGACCCAATTTCTGAAATGTATGATTCCCCTGTCCTTTACAAGAAGTAATATGTAGTGGTGTGAAACACAGCTCGGCTGCACCAGAGATAGGCACTTTCTGTTTACTGCCAGAAAATATAATCCTATTTACAATTCCCACTCCCTAGTAGGATGGCTAGACGTATCAGATCTGCCCACAACATCTTAGAAAATATCTGCTATGAAAGTCCATTACTATTGTTATGTTAATATTTAATAAGACAATGGAAAAGCTTACATTCATCATTCAATGTAATATGACACTCTGGAGTGGATTGAAAACATTAGTCAGACATAGGCTTGCCTCTGTGCTCCTCTTTCTCTGGCTTGTGTTGCAAGTAAACATTGTCTGCTAAGTCTGAGACACACAGCTCTGGTAGGTGACTTAACCACTCCCCTCTGTCTTGCTGACAAATGTGTGCATAATGGACTATGGGTAGGTTCCCTGGTTCCCAAACCTACAAAGCATTTTTCCTTGTTCCTATATGTCCCTTAGATGCAAAGTCTCCAAAATTGCTGATAAGAGAGCCAGCACTGGGGCTGGTACTGTGGAAGTGTAGTGGGTAAAGCCATCATCTGCAGGTCCCAGCTGCTCCACTTCCAATCCTGCTCCCTGCTAATATACCTAGGAAAGCAATGGAAGATGACCCAACTCCTTGAGTCCCTATATCCATGTGGGAGATCCAAAGAAGCTCCAGGCTTCTGACTTTGGATTGGACCAGCTCCAGCCATTGTGTGGACATTTGGAGAATGAACTAGCCTATGGAAGTCTCTCTCTCTCTCTTTCTCTCTCTCTATCTTTCTCTCTATCTTTCCCACTACCTCTCTGTAACTCTACCTTTCAGATAAATAAATCTGAGGGAGGGAGAGAGAGAGAGAGAGAGGAGAGAGGAGAGAGCGAGCCAACATTTAGCCTAAAAGTTAAAACACCTGTGTCTTACTTCAAAGTACCTGGGTTCAACTCCCAGCTCCAGCATCTTCCTAATGCAGACCCTGGGAGGGAACAGTGATGGCTCAAGAAATGAGGCTACTAACACTCACATGGGAGATCTGGATCACACTCCAACTCAGCTTCAAACCCAGTTCAGCCCAAATTGCTGTGTGCCTAGAGTAGTTAACCAGTGGATTGGAGCTCTCTTTTCTCTCTTTCTTACTCTCTCTTCAGTTCTATGAATTTTTTTTTCTATTCTTAAGAGTTATTTATTTATTTGAAAGTCAGAGAGTTACACAGAGAGAGAAGGAGAGGCATAGAGAGAGGTCTTCCATCCACTGGCTCACTCCCCAATTCGCTACAACAGCTGGAGCTAGTCTAATCTGAAGCCAGGAGCTTTCCCCGGGTCTTCCACGTGGGTCCAGGGGCCCAAGGACTTGGGCCATCTTCTACTGCTTTCCCAAGCTATAGCAGAAAGCTGGATTGGAAGTGGAGCAGTCAGGACTTGAACTGGTGCCCATACAGGATGCCGGCACTGCAGGCGACAGCATAACCCACTATGCCACAGCGTTGGCCCCTCAAGATATTCTTTGGAATGCAGCTCTACAAAGAATTGCTTCTCATGCATCATCAGGATCTTCTAGTACAGGTAAAAGATACTGGTCTTAGTAAAATTACCAGAAAGGCCATCAGTGGAATAAGGGTGAGGGAAGGAAACTAGTTATCTGTGGAGTGGCTAGAAAGATGTTCCCATGGTCTTAATAATGGTATTCTTGTCTTCATTTGGAAAGGGGAAATATTAATGTCTTTATCAGATAAATATTTACACACAAGCCACTCACTTGTCTAAGATATAAATAGGTCTCAAATGTGGACAGGATTAAATATATATTTTTCAACGTTAAGTTTGAAGATATACTGATCACTTCTCTACCAGTGTTCAGAGAGGCTTTCTGATGTAGAAGGGAATCTACTTGACAGATAGGATTACATGCATTTGAGAAGCTTCTGCACTGCAACAGAACACTCAGGAAAGTGAAGAGGCAACCAACAGAATGGGGGAAATTATTTGCAAACCATGCAACTGATAAAGGATTAATATCCAGAATACATAAAGAGCTCAAGAAACTTAACAACAACACAACAAACAACCCAGTTAAGAAATGGGCAAAGTTCTTAAACAGCCATTTTTTAAAAGAGGAAATCCAAATGGCCAATGGAAACATGAAAAAATGTTCAGGAACACTAACCGTCAGGGAAATGCAAATCAAAACCACAATGAGGTTTCACCTGACCCAAGTTAGAATGGCTTTCATACAGAAATCAATAAACAACAAATGCTGGCAAGGATGTGGGGAAAAAGGTACCCCAATCCACTGTTGGTGGGAATGTAAACTGGTACAGTCACTGTGGAAGACACTATGGAGATACCTCAGAAATCTGAATATAAATCTACCTTATGACCCAGTCATCCCACTCCTGGGAATTTAACCCAAGGGAAATGAAATTAGCATGTGAAAGAGTTATCTGTACCCTTATGTTTATTGCAGCTCAACTGACAATAGCTAAGATATGGAATCAACTTAAATGGCCACCAACTGAAGACTGGATAAAGAAATTAGGGGATATGTGCATCATGGAATGCTATACAGTTGTTAAAAGAAAAATGAAATCCTGTCATTTGCAACAAAATTGATGCAACTGGAAAACATTATACTTAATGAAATAAACCAGTCCCAAAAAGACAAATACCATATATTCTCCCTGATCTGTGGTAACTAATAGAGTACCTAAAAGGTAATCTACAGAAATGAAATTCACACTTTGAGATGTGATGACTTTGAACAGCACTTGTCTCGACTGTTGAGGAAGTTTTCTTTTTTTCATACTATTTGTTGAACTCTTTACTTAGTATAGAGTTGATCTTATATGTGTAAAGTTAATTGAAAATAGATAATAGTGAAAAATAAGAATGGGAATAGCAGAGGGTGGAGGAAGAAGGGTGGAAGTGTGAGTGGGAGGGAAGGTAGGGTGGGAAGAATCACCATGTTCCTAAAGTTGTATTTATGAAATTCATCAAGTTTGTATACCTTAAATAAAAGGTTTCTGAAGAAAATACTATGAGGCAACCAGACGTTGGAAATGAACCTCTGAGAATTCCCTAGCTGCCACATACTTGTCTTCTTTCCAATTTCAGGCACTTTCCTCCTCAAACCATCCCACAACCTGTGCCAAACACATGACCAGCAAAGTAAAGTGCAAAATAGTATGAGATTCAGAAGAGAAAGAAAAGAAACAATGGGGCTAAATGCTAACCATAGACTTTCAGTATCAGAAATAGTAGACTCCCGGTTTTTTAAAAAATTATTTTTATTTCTTTGTAAGGCAGATGTACAGAGAGGGAGGTTGATTTTCCATCTGCTGCTTCCCTTCCCAAATGGCCAAAATGTCCTGGGCTGGGCCAGGCTGAAGCCAGGAGTCAGGAGCTTCATTTGCATCTCCCATAAGGATAGCTGAGGCCCAAAGATTTGAGCCGTCTTCCACTGCTTTTCCAGGTGCATTAGCAGGGAGCAGGATCAGAAGTGGAGCAGCCGGGACTTGTACCAGGGACCAAATGGGGTGCTGGTGTTGCAAGTGGTGGCTTAACCTGCTATACCACAATGCCAGCCCCAGAAATAGTGGATTTCTAACAGTTCCTCCTTTGCATAGTCAGATGCTCAAATATGAACATTCAGTCTCTCTGACTTCCAATTCCTGAGCACATTCTCTCCAATTGAGATTTGTTGGAATGTACCTCTAGACTATTGGTATAAAAAGTACTTAAGACACAACTACCAACTTTCAAAGAAAAAGCATATAAGAAAGAAAAAAGAAACAAAAGTTAAATGACATGGGTGGGAAGAGAGAGAGGGAGATAGAGAGAGAGAGAGGGAGAGAGGGAGGGAGAGAGAGAGAGAAATGGGAACTATACATCCTCAGGAAGAAAGGGCCACTTGGCACAGGAGCAATATTGATTTTGTTTCCTGATTCTGAGTCTTACTATTGTTATTAACTTGCAGCTTTGTTCGTGAATGAGCTCTGAGAAGGGTCTCAGCTCACATTATCCAACATAGTTACATAACTTACCATGTGAAGAGTCGTCTTATTACACAGACTTCAAAAATATGATATCCACCTTTACTGAACAAATGTGTTCTATGATGTGATGTAATGTTTTAATATTTCACATCCAACTTCAAGATTTAGGATTAACTTTCAGAGAGGACATTTAAGTTCCTGGAAATATTTTTAAACTTTATCTGTGGCTCACATATGGGGTGGTCTTTAGGGTTCTCCACAGTATTGCTATTATCTTAGTAAAGCATAAGAATTATGTATACATTTACTGAGCTCACTGTGTTCGTAAAGCATAACCTAAGTTGTATACAATGTCCCCCTTAAATCCTGCAACACTATATGAAAGCTATGATTCATTCCAATTCACGTATGTGTTGAAACTGAGGTACAGAAATAATTCAATTGTTAAGTGTAAGAGCTATGCTTTAGATCCAGCTGTTTCTAACTTCAAAATCAGGACTCTTAAGCATGTCGCACAACTAATAAGCATGGAGTAGGTTACCAATTAGTGACCACTGAATGGCTCCATCAAACAATCAATCAAACGATGATACTCTCCCAGGAAAAGTGACTTAGTGTTTCCAGTCACATTAGTGGTTCCACAAGAGATAAATCTGCCTTAACCAGTTTGGTTGTGAGAAAACTTCACAGCAAGAACCTGTATGCAAATGGTATCTTCTATTGATAATGGACTGCACAAATCATTCTGACTGGGTCATCACACAGTGGTATCTCCTTATTTGAAAAGCATTTACTCCATCACTAATGGCCTGTACTCATCACTTGGCATGTCCTGCAATTTCCCCTTTCTCAGTCAATCCTAGAACACTGTCACAGAGCTACCTCTTTCCATAAGAGTCTTTTAATCAATAAGCACATTAATATCTGTACTAGGTTGTTACATTCAAATTTACCAGGCTGTAAGCTTTGTATTTCCTGTTCACCGTACTACATAAATGCTGACACTTTTGGATATATTTTAATTTTTACTGCCTTCTCAAGCCGTGTCAGTACTTCTCTCTAGAGCTCCCTTCTACAATATCTCTCTTCATTCCAAAGTCTGTCCTTCCTAGTAGGCATGTTCATCTGTACTACATTATTAATTACTCGTTAGACATTACCAGGTTCACTGGATAGTCTAGAATTCTGAGTGTTTCCCCACGGCATCCAACCTTAGCTATACTCCCTGGGTACCTGAGAGAGCTGGTCTATAGACTTTCACTATATCCATCCTATGTCTATTTTCTACTTACTGTGTTATCTACTCCCTAACTGGATTCTCTGGAATCCTTCTCAAAGGTTTCTTTCAATCAAAATGTAGTATTCTCTTTATTTTAAAAATATTATTAGGCCGGCGCCGTGGCTCAATAGGCTAATCCTCTGCCTTGCCGCACTGGCACACTGGGTTCTAGTCCCGGTATGGGCACCAGATTCTGTCCCGGTTGCTCCTCTTCCAGGCCAGCTCTCTGCTGTGGCCCAGGAGTGCAGTGGAAGATGGCCCAAGTGCTTGGGCCCTGACCCCCATGGGAGACCAGGAGAAACACCTGGCTCCTGCCTTCGGATCAGCGCGGTGTGCTGGCCGCAGCGCACCAGCAGCGGCGGCCATTGGAGGGTGAATCAACGGCAAAGGAAGACCTTTCTCTCTGTCTCTCTCTCTCACTGTCCACTCTGCCTGTCACAAAAAAAAATATATATATATTATTGAGTACATTTTCTAAGTATTTTTTTCAGTTGTAAGAAACACAGCTTTGTACAAAACAGATGACTATCCCCATCCCAAGGAAGCTAATGCTAGTAGTAGGAGGGAACTTATTAATAAAAAAGTAAGTAAAATATGCATTAGATGGTGGTAAATATATAGAAAACTAAAGCAAGGAATAGTGATAGAAATGAAAGGGTGGGTGATAATTATAAGTTTAAGTAGTATTTTGCAAAAGACCTTATTAAAAAGGAAATATTTGAATAAATGGCTGATGAAGATGAGAGAATGAGCTCTTTGAAGAAAAATAATTATTTCAGACAAAGTAAATTCCAACTTATGGCCTTAAATTAACTTATGGCTTTAAGTTAATGGTATTCTCCTTGTGACCTTAAGTTAATATCTATATTTTTTCTATCCTAAATGTAAATAAGTATGTTCTGAAATAGAAGATTCATTAATTTATTTTTTAAATTTTATTTATTTATTATTTATTTTTTAAATTTTATTTTTTTAAAAATTATTATTTATTTATTTATGCATGTGTGTATGTATAAGCAGAGTAGCAGAGAGGGAGAAACAGAAAAAGAGAGCTTCTATCAGCTGATTCACTCCCCAAAATGGCCACAACAGCCTGGTCTGAGCCAGATGTCAGGGACCAAAGTACTTGAGCCATTTTCCATTGCTTCCCCAGGCACATTTAGCAGGTAGCTGGCCTGGAAGCAGAGTAACCAGGACTCAAATTGCACTCCAGTATGGGATGCCAGCATGCAATGGTGCCTTAAACCATTGTGCCACAATGCTGGCCCCACATTAAACACTTTATAACCTGCAATTGTCAAGAGACAAAATTACAGCAATTTAGTTGAAACATCTTAATTGGCTTCATTTTTTATTCTAGATTCAGGCAACACTTCATTCCAAAAACTATGATAAGTGTTCTGATGGGCCATGCAGGAGTGATTGATTTTAGAGACAAAGGCTAAAGAAAGGCAGGAAGAAAGTACAAAGTGGATTGGTCATCTCACAGGTACAGTCATGCTCTGTATAACATTTCCACAAATGACAGGATGCATATACAACTGTGGTTGCCTATGATTATAATGGAGTTGAAAAATGCCAATCACCTAGTGACTTGGTACCCATCACAATGTCACAGTGCAACATTCTACTCACATTTCATGGTGATTAGTGATGTAAAGAAACCTGCTGT
Organism: Oryctolagus cuniculus; assembly: GCF_964237555.1. Classification (NCBI taxonomy): domain Eukaryota; kingdom Metazoa; phylum Chordata; class Mammalia; order Lagomorpha; family Leporidae; genus Oryctolagus; species Oryctolagus cuniculus. The sequence continues at coordinate 192,899,674 of NC_091432.1, read as the reverse complement.
GCTGCTTGTTTTATGAAAGTGTAGCATATACAATTATGTACATAATATACAGAATTTGCTAATGATAATAATAACTATGCTAGTGGTATTTGTCTTTACTATACTTTTTAATCATCATGTTGAGTACACTTCTGATTATTCTTAAAAGCATTCTATAAAACAATGTGCCATATGATACTGGGAGCAGTATCATAGATTTTATATTTACCATATTTTTTCTTAATTTAATCTCACGATATTTTCATTCAACATGACCTTAGGAGCAACAAGTTGTATCATTTAGCCTAGGTGTGTAGTAAACTATACCATCTAAGTTAATATAAGTATAATCTATGTTGTTCACATAATAATAAAGTCACCTAAAAATGTGTTTCTTAGAATGTGTCCCCATGTCCCCATCATTAATTCATACATTACTATGTTTTCATTTGTAAGAAGAGTACAGGGAGACAGAGCAATAAAAGATAACAACCGACTAACATCAGGTTACTTTAACTTACTTCTTGTGAGGATTAAAGGATGGAAAGATTAAAGCCCAGGGAACATTATTTTCATGCTAATTGAAACTGGTCAGCTTGAGAATTTTGGCCCTTATCTCTTTCTTTCCTGATTTTCCCAAAACTTAGCTTCAGTTTGAATTTTTTTATTAGTGACTCATTTGGACTTTTGGTCTGGTCTGTTGGGGTTTGTGCAGGAGCTTAGTTCAACAAAATGGCTTCCTATAATTTTAATACAATAAAATGAGTGATGACTTACTGGAATTACACTAGATGAAGTTATATACCTGAGGACTTTTCTATTACATTTTTTAAAATGTAGTATTCCAGAAAATTTTCATTTATATTTAAAACAAGGTTTCTCAACTGTGTTGTTAACATTTGAGGGGGAGATGAGTGGGCTATGCATTCTAGTGTGCTTTGCAATATCATTTGTAAGGCTACCACAAAACACACCAAACACTGGAGTTAAGGGAAAGGGTTTACTGGTGGGAAATCTGACAGGCCGGAAGGAAGGAGCAGAGAAGGGGGAGGGGGTTAAGACAAAGATCAATAGAGAGAGAGGGTGAAGAAGGAAGAGAGAGAGAGAGAGCTGGTGAAAGAACATGTGTGCAGGAAGCAGGTTCTATTACTATGCAGGAACAGCAAATCTCATTAGGGTGGGAATGGAGCTGACACCTGTGGTTGGGCCATCTGGTCACCTGGCTTCCAGCGATGGCAGTAGGGGCTAGAGCCTAGGATGGTGTCCAGGATGTAAATCATGCCACTGACAAGACCATGACATTTTACTAACACAACTGATCTCCTCTACCCATTAGATGACCATAGCACCCACACCTACTCAACATGACACAAACACACATACACACACACACACACACACACACATTTGTGAAAATATAAAGTTACCCAGATACTTCCAAATATTCCTGAGGAGAAAAATTACCTCTAATCCATTAGGAATTACTGATTAAAAGAAAACAAAATCAAAGATTCATTAGATTCTATAGTTTCTATTGTTAAGTATTCAGTAGAGCTTTTAGTGAAAAAGCTGATTTTTTTGCTATAAGTACAGCCACCAATTAAGAACACAGGCATCTTTCATTGTTTTTAAAGTAGAAATTCGGTTTATTCATGACACAGTACACAAGAAGCAAAATGTTTCACATCATAAAGTAACACTAAGCCACATACCAATGCCCGATGATATTTTCTATGTATATTTGTTGGGTTGCAATGTAGCTCATATCAAATATTTCATAGTTATAATACTATTTTAAGCTAATGACTTAACTTTTATCACAGAGAGGACACTTTATTTGTATCCTCACAATTTATGTGATTGATACTAGATTTGCTTATTTATGCTGTTTCCATTTACAAATTGTTGTAGTTACAGTATTATTACTGCTTTTATATTTTAATTTACATTTTAATGTCAAAAGTGATTTGTGTATCACCATCACCCCACTTTAGTATCATATGCTTGTCCTTATATTTACCTTTAATATTGAGATTTAGACTTTCATATGATTTGGCATCTTCATCGGTAAACCTGGAGGTTTTTATCCTAAGGGAAATAAGTCAGATACAGAAAGACAAATACTGCATAATCTCTTCTGCATCTATAACCTAAAATGTCAAACTTACAGGTACAGAAATTAAAATGGTGATTGTTGGAGGGAGGAAGAAATGTAAAACATTGGTCAAAGGGTAATCAATCATGCAAGATAAATAAATTCTGTAGATCTAATTTACAACACTGGGCATATAATTAACACTACTTGAGTATACACTTTAGCACAGAGTTTAGAAGGTAGCCCTTTAAGCAATCTCACTACAAAAGTGGGGGAATGGGGAAAGGGAAAGCTTTTGGCATTGTTAGATAAATTTATGCAAAATGAATTTAAATCTTTTGTGATGATGTTTTCATGAGTACATGCTTATGTTTAAGTACACCAAATTGTTATACAGTAAATATATAGACATTTTCTATGTCTATTATACCTCATTAAGGTAGTTTGAAAGACTTATGTGCATTCTGATAAGGAATAAACCTCACTTTAAAGAAGAATACATACACAGGCACAATCAATGAAGCTCTATGGTTAGGAGGGGCTTGAGAAGTCATAAAAGAAAGCTTCCCCCAAATGAGGGCTACTGCTTAAACATTATTCCCTTGTCACCAAAAGGATTTTACACTCCAGGCAATGCAATATTGTAAGATTTGGGATAGGTGAGAGAGTGTACCTTTATGTTATGAAGTGCAAAAAGGGCTAAGTATAAGGGTAGGCAAGCTGCAACAAGCTTTCATACAATAGTGTTAATGAAAGTTGAGGCTGTGGCAAAGGATCCTCTTTATCTATATCAAATATCCCAGTTTTATTCTCTGATCTATTTTCCAATAGCTTTATTTCCATGTAAAGACTTCTTTATTCACTTCAAAACTCTTCTCCCTATCACAATATCATTCAGACACATTAACCATTGACTCAGAATAGACCACAGACAGTTTTCCCTATCTCAATATCATCCAGACACGTTAACCATTGACTCAGAAGAGACCACAGACAGTTTTTATAGATTGGATTCATTATATCCCTCAGAGTTCTTACTCATGTTCCTTTGTCACTAAAGTGTCCTCAACATCATTACTGGTCTCAGGCCCTGAACTAAGATTTCCCAAAAGTACTCCTTCCTGACTTCAGGATACATTTTAAGATATTGTCCTCCAGCCAGTTTCAAAAATTTCTGAAAGCTTTGGTCTTTCTTAAATTCAGAAAAGATTCATAAATGTATTTTCCTTCCAACAGACCTTAGAATTCAATTTTAAGTAACCATTTCAATTCATCATTGTCAGCTGCCTTCAGTCTCTTTGAAAAACTATCTGGCATAAGCAGAATGATAGAGTAGACAAATACTTCACTGTGCAAATGCACTAGTATTGGAGAAATAGTTATACAAAGCCTCGTTACCCCAGACAACTGAGGAACTGTCTCAGAAGCCACATTCCATACTTCAAATTCCAGTTCTATTTTCACTTCTCTACCAAAAAGGACCTATCCCAGTAGTGACCAATACATAAAATTTCATATTAAATGTGTATTCAGTGGAATAAATGTTAAACATATTAAAGGAAGAAAATTAGAGGAGATAAGAGAGAAAACAAAAAATAAAGACCCTGAAAAATCTGAACCTTAAAGAGGAAGGAAGGTCAAAACAGATACAGTGTGAACCAAGGGCCTCTCTTCAGTTTCAGAGAATACTTACCATGTATACTGATCAGACTTGTTACAAACCAACATCCATGCATACTGTCTGATGTGTAACTTTTTCTTGATAGTCTTTGTCTCTTTGCCTCAAACCAACAGAAGCAGCACCCAGGGAAGAAACACTTAGGTCAATTTTCTTCCAGCAAGTCCCCCTCTGCCAAGTACCCAAAGCTATGTCCTATCGCCCAAACCTGGCAGAATCCCACTGGGGTGACTGCCTTTCTACCAAGGACTGTGCAGATCCTTTCTCCCTACAATGTCTTCTGTCTCTCTATTAATTATATCTCCATTGAAGTCTCCATATTCTTCAAAATAATGTATATGTTTCAGGGATTTGGAATACAGATCCCTCTCCTCTCCAGTGCTCCAATTGTTGACTTGGTACAGAAACTTGCTTCATCTTTTACTTCCTCAGTAAAGACCTAGAGCCTAAGCCACTGGCTTCCACTCATGTCACATCCACTTCCTACTTGTCTTTTCACACTCTAGTTCCTTTACTCTGACCCAAAGATTGGATTTGTATATACTTGAGTCTGCTGTGGGCACTGGCTGTATTTTATGTCTGGTGCATGCCTAGAGCTCCTGTTCTAGATCTCACGCTGTTGATGCACTCTCTACCCATATCCAAAACCCCCAAACTCCTACCAAACCTTCTAATTACAAAGCCCAGCAAAACAGGGGCAAGCGCTCCAATTCTTATTGAAATAATTTTGATTATCTCATTCCTAATCACTAGAATGCAGAATTCTACAAATGTCATCATTGAATATTATATTCTCTTTGTTACTTTTCAGAGCACCAGTTAGGTAAAAGTAGTTGCCAGTTTCCCTCTGTGAAAGCAGATATGTTGGCTTGGTATTCTTGACTTTAATAAATGTTCAGAGCCTAAACAGTTGGCCTAAAACCCTGCCTAACTTCTATTTACAGTCATTAGTGAATGATTTACCTAGTGAGAGTCTCTCTTTCTCCACGCACATTATTTTTCATCTTTCTTTGAAGAGTAAATTCTAAACACCCTGAAAGCAACCACTGCCTAATGATAGATGTTTTCAATTCAAAAAGTGGTTTTACTCCATTTAACATCTGTTCATTGTTGTTTGTCAAGTTCTGCAGGAACACCATATATGCCGTGCATGGGATGTGGACATGAGGAACATAAATTGTCACTATCAGCAAGGTTGAGATGCCTTCCAGTGCCCTCCAATTGGACCTTATTGTTTGCTAGGCTGTTTCCCTCCTGATACAGGCAAGAAAATTTAGATCAGCTGTCTCTTAGTGAAACTTCTTTATGTTTCTAGGTGCTTTCTATGAAACTCAATGTTTTCAGAATTGATTTATTTACATCTCTTCACTTCCAACGACAAGGACTATAGATATCTATAAACAATGAGTTTCTTCACCTTCACTGCCTTTCCTACTAAATATATCCTTCCCACAGCAGAAATGGACTAAATAATTGATGTGACCATATGACTGAGTCTAAAAGATTGCAGAGTATAAAAAGATTTAGAGATCAGATCCAGAAAGGAAAAGAGGAAAACCCTCATACCAGACAGTTTCTAGAAGACCAAATAAGAGGGAAATTAGCACTCACCCTGGCCTCTTCTCAGATGCCTCAACCATGCCCACTTTCTGTACTGATCTTAAGCAATACCTCTATGACTACCATAAAGTAGTAAACTTTCCATCTATGGCTTAGTTTCATCAGAAATAATGTAATGGCAGAGTTTACAAAACAAGAAAAGGAAGGAGAGTGAACAAAATACTGAGAACGGGGATTGGAGAGTCTCGAGTTGTTCGCAGTTGTTTCATTGGAGAGACACTGGACAACAATCATGTGTCAGCCTTCTACTGAGCCTTGCAAGGTGGTGTCATTTGTCAAACTGTTCCTCTGGGCCTCTCTGGTACTAACACTTATAGGGGAGAGACAAGTCAACATTGTCACTTTCTGTCTGTTCCCATGACATTACAGGCTCCTACAAGGTTCTGTCTATCCAGCAGGTCCTGAGTATAGTCATCATCCTTTTAATATCCTGTCACATCTTTACTTGTTGAATCTCACTCAAAGATCCTATCACAAAAGTTTCTGAATACTTCTCAGCAAATGGCAGAATTTAGATAAAAACATTCTCAAAGACTTCCATTATTTGAGGACAGTCTAATGTCTTCCCAAAATATAATCACTGAAGAAGAAATTTTCTATAATCTCCTGGTGGCTCTTCCTGGAAAATAAATATTCTGAACTGGATACATGTACTGATCAAGAAGCCTTTACTCACATGTCAATTGGTTCATCAGATTACAGCAAGGCAAACAGAGAGGCTTCTCTCCTTTATGGTATTGTCTGGGAAAAATCAGACTGTAATAAATGTTTGGTAATATAAATAATTGGATAATTATAAAATGTAAAACATGAAGTCATTTAAAAGGTTATTCATAAGTATATGTACTAATACATAATTATCTCTGAGATATTTTTTGAAGCAAAAACAATGCAAGATGCACAGTGAGTGTGTGTGTGTGTGTGTGTGTGTTAAGGAAGGTATTGTGTGTACACCTATAGAGAGACTACAGATTAAACTAGTGTTAGTTGGCAAATTGGGCAGATACAAGAATATAAGGTTCTCTCATGCTACCATAAAGAAATTGCACTTATTCCTACAGGTACACTTTTGGGGGCAGAGGATTGAATAGCAATTAGAAATAAACATAATTTATTTTTCTGGGGTTTTTTTTTGCATTTTATTTTACAATGCATGAAACACTTGTTTAAACATTAAAAACTTAATTTAAAAGTATTATGTTTTAGAGCCGGCGCCGTGGCTCAATAGGCTAATCCTCCACCTTGCGGCGCCGGCACACCGGGTTCTAGTCCCGGTTGGGGTGCCGGATTCTGTCCCGGTTGCCCCTCTTCCAGGCCAGCTCTCTGCTATGGCCAGGGAGTGCAGTGGAGGATGGCCCAGGTGCTTGGGCCCTGCACCCCATGGGAGACCAGGAAAAAGCACCTGGCTCCTGGCTCCTGCCAGGATCAGCGCGGTGCGCCGGCTGCAGCGGCGGCCATTGGAGGGTGAACCAACGGCAAAGGAAGACCTTTCTCTCTGTCTCTCTCTCTCACTGTCCACTCTGCCTGTCAAAAAAAAAAAAAAAAAAAAAAAAAAGTATTATGTTTTACTTGAGTTCCTAAGATTTTTCATTATTTTTAACAGACCTTGCTATGCATTCACAATATGTGGAGTTAATGGCTATCTATTACATGAATAGGTAATTAAAGTGAAACTAGTACCTTTAATATGAGCATAATATTCTCATTTATTGATTGGTCATATGCACAAAATAATCTTCTTACATATGACTGAAAAGGAACACAGTATACATTAACATATCCTTTAATTCATATCTTTTGTCTTAAGCTTATTCTTTAAGTCAGAAAACATCTTTAATCTCTCTGGAAATATTTATTACTTCTACATTTTTTGCCTTATTTTAGCATTAAGCACAAATGAAGTCTCATATTCTTGGTCTCTACATATAGATAATGTTTTTTTAGAATGCTAATTCAAATTTTTTTTCTATAACTTAAGCTATTTTCTTATTCTGTCCCTTCTGGAGATGGATGTTAAGAAAGAAAAACAAGTTGATCATTACACTGACAAATCTCTTCAAATATTTGCAGTGAGTTGGCATCTTCCTCTTTTCTTTTTCATTTTTTTAAGATTTATTTACTTATTTGAAAGTCAGAGTTACACAGAGAGAAGGAGAGGCAGAGAGAGAGAGAGAGAGAGAGAGAGAGAGATCTTCCATCTCTTGGTTCACTTTCCAATTGGCTGCAATGGCCAGAGCTGTGCCAATCCGAAGCTAGCAGCCAGGAGCTTCTTCCAGGTCTCCCACGCGGGTGCAGGAGCCCAAGGACTTGGGCCATCCTCCACTGCTTTCCCAGGCCATAGCAGAGAGCTGGATCAGAAGTGGAGCAGTGGGGACTCGAACCGGCGCCCATATAGGATGCCAGCACTGTAGATGGCGGCCTCACCTGCTACGCCACAGAGACGGCCCCCTTCTCTTTTCTGAAGTGACCTATATCAAGTGCTTATATTTTCCCTCATACGAATTCAATTGTCAGGGCTAACATTGTGGTATAGCATGTTAAGCAATGCCAGAATCCCATATGGTGTCAGCTCAAGTCCCAGTTGCTCCACTTCCCACCCAGCTAATGTGCTAGGACAGCAAAGGAAGATGGCCCATGTGCTCTGGACCCTGCAACCCAGTGGGAGACCCAGAAGAAATTCTTGGCCCCTGGCTTCAGCTTAACCCTGCCCCAGCCATTGTGGCCATTTGCCTAGTGAACCAGCACATGGGAGATTCTCCCTCTCTCTCTCTGTCTCTCTCTCTGTTTGTAATTCTGCCTTTCAAATAAATAAATAAATCTTGGGAGAAAAAAAGAATCAATTGTTAGCATACTAAGTATTTTGATCAAGCTTTGTAGTACTCTTTCTGATTTAGTCAAAGTCTTCATTAAATTAAAATAGCAGATTTCAAAAATATATTTGCTACATACTCACAGAGGTCTGTTGAATCTGGTTCTGTTGATACTAAAAATGTCAGGACAATTATTTTGTATTGGTTTCAAATTATATAATCCCAACACTTTTGTATACGTTAATCTATTCTTTTTGTCCAATAAACATTTACTGAAAGTCTACTAAGTGTCAAATAAACAGGAACAGAAAGTTTCATTAGAAAATGTAAGAACTGAAAGTTACACATAATATGAAATTTTCAGTAGGGTAATATACATGATGTCACAAGCAGTGAAAGAACAAAATGCCTCATTCTGTCACAGGTAGGAAAGAGTGTGTCTGAAGACAGTCTTAGAAAATGCCACTTTGGTTAAATATTGAAAGATGAGGAAGACTGACATTCAAAACAAAAGACATGAATGTCCAAAAAAAAAAAGGCAAGTGCATATGGGACTATGTATCTGATGTAATATATGGCTGGAAAGGAGGTAAGATGAAGGCAATGAATTGCTAAATGAAATCAATAGAGATATAGATATTCAGCAGATTAAAAAATATTTGCATGGTAGCTTAGAAGGGATTAGTTCATTGTTTATGGAAGACAATGCTTTACAAATTTTTGGATGATTTTCTGACTAACTGACTTATATATATTAAAATTGACTATCAAATGGGGCAAACAGATGAAGATATCTGTTAGGATATCTCTTACATAGGTATACTTGTGATAGGATATGTCTAAAATGATAAGTCTGATATGTCTGATCAGATAGATAGATATGGGCCTGATTTAACTCAGCAATTTATATTTTATAAGAACTATTAAAACTGTCTCCAAATTTTTCTAAACCCAGTTTCAAAAAGATTGAATTCATCCTTAATAATGCTAAAGCAAAAATTTAGGTTTGGATTTCAGTGATATGCAGGTAAGAACTAATGAGAATGAGAATGTATTCAATAGGTTTTAGATATTTAGTCACCATTGTAAATTACAGATGATCCTCAATTTAACAGAGGTTCTACTTTACAACAGTGTACAAATGATGCACACTCAGTAAAAAACACAATTTGAAGTTTGAAATTTTATCTTTCCCAAATTCTCAATATTTAGCAAATACTCTTTCACAATGCTGAACTCAGAGGATAAACAACCAATTCTAAAGTGTACTATGCTGAGCTGTGATAATCATTAGGTCAGATGTATTGAATTCATTTTTTTACATAAAATATTTTCAAATTAGGATGGACTTATAGGGATATCATCCCCAAATAAGTTAAAAGCATCTATAACACTGTTGTGTTGTTGTCATTACCATGAATGTCGTAGTTCAAGGACTATTACACAGTAATATGCTTCATCTGTCCATCACTGCAAATATCAAATTAATAGACCAAAGAAATAGGAAGATACACAAAAACAGGCATCTAGAAATGCAAATAGCAAGCTATGTGTATGTGTGTATGCTAAAATTTAAATTATGTCTAGATGATTACTATAAATCTGAAGTCTTTCCTGCTGCAAAGCAAAATTTTACACGAAGTACAACATAAAAACAGGAAAGTTCCTTTTTCCAGATTGCACAAGAAATGGCCAACATATTGATTGCTTTTTGGCAGTTTTTTTTAGATGCCCCAAATGGCACAATCAATCAAATTGACTAAACAATGATCCAGAGTAGCCATTAAGAAATAACCTTGGGTGAACTTCTTTGACCTTTATGGAACTTTGAAGATTGGCTTCTCCAAGGATCAATTCCTGACCCTATACTTTACTATTGGAAGTTGACACCCTGAGGCACTCTATCAATGTAAAATTTCATTGAGGTCTTTTACTTTCATAAGACATGAATGTAAGTCAATTTGTCATTTTCATTCAATCAAAAAAAAAAAAAAAACTTTTCTCCAATTCTCTCGAAATCCATGGGTACCGATTGCACTACAGACCTCTATTCTTCTTCTGCTGCAGTTGTTGTTATTGCTATTTTGGGTAAAAGACATACATTTATAGTTTTTTTTAAATAATAAAGAGCTATGTGGCAGCTCTCCCATAGCTAATATTTTTACTATGTATTACATACATATTACCTCCATAAAAGGGCAACAATTAACCACCTAATACGTAAAGGAAGCAGGTATGACCAGAAAAGCTATAAATTAATCTTCAAGAGAAAATATGTCATTCAAATATGAAGATGCCATTTTTCCCTCTCAATTTAATCTAGTAAGACACCAGAAAGGGTTATTTCCACAAAGCTAGAATTAAGCGGGGAAGATAAAAGCATTAAAACGAAGTACAGTATTATATTCTCAAAATGAGCAATACTGATTATCCTAAGAAATAGACTAATGATAGCCAACACATGATGAAAAAAATCACAGGATTGAGATGAGTTACCATTAAACATCTCTGTTTACTTAGTGGAAAAATGGACATTCAAAATAGCATGGTTAGGAATGGTTATAAAACCATTTTGTAACATCAATGAATAGAAACTCAAAAATATCCCATTATAGGGGCCGGTGCTGTGGCTCAGCAGGTTAACACCCTGGCCTGAAGTGCTGGCATCCCATATGGGTACCAGTTCTAGTCCCGGCTGCTCCTCTTCCAATCCAGCTCTTTGCTATGGTCTGGGACAGCAGACAAGGACCCCTGCACCCGCGTGGGAGACTTGAAAGAAGCTCCTGGCTCCTGGCTTCAGATCGGTGCAGCTCCAGCCATTGCGGCCATCTGGGGAGTGAACCAGCAGATGGAAGACCTACCTCTCTTTCTGGTTCTACCTCTCTCTGTAACTCTCTTTCAAATAAATAAAATAATATTTTTTTTAAAAAATCCCATTATGTTACTACAGGGAAGCATGTTTTGAAATGACAATGTGATGTATTTGTGTATGGGATTTGGAAATCAATCCTCCTTTTACCACCAATATGTATCTTCGAGTAGTTCACTTAATCCTGTAAAGCCAATTTTTCTGTAAGAAAGATGTAAAAAATTAACATTCCTAATTTCCAGCATTATTTTTGAGATTAAAATAATATGATGGGCCGGCGCCGCGGCTCACTAGGCTAATCCTCCGCCTAGCGGCGCCGGCACACCGGGTTCTAGTCCCGGTCGGGGCGCCGGATTCTGTCCCGGTTGCCCCTCTTCCAGGCCAGCCCTCTGCTGTGGCCAGGGAGTGCAGTGGAGGATGGCCCAGGTGCTTGGGCCCTGCACCCCATGGGAGACCAGGAAAAGCACCTGGCTCCTGGCTCCTGCCATCGGATCAGCGCGGTGCGCCGGCCGCAGCGCGCCGGCCGCGGCGGCCATTGGAGGGTGAACCAACGGCAAAGGAAGACCTTTCTCTCTGTCTCTCTCTCTCACTGTCCACTCTGCCTGTCAAAAAAAAAAAAAAAAATATGATGAACCAGATAAACATCAATACAGTCCAATATAACCAATGACGATGGAGGAGATATCTGGAAGCTATGAAATGTGTGTCTGATTCCATGACATATTTTATTCATTGCTTTGTTGCCTTTTATCTGTATTTTCAGTGCATCTGAAAAATTTCAGAAACATAAAAAGCTTAAATTGTACTTTGGTGTGATGTGTACTTCACAAAGGAAAGAAAAAATGGGAATACCTTGAAAAACAGTAAAATAGAGACAGAATTATAAAAACTGAGATTATCCTTCCTATATTTATGTTAAGATTTATTTATATACTTTACTTACATTTAGCCAGTACCTGATATATGTCAACCATTAATCTAAGTATGCCTATCTCATATTTTAAATTATTTTTAATTTTATTATTTTTAATGGCAATGAAAGAGAGAGAGAGACATATTTTCATCTATTGATTCACTCCATAAATGCTGTTACAGCTGGGACTGGGCCAGGCTAAAGCAAGGAACTGGAAATCAATCTGTGTCTCCTAAGTGGGTGGCACGGACCCAAGTATTTGAGCTTTCACCTGCTACTTCCCAAGGTTCACATTAGCAAGAACAGAGCTAGGATTTAAATCTAGAAAGCATTAACCTAACCTCCTCGCCAAATGCCCATCTCAATCCTAATACAATTTCATTGTTGGTGAAGATGAAATCAGAGTTGAAAGTTTAAAAAAATGTTCACATATGTATTTATACATACAAATATATTTTGTATACATGTAATTTCTGAAACGTTAGGGAATTTTGAGTTTTCTGAAGAAAAACAATGAGAATGATAGATGGTGAAGGTGTATGTGGCTCTTTATAATAAAGCGAGTATCTCTGAGGATGTGATGCTTAAGCACACATCTGAAAAAGGTGAGAATTTCATGACTAACTGGTTGAAGACATTCCTAGACAGAGGGTAAGGAAAGCTGAAGGAACTATTCTCAGGATACATTGGAAGTATGGGGAATGACAAGAGAAGAGATTGACTCAGTAGAAGGAAGAAAAAGAGAGAAGAAAGAAAAGATAGGAGGAGAGGAGGAGAGGAGGAGAAGAGAGGAGAGGAGAGGAGAGGAGAGGAGAGGAGAGGAGAGGAGAGGAGAGGAGAGGAGAGGAGAGGAGAGGAGAGGAGAGGAGAGGAGAGGAGAGGAGAGGAGAGGAGAGGAAAGGAACCAAGAGGCAGAAAGGGACTACTAATTGTGAAGGCATAGACTGTGTTTAGGAAATAAAAGATTTTTGAGAGGAAGTTTTATGTTAAAACATAACTCTGGCAGGTTTGTGGAGAAAACAACTCCCATGAAATGTTTTAAAAGAGAAAGATGATTGTGCCACTGACTGGGCTGGTAGAGGAAGACATTATGAGAACCATCATAAGAATGTATCTGGGGCCGGTGCCTTGGTTCACTTGGCTAATCCTCCGCCTGAGGCAACTGGCACCCAGGGTTCTAGTCCCGGTTGGGGCGCTGGGTTCTGTCCTGGCTGCTCCTCTTCCAGTCCAGCTCTCGCTGCAGCCCAAGTGCTTGGGGCCTTGCACCCACATGGGAGACAGGGAGGAAGTACCCGGCTCTTGGCTTTAGGTCGGCACAGCGCCAGCCGTAGCGGCCATTAGGGGAGTGAACCAACAGAAGGAAGACCTTTCTCTCTCGCTCTCTCACTGTCTATAACTCTTTCTCTGCTCTCTCTCTCTCACTAACTCTGCCTGGCAAAAAAAAAAAAAAAAAAAAAAAAAAAAAAAAAAAAAAAAGAATCTATTTGGGAGGTGAAATAAAGAGGTGACTTAAAGATAGCTCCCAGATTGTTGTCTTTCAGTGAGGAAAGATAAAGAGGATATATGATCACTGAATAATATGATATTCAGAAATAATGTCTTCCATGTTGCTTGTACCTTACAAATTTGCTAGTTTATTCCAAATACTCTCCTTGATTCTCACCACGTGTTTTATATTGATTTAATAAACCAAATATTTAAAGTGTTTTAATTTGATTTGTGGGTATTTCTACTATGTAGCATGTGGATAGCTTGTCTATGACTATACTTGGAAGTTACCATTACCTCAAGGTAGTTTCCATATTACAGAGGAAGACTAAAAAGGAAATAGTTGGGATAATGTGGACACTACAAAGATGGAATTTTAAGAAGGGAGATAATATAACATATCTACTTATTATTTGTAATGATCTATTAATGGGAGAACTGGTGGTGCAAGTTAGGAGAGAAACTTATGTTCATGTAAAAACCTATAAACAAATATTCATAGTAGCTTTATTCATAAAAGTCCTAAGCCAGAAATAACTTAAATGTCCTCCAATAGTTAATAAATAAAATGAGTTATATTAATACCTTGGAATAGTATCAACTTAAAAAAAGAGAATAGATTATTTATAGGTCCAACAATTTGCATCAATCTCAGAAAATGGAAAAATATTTTCCAGTAAAGATTTAGTCACTTCATTTAAGTGACAGTATGGTTAGTTTCTATGAAACTATGTGTGAAAACAAGGCATAAAGTGTAATCTATGCAATTAAAAACATTGAAAGATACCAAGAATGTCATAATTATGTTATTAAATTTAGGAAAAATTCAGTAATAAAATTGATTCTCTCATGATTAATACTCTCAGCAAATTACAAATATAAGGGAATTACCTCAATTCTAACAAATCTATAGAATATTGATAACCAATAGCATACTTAGTGATGAACTGTCCAGTGTCCTTTAGGGTGGGAATAATACAAGGAAAATCCAACATCATTTTGAATAATACATTGCACTGGAGGACCTAACAGTATATTAGAGTCAAACATATATATATATTTTTTTTAAGGATTATTTACTTGAAAGAGCAATGGAGAGAGGAAGAGACAGTGAGACTGATTTTCTATCCATTGGTTTACTTCCCAAATGGCCTCAAAAGTCGGATCTGGGCCAAGCTAAAGCCACAGTCCAAGAACTCTATCCCGGTCTCATGCATCAGTAGCAGACCATCATCTGCTGCCCTCCCAACCACATTTTCAGGAACATGGATAGGAAGAAGAGCAATTAGGACTTGAATAAGTACTCTGATATGTAATGTCAGCATGGAAAGTGGCAGCTTAATGTGCTGTTCCATCATGGTGGACCCTATTTTTTTCTTTAATTATAATTTAGTTACTTATTCTTTCAATAAAAGGAAAATAGTATCTCTGCTTAATTTATTGTAAATGTAATCAAGCACAAATATATCAACTCAAGTTGTGCACTTTTCAAAAATTAAACTACATCTAATATGTAGCAAATTGTTTCCATTAGAGCAGTACAAAAATACAGTCAAGCTTTTCTATTTTTAATCTGTATTTACATTATGGTACAACTTTATTATTTTATTCCTTTGCCTGACAGCCAGCTCTGGAGATACAGACATTGGGATATGAGGGTGCTTTAAAAAGTTAATGGAAATTAGAATCAAAAGATGTTTATTTTGGTGCAAAGAAAAATTGAATTTTTCATAATATGCATTTTCCATAAACTTTCTGAAGATCCCATATATGCATGGATTTCAAACTTTTTACACAAAAATAACCTTATCTTTAAATTACATTTCCATGACCTTTATGAAGTACCTTTGTGTGTGTGGGTGTGTGTTGGTTTCTGTGTGTCTGCATATATATATATATATACACACATGTATACATATATATATATGTACATATATATACATACATACCCCAAAGAAATGCTATAAATAGCTAATGATCTTTCTCACCATTAGATGAAAAGACATCCATTTGAATTTTTCTAACTTTCCTGGCAAATCAAATGTTCAAAAAGACAAATCAGAAAAGACAGTGTGCTCTCCATGAAGTTTTACTGGTTAGGATTAAATTAGCATCAGATTCCAGCTCTTATTCAAGATGGTTATATTTGAACTTTCCATGGTTATAAACTGTAGAACTTTGATATATAGCAATTAAAACAATGATTTCCCAAAGTTAGCCGGTCATACTACAAACTAGAAATGTTTACTATATTGTTTGCAGACAGCGTCAAATGCTCAATGTCAGTAGAAGGTCTTAGCAATTGCTGACCAAGGTCTATGTCCCAGGCAATAGGAGAAGATATCATAATTAAGACATCCTGGAGAATGACAGAATAGCTTCAGGGAATTACTAATGTTTAGAGATAGAAATAATCCCTGAAATCATTCACTTTTTAAAGATCTACTTACATTTGATTTTAAAATTTATTTGACATAAATTACATGTATTCATCTACAACATAGTATTTTGATTAAGATATATATATGTGTATATACATAAATACATTGTGGAATGGCTAAATATATGTGTTTAACATCTGCATTGTTTTGTAAAGTTATAATTTTTGTGATGAAAATACTTAAAAGCTACTCTTAGCATTTTTCATAAATACTCTATATTATTATTCCCTAAGTAACCAGGTTGCATAACTGATCTCTTGGAGTTATTTCTCCTAACTGAAATTTGGTATCCCATCCTAAGGCACTGGTAACTACATTCTACTCTCTAGTTTTAGGAGATCAATTTCTATATGTGCCACATATAAGTGAGCCCATGCAGAATTTTTCTTTCATTGTCTGGCTTTTTCACTTACCAAAATTTCCTCTAGGTTCAACCCACAGTCAATCTAAGATGGAGTACATCTCGTGGTCAAGGTCAGAGACAAACAAGAAAGCTGTGGCAAGAATCAGATTTTCTCATGCCCATTCCACATTCATCCCTCACTAATATAGTGCCAATAACCACATGCAGAAATCGACATGCAGTTACACAAAATCATCTCATGAGGTATTTGGCATCTGCTAGTCATGGTTGTGGCTTCATTCAGGAGTATTCTGTTCTATAAAATATTGACGAGGGACCAGGTGCTGCACTCAGATGAATGATTTGAGCAATACATTGTAGCAAAATCATATCACCACATATCATCCAACCTAGAAAGTAATAAAGTGCAGAACTAGTGCTGTCTTTGACTGACAGACTGATGGAATGGCAATTTTCACGTGAACACAGCACAGAACAAAATGTTTGGGCCAGACTGAAACACACTGGAATATATTCACTATCACTCGAGCTTGAAATAAATTAGGTCCCATTAAATGAATGATTGATAAATTGCTTCAATTTATTTTTGGAATGTTCAGAATATAAAGAGTCTAATGTTATACAACTGTACACAATATAATTCCTTCTATGCTCTCTCTTCTTCATTGTGTTCACAAGTCAACACTTAGGCTTGCATTTTTGTTTCATTGGCCCCTTTCTCCATAAAAAATATTAAAATTTCATTTGAAAGTGCAATGGCATGAAGTAAAAAAAATAATTATACATTAAAGCATTTCCCATCACCTAAATGTTTCTTTTCTTCTCTAATGAAATTTTGAAAAAATTAGAATAACCTCATGAGCCCCTACAATCATAAGGCATCAGCATTGTATCTAAAAATACAACAGATAAGTTGGCCCTAAGGGTAAGCATAGACATCACTCCTTAAGAGCTGTAGAATCTTTGGAATTTCAAAAATCAGCAAAGTCAGAAATGATAATAATTGCTTAGATACCATTAATTTTCCACCAGTAGAAGCATTTGCTTACTTCTACAGGGCATTTTTTTCTCACAGAAAAGGAATTTCTTAATCACCTCACCATATCCAAACTTAATACGTGAATAATGACAGAGATGTAATAGATGTAACAGGTGCTCCATGGCAATAAGTGATACCCATGTGAATTAGTTCTTGTCATAAGGATTTCACTCTTTTTTTCAACAAAATCACACCTTATTTAGAACATGAAGGAACAGTTAAAATTGCAAGTGTTAGATTTACCAAAAAAAAGTCCATAGTACTTTTGAGATAAACTTCATACTAATATTATCAAAGACATTTCTTTGCCATAGCAGGGTCACCTCATTTTATTGTATAGCCCTCATAAAAGTGTTAATGGGAAAAAAAAGTTCAAAATGTGAAGATATAGAAAGACAGTTAAAGTAATTTTATACCACCAGACCACCCATCAGTCATACAATTTCCACATTTCATCATGTCATGATACACTGAATCAAAAATAAGAACTGAATGGAGTAAAACAAAGGAGTGGTATAGAAAAGAAAAATGGTGACTTTACTTCTTTGTAATTTCTAATTCCTGTTTGTAAATAATCAAAGTTCCTACTGTGTTTGAAAGTTTTTCAGTGTTTTAAATTAACTGTGGTAACAACAAATTTTACCTCTAAAAACGTTAAATATTGGGATGAGTGTTTAGTCTAGCAGTTAAGATGCCTGTGTAGTACATCAGGGTACTTGGATTTGACTCCTGGCTCCAGCTCCTGATTCCAACTGCCTGCTAGTGCAGACCCTGAGAGGCAGCAATGATGGCTCAAGTAAGTGAGTTCCTGCCACCCTTTAGGGAGACCTGGATAATGTTCCCAGCTCTTGGCTTTGGTCTCCATCCAACATTGGTCATTGTGGACATTTGCAAAATAAGCAAGCTCTCTGTCTCTCTCAAATAAATATTGTTAAAGAATTAATATTAATAAAAATCAAAACATTAAATATAAAAATTTGCACTTAAGCTCTTTCTAGACTCTAACTAGTATTTTTGTGGAAGTATAGATAAAAGTATCCAAATAATTGTCTTTGGTCATTACACTTATATAAATCCAAGTATATTTACACAACTAAAGTAGAATATGAAAGTAATTTCTGCTTTATTTTTTGTTTTAAAAGTTACTTTCTATGTTAAAATCATCCATATCCTTTTATGGTATTTTCAATTATGCAGGATGGTACAATGTTGCATAAAATCATCTCTAGAGGTGTTTTTGGCTCCTACTCTCATGGTAGCAGCTTCAAATTTCTCCAGTTGTCTGTCTCATAAAAAATTTAACTGGAATCAGGTGCAGTAATAAGTTGAACTTCTGCTTGAATGACACTTAGTAATTCAATCCAGAGCCCAATCATATTCAATTCATTAAAATGAAGAGTGCATTTCAATCTTTCAGATAAAATCCATATCCAGAGGATATGCACTAATTTAGGCTATCTCATTGATCTTTTCTTGTTTATCTGTTCTAAAATTCCATCCGAATTGGGCCATGAGTGAAAATCTCCCATTTTGGCAATACACTGAAGGAAATCAAATCAGTAGCAAAAGGGATGAAATTAAAGAAGTAAGGTATAGAACAAAATAATCAACGATGTCATAGATCACTGAAGAGATGTGGTTGATATCTAAATTCAAAATCTTCCATTTTGCTTTGGTTTCCCATCCTTAGATCTAATGTTACAAAAAAAATTTCCTATGTAGCTTTTATTGCAAAGTCATACTTTGCTCCTCATTTGACCTATAATAAATATTTTTATTAGAATCTTGAAATTCTAGTTTTACAAAGTATACCGTAATTCCACACCATACTTGCACCATGAAAGAGCAATTTTTTTTTTTACCATGATCACCATGTTTTACACCAGTTGGGTAAATGAATAGCTTAGGCATTTAAGTTATGGTCCATGTATATAAAAAATACAATCTGATGAGAACAGAAATGATGAATATTTATAATAAAAACTAACAGAAAGCCATCAGTTCTGCCAATATGTGCGATGAAATTCATGTGTCTGATTTGCTTATGGGAGGGTATGTGCGACCACTTACTCATTTGAAAAGCTCAGACTCTCAGGAAGTATGTTCTCCTTGACTTGGTTCACACTGAACCATAAACTGAGTTTTCATCAGCAGCTGTGCTCATCAACAGGTGTGTTAGTCTGTTTTCATTATTACAATGAAATATTCAAGACAAGCTAGTTACTAAGGAAGGAGGCTCTTTCAGCTCACAGTTTTGGAGATTTACAGTCCAAAACCAGGCATACACCATTGGTACAGCTATCTGATGAGGTCAGAGGATGGCAAGGGCAAAGCATGTATGGAAGAACAATTACATGACCAGTCAGGAAGCAGAGGGAGTTCCTGGGCCCAATTCACTTTTCATAAACAGCCTCCCAAGAACTAACCTCCAAGGGCATATTCAAATGACCCAAAGACCTCCTACTGTTAAATCTTACTAAATACCATAATTAAAGTAAATTTTCACTCCTTTAGAACCATTAACTTATGACTTTGGGTTTAAAATCAAATACGAGTTCCAGTGCCAAACTAAAGCAAGAGGTTTCGCTTCTATCCCTAATTTTTGTTTTTGTTTGTTATATTTTTCCAGCTTGTGACTACATAAAAATAGAAAACGTAAAAGTGCATCCTTAGGATCTGACATCTTTGAAAGCTACAGGAAAGAAAGCAATGTTTTCTGCAATCACATTGGAGTAGCAAGAGCCTGTCAGATTTCTTTTTTTGTTCACTATTTCTTCAGAAATTTGCTGCTACAATTTCTTAAATTGCCTTTTTCAGGTTTTAAAAGAAAAATATTTAAATAATGTCATGTCCTCTTATCTGCAAGAGATATGCTTTCAAGCCCTCCTGTAGATGTATGATACTATATAGACTACATTTCCTGTATATATGCAGCTATGAGAATTTAATTTGTAATTAGATACAGTAAGAGCTTAACGACAATTATAATAATAAAAAGATAATAAAATATATTTACACACACATACACCCATTATATATATATTATATATATATATGGGGGGGGGGGGGATCTTTCCTCCTCTGGTTCACTCCCCAAATAGCCACAATGGCCTGGCGCAACCCAGGCTGAAGCTAAGAGCCCAGAACTTCTTCCAGGTATCCCATGTGAGTGAAAGAGGCTCAAGTACTTGGGCCATCTTCCGTTGCTTTCCCAGGTGCATAAGCAGGGAGCTGACTCAAACGTGGAGCAGCCAGGACTTGGACCAGTGCCCATACAGGAAGACAGCATTGTGGGTGAAGGCTTCACCTACTATGCCACAATGCTGGCCCCAAACTGCACATTTTTCTAAATAGCACAATGAAAACTTGCATTGTCCTGTTTACTCCTACCAAGGATATAAATCATCCCTTTGTCCAGAATATCCATATTTTATACATTACAAGTTCAGTAGACACTTAGTAGCTACCTCGTTATCACATTATCAGGAAAGCTGCCTGCTGTCACATCACAGAGCTTGTGTTCAGGTAATCCTTAATTGACCAAATACTGCACCCAAACCATAAGAGCAGTGAGTCTAGCAATGTGGATATGATAAAGAGAAGCCATAAAGTACTTCCTTAAAGGGAAAGGGTACAATAAGATATTTAGAGAGAGTCAGAGACATGGAGAGATCTCCCAACTGCTGGTTCACATCCCAAATGCAGGGATTGAAGTCAGGCCAATTAGAGGTGTTGGACCTCAGTCCAGGTCTCCCAGGTCAGTGGCACAAATCAAAGTACGTGAACCATCACCTGCTTCCTCCTAGAGTGTGTATTAGCAGGAATCTGGAATCAGGAGTTGGGCCAGGAGTCAAACCCAGGCAATCTGACAAGGGGTGAAGGCATTACAAGCAGTGGCTTAATCACTATACCAAATACACCTCCCAGTTGATATTTTTGTCAAAAATCTGTGACTATGAATTAAAAGATTAATTAAGAAGAACTGCATAAAGCTGATAGTAAGTCTATTCTGTCTGTATCCTTCCTTGAATTCTTTTAAGAATTAAGAAACAAATCCCATGGCAACTTCCCCATGTTGCAGCAAGTATCACCAGTGTGTGCATTCCATGAGAATTCAAGGGCCAGGAAAACTATCAGAGAATCTCTAAGAATCCTCATAGAACCAACTCAGGGAATTCTCCCAGAGCTGTTTTGATGATTATTTTGAGGGAGCTACAAGTTTCAATATACATGAAAAACTGGGAAGCAAAATTCTTAAAGGATTGATATATTATCTATAGAGGAGAAAGATACAGAAGTTAAATATTTTGGGCCAGTGCTGTGGCATAGCAGGTAAAGTGCTAGCATCCCATATGGTCACCGGTTTGAGTCTTGGCTGCTTCACTTCTGATCCAGGTCCCTGCTAGTGCACCTGGGAAAGCAGCAGAGGATGGCCCAAGTGCTTGGGTCCCTGCACCCACATGAGAGACCTGTAAGAAGCTCACAGCCCCTAGCTTCAGACTGGCCCAGCTCCATCCGTTGAGGCCATTTGGGGAGTGAACCAGAGGATAGACGATCTCTCTCTCTCTCCCTTTCTCGCTCTCTCTCTGTAGCTCTGCCTTTCAAATAAAGAAGTTAAAGATATTTAGGAGAAAAATTATACAAGAAAGATAAATATAAAAGTTATAATTATGGCCTAGAAAATATACCTGAGGTATTTGCATGCAAGCAGAGAATAATATGGAAAGGGGCCATGAATAGTTACAAACCGTCATGAATTTTCATCAAATTTGATTAGATTATCTGTTATGAATCTTGACAGGTGTCTTTCAGGGAGCATCAAAGTATCACACCCTTCACTAGATGGCTGAACTCTCTGTTCCTCCCCTTTCTTACATTATGCTAAGAATATAAAGAGGAAAATGTCCATATTCATCTAATCTGCTTTTGGGTACAGTACAGGCTAGTCTTAACTCTCTAGACAACTAAAAGAAATAACAATGATCCAGCTTTTGCTTAAATGCTTTCCGTGTGGGAGGCATGCATGTAACACAGCAACATCTGCTTTTTTGTTGTTCGTTTGTTTGGTTGGTTGGTTTTTGTGCATCACTGGATATTTCTAATTCTCTAAGTCTAGATATTGTAATTTTCTAAGTCTAGCATGTTTCCATGTTAATTCCTCCACATGTTAATAAGTTCAGGAGCTGGACATGATAACCAGTCATGTGTCTAACAGCAATAGTAAGTTGTCCTTCCTCACTCTCTCCCTTTAATTTTTTTCAGCCATTTTAAATGTAGCTTTCTAATGTTTTTTCATTATGCTTTATATTCTCATCTATATAAACTGTTGTTAGTAACTTGGATACAAAAGATGACATCCTACCAGTGTAGAAACTTTTCACATGTTGGAGGACAGTTGCATCTTCTAATTTTCAAAATAGAATCTATATCTATATCTATATCTATATCTATCTATATAGTATATTGGAGTCCGGAAAACAAAAAACGTGAATTCTGACTTTGTCTTTGCCATTGACATTCTACTTGACGTCAGGAGAACTCCATGCCATCCCATAGACTCTAGGGAATCATTAAATTTATGCTAAGGTATCATTAATACTCTTTGGCATCAGTGATGAATCATGTCAAATATTTATTAATAGTGTTAAAGCAACAATTTCTCTTCAGTTTCTGAAAAGTTAAATGGTATCAGCAAGTTGATGTTAGTATTCCTTTCAAGTGCTACATGAGTTGCAGCTAAAATTTTAGAAACTCTGCTTTATGAATTCCTTGTCTAGGAACCTAGCATATATTGAGATTTTGAATGATTCTCTTCATTGATTGATGCCTTCTTTAAATGTTAATTTTACTGGCTTTGCATTTTGCATTTCTGCCTCTTTTTTTTTTCCGCTACTTTAACTTCATGGAAAGTAACATGCTGAACTCATTTACAATTTATTGTTAACTTTATTAAAATTGCATGAAATAACAGAATAATTGATTAAGTTATGGAATAATTTAGTTAGGTAGAGTTTCACATTTTGTGACTAGGTGAAATACTTCTTTGCAAATTCTCTGTAATAAATAACACAACCTATTAAGTGACTATAGTGCATGCTTATGTTGCTTTAACTAATACTTATTTTGGTAATCGATATCCAAGGGCAATCTCATATGAGCTCTAAACTCACTAAAATGGAAAATAACTAGGAAAATTCGAGAAACATTAATACAAGTTATTCCTACTCCACAAATCATATATTCTTTACACTATAGTTAAACTGATATTTCTAAATTGCAAATTTAGTTATGTAAGTCACTTGTATAAACCTCAGGAGAATAATTTTTCAAGTCATATCCAGGATTATTTCACCTTCAGAGATGAGAAAAGGGAATAGATGACAGCTTGAAAATGGAAAATTTCACAGGGAGTATATTTCTTTGGCTAAAAACAAAAGTTTTACTGATTTTTTTCATTTTGAATAATTATCTTGTATGTGTGATTATGTTTTGAATTTCACTGTTAGTATTTATCACAAGCAACATAAATTATATTCATTATAAGCAGAACCTACTTTTTTCTAAATGAAGCTTTTAAATAAAGGAAAAAAAAGAATTAAGAACTACTAGTCCATTCAATACGTTACCATTACTCTCATAGAAGACAGAACATGAGAGCATGGATCTTGCCTTTTTTTTTTGACAGGCAGAATTAGACAGTGAGAGAGAGACAGAGACAAAGGTCTTTCTTCCGTTGATTCATGCCCCAAATGGCTTCTATGGCTGGAGCGCTGCGCTGATCCAAAGCCAGGAGCCAGGTGCTTCCTCCTGGTTTCCCATGCGGGTGCAGGGCCCAAGGACCTGGGCCATCCTCCACTGCCTTCCCAGGCCACAGCAGAGAGCTGGACTGGAAGAGGAGCAACCGGGACAGAACCAGCGCCCCAACCGGGATTAGAACCCAGAGTACCAGCGACACAGGCGGAGGTTTAGCCTAGTGAACTGCCTTTTTGAACAGGAAGGGGGTAATTAATTATCTAAACTTGTTGCATATTGAGAATCTTTCAGATCATTTCCATGAAGACACAACAAAAATTAAACTGTAAGACCAATCCATAGGAGTCACTAAAAGAATGTCCAAGATCTGCCACATCAATGTGGAGGGAAAATACATTATTATATTTCTCTAATTCAAGCTCCAGCCATGGGCTTAGGTTTGAAAGATGTGGGAATATAAACAAGCTCTACCACAAATGCTCTCGAGTTTTGCTCATGGACTTCACATTAAGTTGTATTCAATATCAGCTGGTGGTCTGCGTAAAATGCAGAGAATCTAGATACTAGCCTTCAGTTTTCTTTAGGTATCTCAGAAGCCACTTGCAATAAGCATCTATGAATAATTTCCCTCCCTAAATGTCCATTCCTAAAACCTGTGCCTATGTGACTTTACATGACAAATGGTTTTTACCGATATGATTAAGTTAGCCTCTTGACATAAATAAATGACCCTGGTCTTATAAATAAAAGAGCAATAGAGGCTAGCTGAGAGTTTTTAATCACAAAATAGTGTTATACATAGTCAAATAAAATTTCTGAGTTAGTTAAAAGGCCCTTGTAATTTTTCTTTTTCACCTGTTGACATTATAGATTTCATTGATAGATAACTGAATATTGAACCAGATTTACATATATACAATAAATACCAGTTGATCCACTTGTACAGTTGTTTATATTGCTAAGTTATTAGACTTGCTGATATGTTTGTAAGTTTACATCTGAGTTTGCGATTAATATTGATCTATAGTTTTTGTCTATTTTCCATACAATCTTTGGATTTATGAGTGCAATAGTAAGCTCACAATATGAATTGGGAGATGTTCTCTATTCTTCTGTTTTCTGAACTAGATTGTGTGAAACTGGTGCTGATTGTTTATACACTGATAGCATTCTACAGTGAAATGATCTGGGTCTAATGCTCTCTATGCTCTAAGTTATTCATTACAGAATCAGATTCCTTGATAGTTATAGAATTATTCACACTATATGCTTTGTTTTATTAACTTGCAAGTTTCAAGAAACTAATCCCTTCTTCAGTACTATAAAATTTAGGAACATAACATTATTCATAATTTTTCTTTGTTAACCTTTAATGCCTGTAGGCTCTATAGCACCATCACTTTTTCATTCCTGCCACTGATGACTTGTGTCTCCTCTCATTTTTACATTAAATTATCCACTTTGGCCAGTGCCGTGGCTAATCCTCTACCTGCGGCGCTGGCACACCGGGTTCTAGTCCCGGTCAGGGCGCCGGATTTGTCAGGGCGCCGGGTCCTGTGGCCTGGGAGTGCAGTGGAGGATGGCCCAAGTGCTTGGGCCCTGCACCCCATGGGAGACCAGGAGAAGCACCTGGCTCCTGCCTTTGGATGAGCACGGTGTGCCGGCCCAGTGGCCATTGGAGGGTGAACCAACGGCAAAGGAAGACCTTTGTCTCTGTCTCTCTCACTGTCCACTCTGCCTGTCAAAAAAATAAAAAAATAAAAAAAATTATCCACTAGAGGTTTGTCAATTTTATTGATTCTTTTAAGATCCAACATCTATTTAAGTTTTATTGAGATATAATCCACTACATACATACACACAGGAGGTATAACAATTTTTTGAAATATATATGCATACATTTATATATATATACACACAAAATGACACACTATGAAGATAGCCTAATAACATAGATACTATTTTGTTGTGAGTTTTGAGAACATGTAACATCTACTCTCTAGGTTAAATTCACATATCTAATACAACCTTATTAACTATAATCATCTGGCTGTACATTAAGTTTTATTCATTCTGTCCAATGAAAATTTTTACCCTTTGGTCAGTATCTCCCTATTTCCTTCAATTTACAATCACAATCCAAGCAACCACCATTCTACTCTGTAATTCTATGTCTTCAATGTTTTTGAAGCTCACATATGAGTTAGATAATTCAGTGTAGGTCTTTGCCTGGCTTATTTCACTTAACGTAATATTCTCCAGGTCCATCCATGTTTTCACAAATGACATTCCATTCTTTTCTAAAGTCAAATAATTCTCTCTCTCTCTATTTCTGTGCGTGTCTCTGTGTGTGCGTATGTGTGTGCATAAAATATCACATCCTTACTCACTCAACTTTCAATGAATACTCTGATTTCACATAGGGAAATTGTGACTAATACTGCAGTGAACAGGGAACACAGATATCTCATCAAGATTCTTATTTCATTTTCTTGGAATGTACAATGAGAAATGGTCTATAGCAGACTGATTACACAGATTACTCTTGAGCAAGAAGAAAGCTGCAAGCATCATGCTACCTCAGTTTTAAATATACAACAAAATTATAGCAATCAAACAATATATTCTAGATTAAAAACAGATAAATAGACCAATATAATAGAATAGTACAGAAATTCAACTGAATTTCAACAAAGGTACTAAGAACACATCATGGGGAAGAAACAATCTTTCCAATAAATGGTGTTGGAAAATTGAATATGTACATGAGAAAATGAAGTTGGACTTTTATCTCATCCTATATTCAAAAAGTAATTCAAAATAGATTGAAGACTTAAATGTAATACCTGAAACTATGAAACCACTAGAAAAAAAGCATCAGGAAAAATCTTCCTGACATTGGCCTGGAGAATGAATTTTTAATGAGGTTCCAAAAGCACAAGCAAAAAAAGCAAAAGAAAAATGGATTTCATCAAACTGAAATCTATCTACACAGCAAATGAAACAACCAATGGAGTAAAGAGACAATCTATGAAATGGCTAAAAAATTTGCTAATCATACATCTGGTATATTCAAAATACAAGAACTTGTTCAACTCAACAGCAAATAATAACAATATAGTAATTATCCAGTTACAAAATAAGCAAAAGCTGTTACAGACATTTCTCAAAAGAAAGTACAAAAATAGGCAGCAACTTTATGGAAAAAGTGCCTAAAGTCTCTACTCATCATGGAAATGCAAGTCAAAATCACAATGAGATATCACCTCACATGTGTTAGAATGGCAAACACACACACACACACACACATACACACAAAATAAAAGTGCTTTTGAACATTCCTAGAAGGAACTGTTGTGCACCACTGCTAGGGACATAAATTGGTACAGAGAGTCCTCAAAAGAATTTCTGAGGTATCAGCTTTTTGATAATTTATTTTCTCTATTATTTTCTTTGTTTTATTGATTTATGTTCTTTTGTTCTTTATTTCCTTCATTAGGCTTAATTTAGATAAGGTTACTCTTCTTCTTCTACTCTTTTGTGGTAGAAACAGATGATTGATTAGAGATCAGTTTTAATGTAAGGCTTTAGACCTATTAATCTACTCAATACTGATATAACTGTATCCTACATATACTGATATTTTGTATTTTCATTTTCATTTTGTTCTACGTATTTTCATTTGTTTTGAGACTTCTTCTGTGACACATGGAGTATTTAGAATTGTATTTTTAAACGTTTATTCACTTTTATTTATTTGAAAGACAAAGTAACAGAGGAGAAAGATCTTCATTCTGCTGGATTAGTCACCAAATGGTTAAAACAGCCTGGTATGAGTTGGGCTGAGTACGTGGACAACGTCTTGACTAGTTTCAACATCCCACCTGCCTTAAAGCAAGAAAAGTCAAGCTTCACTTTCAGCTTTCCCCTATGTTGGGCAGAAGGTAAAAGGAACGGCAGGGTTGAAGGTAGTCAAACATCAAACATCAGAAATGAAGTCAGACTCTGTACTACAGTTTCTGGCTGCTCTGCAGATTATTTTTCTCATCTTTTTAAAAATTTGTTGATTTGAAAGGCAGACTGACAAGGAGGGAGGGAGTTAAGGAGGGAGAGTGAGAGAGAGAGAGGGAGAGACACAGAGAGAGAAAGAAAGAGAGAATGAATCTTCCATCGGGTGGTTCACTCCTCAAATGGCCACAATAACCAGGGCTGAGCCAACCTGAAGCCAGGAATCAGAAATTCCCTCTGGGTCTCCCAAGTGGATGCAAGAGCCAAAGCACTTGGGCCATCTTTTGCTGCTTTCCCAGGCAATGGGTTAGATTGGAGGTGGAGCGTATGGATTCAAACTAGCATATAAATGGGATGCTGGCTTTACAGATGGTGGCTTAACTCACTACGCCACATCTTTTCCTTTAATTTTAGATGCTTAATGATGATGTATTTGGAGTAGATTTATTTGGCATTATTCTATCTGATTTTGATTCATCTGCTTAAATCTATACATTTATTTTATTTTTAACCTATTTCGAGATGACTTTTAGCCACCTTTTAATATTTTTTCAGTCCTAATATCTCTCTAACCTCCCTCTGGAACTCCAGAGAAACCCATGCTAACCCTGGTGTTATTAGCCCACCTTTCTCTGATGCTCCGTTGTATTGTTTTTGGTTTCAATATATTCTTTTCTGCAGAAAGGGCATAATCTATTGATTCATATTCCAGTTTACTGCTTCTATTCTTTGGGATACTGAACCTTATCACTTTCTTGCTTCTTAGTAGGGTAGTAAACACACCCCCTTTGGACCCCACTGCCATCATGGGGGTGTAGTATCAAGGCTGACACATAGCTTTGCTGTTAAAGGGTGGGAATGGTAACTCAGCTCCTTACTGCCTCATCCCCAGCCCCCAACACCACCACACACATACACCTCAGGTTAGAGCAGGTAGGAGAGCAGAATGCTAACTAGCCCTGCCTCCCTGCATACTGTTCCATGCCATTGATTGGAAAAAGAGTTGGAGAATCAGTTCTTGGGAGGGCTCTACTTAGAAGGCAGATGCTGGGAGGAGGGAGACGTGGAGGGAAACAGACTAGCAACCAGAACTACCTGACCCTCTAGATTGCCTTATTTCCAGCAGTTTTCTATGCCAGAAGTTTCTCCTCCTTCATATTTGCCTGCCCAAGGTTTAGTTATCCCTACCAATAAGTCTTTTTTGAACTTTCAAGTTGAAAAAAATGACCCTGTCTTGGGAATACCATAACATTTATAGTTCAGGATGTAATTTTTTTCTCTATATGTTTGTTCTTCCATAAACTGTATCTTCCTCGAGATTAGTTTCTCTAGACGCAGCCCATATTAAGTGCTCAATATTGAACTGAGCTGAGTGGTTTTCTTGGGCTATAAACATTATATAAAGTTTGCTATTTCTTTTTATAGTGGTAAAAGTAGTCATGGGTTTATGTAAGTCAGGAAAAAGAAGTTGCAGTTGGTACTTAGGTAAACTTTCCCCACTGATTAGTTTATAACTGAGAATGGCCCAGTTATCATGTAGAAAGAAGATTCTTCCTTGTTCCTTTCTCAGAAGAGGAGGTAGAGAATAATTGTCTGGAGTAGATAATATACATTTTTAGAGCAGACTTGAAGGAAAAGAGTAAAGTGATCAGAATTACCAAAACTGGAGGAGGTTTATTTTTGAGAGTCATTTCTAGAAATGAAAAATTAAACAATTTTTATTTTAAACTTTTTAGGGAAAACATCATGTGTTTAAATTTTTCTTACATTCCTCCACAAATCCACTTCTATTCAACTATTTTCATTTTTAACATTAAACGAAGGTTCTATGTGACTAAAAGAATTTGATGTCAACCCACTGACAAAGTCAGATCATTACAATTCTTTTACACTGAGGAATTCATGCTGTTGCCAGTTTCTTGGATCTGAGTTTCAAAGGCAGAAATATAAAACTACTGCTGCATTTGACTGGATTACAAAATAAGGAGCACGGTTAGCCTGTATGTCAAACAAAAACTTTAAAGTTCTGGAAGAGAAAAGGCAGTTTTTCAGGGGTTGCTCCAGGAATTTAATCTGGGATCAGCCAGGCGTTTATAAGAGTTACAGGAAAATTACAGGGAAAGGTTCAATTCTTGATTCCATCCCTTACTAGTACCAAGTTGACTATGATATTTTCATTCTCAACTTCAGTTTCCTTCTCAGTGAATGAAAATAATATAAACATAACCATATCAGGGTTATTCTGAAGCTAAAGAGAAACAATATAAAGAGGATGCTTTGTCTCAAATTTAGCATATGGAAAGGTCCATTACTGGTAATTAGCGCACTCTTCCCACAACATTACCAAGGCCTTTACCAAGGTAGCATCAGAGTCCTCAGCTGAAAGTGAAAAGAGAGGGTTCAGGGTGTGATGCAACAGGTTAAGTTTGCCACTTGTGACACCAGTATCCCATGAGTGCCAGTTCGGGTCCTGGCTTCTCTGCTTCAATCCAGTGTCCTGCTAATTCACCTTGGAAGGCAGTTAATGAAGGCCCAAGCACTTGGGCCCATGCCACCACATGGGAGACTCAGGTGGAGTCTTTCTTGCTTCAGGCTGGTCCAGCACTGGTTATTGTTGCCATTTGGCTGTGAATCAATAGATGGAAGATATCCTCTCTCTCTCCCCCCTACCCCCTCTCTCTTTCAAATAAGTAACTTAAAAAAATGTAAACTGGAATGGGTGTTTGGATAGTGGTTAAGTTGCTGGTTAGAATGCCTACATTCCATATTAGTTTGCTTGAGTTCAAGTCATGGCTTCACTCCTGATTGTAGCTTGCTTTTAATGCATACCCTGAGTCAGCAGGTGATGGCTCAAGTGGTTGGGTTTCTGCTATACATGTGGGAGGCTTGGAACAGTTCCAGGCTCCCAACTTTGTTGAAGGCACTTGGGGAATGAACCAATGGATGGAAGATATTTGTCTCTGTCTGTCTCTCTGCTTCTAAAACAAAACACATTTTTTAAAAACATTATTAAGAAAAAAAGAAGGGGTTCAACATTGTGGCACAGAGTGTTAAGCCACCACCCGCAATGCCAGCGTACCACTTGAGTACCGATTTGAGTCAGCTGTTCCACTTCTGATCCAGCTCCCTGCTAATGCACTTGAGAAAGCAGAGCGGAAGATAGCCCAAGTGCTTGGGCCCCTGCCACCCACATTGGAGACCCAGATGGAGTTCCAGGCTCCTGGCTTCATGTTGGTCTAATTCTTATCCATTTCGGTCATTTGGGAAATGAACAAGTAGATGGAAGATACCTCTCTCTCCTTCTCTCTCTCTGTGTCTCTCCCTAACTATGCCTTTCCAATAAATAAATACATCTTTTACAAAAACAAAGTGAAAACTAAAGAGAACAGTAACAAACCATAAGCCTGAGTGAAAACACTGACATAATCCCCAAGAAATAAAGTAAATGATTTTAAGGACAAGAGAAGACTGTGTAAAAACCTTCAGTTCTG
Source organism: Oryctolagus cuniculus (assembly GCF_964237555.1). Taxonomy (NCBI): domain Eukaryota; kingdom Metazoa; phylum Chordata; class Mammalia; order Lagomorpha; family Leporidae; genus Oryctolagus; species Oryctolagus cuniculus. Next base: position 192,868,126 of record NC_091432.1, on the reverse strand, counting down.
TGAAACTCTGATTCAAATGACACAACTGTGAAATACAAGTGCTGCTGTTATTAACCATTCAAACAATGAAGGTAATCCACAGTAAGCAAAGGGTATTGTCAATGAGGATGTTAGAGCCTGAAAAACGAGATGATCAGATGTTGTACAGCTTCTTCATGGTATCCTGGCAGCACCGTGAACTTCTGAGTATGATAGAGCTAAAATCACAGCCAACCAGAGTATGTCAGTAGGGTCCATGGATTTCCAAGAGGGCCTCTTTAAGGCTCCCTTATTGCTCATATTAAACCACAGCTACTCTCTTAGATATACTCATTTGTTTCTGTGTTGATAACATTAAAATAGGTCTCTGTTAGGACTTATTATCTGATTACCTACTTCTCTAATCCAAGCCACACTGTGTCTCCTGGACCTCAGTCATAGCTTCCTAAGGAGCTGACCTGCTCTGACTTTTGTACCCTTATTCACAAAGCAACAAATGTGGTATTTTGAAATTTAAGCAGCTTCTGACACTCCCCTGTACATCGCATAAAACAAAACACAAACTCTTTAGCAAAGCCTATGGAGAGTTACATAAGCTAGTTACTTCCTCTGTCTCTAACCTTATCGCCAGACCTCTTAGCTTCCTTTCTTCAGTTCTAACCCCACTGTTTCCCTAATATCCTTTAAGCACAGCAGTCACCTCAAGGCATTTATTTCTTGACTGCCCAGAACACTAAAGTTGAAGGTCTTCCATCCTTAACTCATTTCACTCCCTTGTAAAGCACCTGATGGAACAAAGAGGTAAGCCTCAGCCATTCTTGCTCATTGCCCAAAGATAGATAAAAATTGGAATGTATTCCTTGCCCTTGAATCTCAATTGGGTCTCACACCCTCTGGCCTTCATACCCCACCCTGCATTCTTTTCCAGGTTCCCAAGCCCCTGCCCAGTTGGAGGAATTCCCCTCCCTGCTGCTCCCTACCCCCCACCCCCAGCCCTAGCCTTCCTAAAATATAAAAAGACCAGGCCCCTGGAGGTCCGGGCCTTCTGTTCCATCAATGTGCACATGGGCAGCTGACCATTTATTCTCTGAATAAATTCGGTCTGTCTCCTCTCTATTCTGTGCCTCTTTTCCTAACCTTTTGGTCCCCTTTGTGAGGAGGCATCAATCTGCAACTCTTTTCCTATCAGTATCTGTTTTTCAGTGAGTCCTTCCTCACTACCTTATTTAAAATTGGTAATTTCTATACCTGCCACATTCCACTCACTTATTTATTCTTCATTCACAGATAAAATTATGTGTGTGTGTTTCATTACACAACATATTTTGAAATATGTGTATACAAAGTACAAAGAGTAAATCAAGTAATATATGCATTATGTTATGCATGGCTTTCATTTTTATTACTAAAGTGAAAAGTACTTTAAAAATACCTGCTCTCAAGCAGTGGATATTCCATCCATTTGGATAACTATAATTTTCTTCAAAGCACCTATTACTAATTATTTATCTCATAGACTTATAACTTTGTTTTTCATCATCTTTCTTACTACACTACAAGGGTCATGAGCATAAGGTTTAGTGTGTCTTATTTACACAGCCCTGTTTGTCCTGGCGCATGGACTGCTATTGTAGTAACAGGTATTTCTGTGACTTTTGGTTTAACGTAGTTTTCGTTTCCTGGCTCCCTTTTTGGGAACCAATCCTGGTATTGGCTCACCTACTAGACAGGATTTGGTTTGGGACCCACATTTATCTCTCAGTTCTGATAAGACCACGTTCTAACTGTGTGAAGTTGGACAACTCACTGGGCTTCAGGTCTGGTATATGTAAATTAAGGAAAATGATACTTTCTCAAACATTTGTTTTAGACATTAAATTAGCTTACTTTTAAACTAACTAGCACAATTCTAGGAATATGGTGTTTATTTATTAAAATGACATTATCTTCTCCATGAATTTTTACCTCTACACAAAACTGTATCTGCTTCTAACCCCTTGCTGGGCTCTTCCTTTCCTACTGCCAGAGATTCCCTTACCCCCTGAGAACATGTACCTCCTGCTTCATGCTCTTTTTTTATTTAATTTTATTTTTTTAAGCTTTTATTTAATAAATATAAATTTCTTAAGTACAACTTTTGGATTATAGTGGTTTTTCCCCCCGTAGCCACCCTCCCACCTGCAAACCATCCCATCTCCTACTCCCTCTCCCATCCGATCTTCATTAAGATTCATTTTTTATTATATTTATATGCAGAAGATCAACTTAGTATATACTAGGTAATGATTTCAACAGTTTGCACCCACACAGACACACAAAGTATAAAGTACCGTCTGAAGACTAGTTTCACATTAATTCGCATAGTACAAAACATTAAGGACAGAGGGCCTACATGGGGTGTAAGTTCACAGTGACTCCTGTTGTTGATTTAACAATTCACACTCTTATTTGTAATCACCCGAGGCTCTTCTCATGAGCTGCCAAGGCTATGGAAGCCTCTTGAGTTCACAAACTCTGACATTATTTAGACAAGGCCATAATCAAAGCAGAAGTTCTCTCCTCCCTTCAGAGAAAGGTACCTCCTTCTTTGATGGCCCGTTCTTTCCACTGGGATCTCATTCACAGAGATCTTTCATTTAGATCATTTTTTGCCAGAGTGTCTTGGCTTTCCATGCCTGAGTAACTCTCATGGGCTTTTTAGCTGGATCTGAATGCTTTAAAGGCTGATTCTGAGGCCAGAATGTTGTTTAGGGCATCTGCCATTCTATGACTTTGCTGTATATCCTACTTCCCCTTCATGGTCTTGACATCACTCCATCCACTTCCTAGTTCTCCTGGTGAAGCCCAGGGCATCATCTTAGGTCCTTTGCTAAAACTTTGTATTTCTGCATTTCTTTTTCAACATTGTAGATATCACATCTATAAAACCTGATGAATTCATTTGTTTAATCTTAATACTATTAGATTTTTATTTTTCAGTTTTTTGTTCCTTCCAATAGATTAAAAACTAAAGGAGGTTAAATTTCTTAATCTTAACAGCCTACAGTATCATTTGCAGCAATTAAACACATGTAAATCCTATTAGTGAATTTAAAATTAGAATCTAAATAAATTAGCCTTTTACACTTAATATGCCAATCAGTTTCATTTAAAGTATAAATAAAGTATTTGAATATAATTTTCATTTTTCAAAACTAATAAAATGACTATATAGAAATTAGGATATATTGTGCTTTTCTATTTCTCCACAATTATTTGAAAGTGTCATTCCTCTAAAAATTCAGAATTCCTGGAAATATTTTAACTCCTTTTCTATAGTGTCCTGGTCCAGGAATTAAACTGAGAAATGAGCTTTAGGACTGGAGAAATAGACAAATCAATGTGATGAGGTGGTCAGTGTGGGACAGTGGCTTGTAAGGAGTATCACAGGTACAGAATGGTACAGTACTTCACTATCTTATTGATTATGTAGGTCAATAGCTAGCAGCCATATGAATAATTTGTGTTCATTTATGGATTATGAGTATATAGTAGATATTAATATACATTTTTGTTTGTGGGTTTTCTTTGTACCGTCTATGTACTTTTAGTACAGTCTATGGAAATTCTAGAATTGATTGTTAAATATTCTTTTGGCACTTCTTTTATAAAATATACGAATACATGTATGTGTGTATATGTATGTATATATATTTGTGTGTGTGTGTGTGTGTGTAGGGGGAGAAAATGAGTGACTACATGAGGACAGAATACTACAAAATAATAAAAAGAAGTTATCCAACTTACCGTGGATGGGAAAGATCTTTGAAGAGCAAAGTTTAAGTCTAGACCCATAAGATAAACATTTTTTTCTGTTTTTCTTCCTGTTTATGTTTATTTAAAAGGGGAGAAGAAAGAGAAAATGAGACACACACACACACACAGAGACAGAGACAGAGATAGAGACTGATTTTCAATTTCCACTTGCCTTCAACCCATTCTAAACCAGGCCAAAGCCAGGAGCTGAGAACGCAATTCAGGTCTCCCTTTTGGGTTGTAGGGAAGCAACAATTTGAACCATTATCTGCTGCATCCCAGAGAGCAGATATTTTTTCTTAATTAGAAACAAAACTATGGGCCTAGGCACTGGCATGAGAGAAGATTTGACAAAATGAAAAACTGAAATAAGAATACAGGAGGAACATAAAATGAAAGAGAGAGTAGAGTGAAATGAATTTGAAAGGTGTATAGAGGCCATATTACGCACAATCTAGCAATAGGCCATGTTAATAAATTTTTATTTGTAATGGTACAATGGGAAGATACTGAAGTTCTTTAAGGAAAATAATTTCAGGGCTGGCGATGTGTCTAGCAAGTAAAGCCACTGCCTGCTATGCCAGCATCCCATATGGGTGCTGCTTCATGTCCCAGTTGCTCCATTTCCAGTCCAGCTCCCTCCTAGTGGCCTGGGAAGAGTAGCAGAAGATGGCCTGAGTACCTGGGCCCCTGCCAGCCATGTGGGAGACCTGGATGAAGCTATGGGCTACTGGATTCAGCCTGGCCCAGCCCCAGCTGTTTTGGTCATTTGGGGAGTAAAACAGGTGAAAGATCTCTCCGTCTCTCTGTGAAACTCTAAATTTTAAACAAACAAATCTTTTTTAAAAAGTAAAATAATTTTGTCTTATTCATAATTTAAAGCATTCTTCTAATTGCTGAGCAGGAAAAAGGATTTAAGTAAAGGTAATCTCCACCCCTCCCCCAGTCTCTCCTTCTCTCCGTGTAACTCTAATTTTTAAATAAATAAGTAAATAATTTTTTTCAAAAAAAGTAAAATAGCGTTGTCTAATTTATAATTTAAAGCATTCTCCTAATTGCTGAGCAGGAAAAGGGATTTAAGTGAGGATACATCCTGATAGCCACACAGGTTAGAAGGAATGATGTAAGACAAAATTCAAGCACTTTGAAGTAAATAGTCATTGAGCAAATGTAGATATATGAATGGCTACACGATTTATTTTGAAAACAGAAATAACAGCAGCTGCAGATTGATTCACTTGTGAGGCTGAAGAAGACATTCAAGCTTGAATGTTCTTGGTGGGTAGTTTTAACAATTTCTGAAAAGCAGAAACCCCAGAGAAGGATCAGATTTGTTGGATGAAATCAAGATTTCCTACTGGAAAATATTGTTTGATATATCCATAAGACTTCTATTTGGAAATGTCAGGTAATATAAGGGTCAATGGAGAACCAGGTGGAAACAAAGATATTATGAGATATTACCATCAACAGAAATTGCAAACTCAGTTCTGCCCATTCCTGTGGATAAGTCTCAATAGGCAAGTCTGAAATGGATGAATTATTTGTGTGTTGTTTGAGGGAAAAATCAAAGAGAGCTGTGAGCACTACTCCTTAAGATAATAACAATGGATTCTCCTAAGGTATTATGCTCTCAACAAGTTCTCAAGTTGGAAATCTATCCCAATGTCTCTGTACTCTGAAATAATATATGAATGATGTCACTATTAACAAATCCAAAAAAGGTAAAACAACTCTAGGAGACATCTCCACTTATTAGTTGCACTAACTAGAATAACTTGAATACACACTTAATGCTGTATCTATTATATATGTATATAATGTTAATGAATATGTAGCTCAATCTGTTATTGACGGATATAGTCACCATTTAGCACAGTTAAAACATATATTCACAGGAAGGATACACTTTACCTTTAGCAGTCTCATAACATAACCAAGACTGAAACCCTGCTTTTCTTAAAACAGTTATAATATATTTGAAACATCTTACTTAGTACTTTCATTTTTTGGTAATTTTCACATTATTCATCATTCTATTTCCAGCAACTTGTACAATGCCTGACATTTAGTAATGCATAATTGCTGAATGAACAAATGCACCCTACAACAAGAATAACAAAATTCAGGAAACCTAAAACTAATAAATAAAATCTTGAAAATTTGTATAGTGCAAATTTGCTATTCCAGATTTTTTTTCTTAATCTGAGTGAAAACTACTACTCTTATAATTTGGTGTTTGTTAGTTTTGTTTTTTTTTTTTTTTTGTAAAAGCACACTTGCTTCTTCCCATAGAAAGAACAATTACTAGGTGTCACATGCTGCTACAATTGCTTTGACTGTATTAACTCATAATTTCTTCTGTACTTATTAGAGTAGTGCTGTTATTATCTATACCTTACTTAGCATAGATAATTTAGATAGTACATGTATAGAGCAAGGATGCAAGGTTTCTTGTTCCATCTCTTCTATATAATTCAAGAATGAATGCATTGTTAAGGAACATGTTCCCCACACTACTCTCTGTTCTTTCTACCACCCTACCCCAAAAGACACATTTTCCTATCATGTTGAAATACATCCCTCAGGAAGCAGGTCACACAGTAGACTCAGAATGACAAATGCCCTAAACAGCACTCTGGCCTCAGAATCAGCCCTTAAGGCATTTGGATCTGGCTAAAAAGCCCATGAGAGCATTTCAGGCATGGAAAGCCAAGACACTGTGGGAAAAAATGACCTACATGAAAGATCTCTGAGAGTGAGATCCCGGTGGAAAGAAGGGGCCATCAGTGATGGAGGTACCTTTCCTTGAAGGGAAGAGAGAACTTTCACTTTGATTATGACATTGCCTAAATAATGTCAGAGTTTGTGGATGCAAGAGGATTCCATAGCCTTGGCAGCTCATGACAAGAGCCTCGGGTGACCACTGACATCATAAATAAGAGTGTGAATTGTTAAATCAACAACAGAAGTTACTGTGTACTTGCTCCCCATGTAGGCCCTCTGTCCTTAATGAATTGTACTAGGAGAATTAACGGTGAAACTAGTCTTCAGACAGTACTTTATACTTTGTCTATGTGGATGAAAACTGTTGAAATCTTTACTTAGTATAGAGTTGATCTTCTGTATATAAATATAATGTAAAATGAATCTTAATGAAGAATGGGATGGGAGAGGGAAGAGGTGGGATGATTTGGGGGTAGGAGGGCAGGTATGGGGGAAGATACGCTCCAATTCAAAAGTTGTACTTATGAAATTTATATTTATCAAATAAAAGATTTCTATAAAAAAGAAATAATCCCTCAGATCTTTCCAGCCTTTATACACATTATGTTGGGGTTTAATATTGTATTTTAAAGTTAGTGAGTTTCAACTAAGGGGCATTTTTGTTCTACAAGGACATTCCTTTGTCAAAATTGGAGTAAATTGTACTATGGGCATCAAGTGGGTATAAACCAGAAATGCTGTTAAACCTGCAATTCACAAGCCACTCTCACATAACAAAGAACTGTCCACTGAAAACGTCAATAGTGCCAAGGATGATCAACCCTACATTAAGATGTAGCAAGAACCAAAAATGTCTTCACTGCCAAAATAGCTCTTCAACTATTGTACAGATCCTTCAGCTTCAACCTACATTTGTTCTGCCTTGATCTATTCTGATTTGTACAGTATTTCTCCACACTCGTCTGTTTGGCTGAAAAGGGCAGTATATTCCAAATCTCACAATTTTCCTGATGTCATATAAAATGAATCTGAAATCTATTTGCCTTTAAAAGATTATTGTTGAGCCAACAATGAAATATGCAGAGTTCTTATTCAATTGTGTTCAGCAAATCACTGGGCAAAACTGCAAAAACTTTGTTTTACAAGAATAAAACTTTAAGCAAATTCATTTTTTTCATAATTAGCAAATACAAATGTAATTTCTAGAAGAATGGGAATATAACTTTTACCTTTTCAAAACACAGGTACTTTTAGAAATGTAATACACTCAAAAAGATGAGTTTATCTCAGTTACAATGTGGATAATTATGGCTGCCTCATGATTGCAGAATGAAGCTCATAGAATTATGCTTCACATATGTATTTTAAATTACTGTAATAAAGAAGGCTTTGTATAGGTGCTTAAACCTTAAAGAAACTGGTACTTTGTTTGTCACTAATATTTAGCATAAAATATCACTAATCGTGGGAATTCCTTAAAGCTTATGTCAAGGCAAAAATAAAACAAATGGGATACCTATATACAGTCTCCATGGAATATTAGGTGTTAAAATTTTTATTTTCTTCTTCCTTCTTTTGAGCTATAATTTTGAAAGCATAAAACCTATCTGTTGTCAGTGTGAAGTGCAATTACCTGTTATAAAATGTGTTCAGTCTTTTCTAACCATCATCAAAATTCAGTTCTATAACACTTTATTACTCAAGAATGCTCCCTCAATACCTATCTGAAGTTAATACATGCTCTACCTCCAGCTCCAGGCAGCTACTTATCTCCTTGATTTCTCTACAGTTCAGTCTTTTATGAGAAGTTTCACTTACCTTTAGCTTTCTTCCCTTTTGATGATTCTGGCACTGAGATTCAAAAGTTGCTGCATATTTTATTAGTGCATTGTTTTTCAATGATTAATAGAATTTAATTACATACTTTGCTGTATATTACATTCTACATATCATTTTTGTTCATTTAATAATTGACAAATGCTTAGATTGATTTATTTGGCTATTATGAATATGTTGAATATACGAATTTTCATGTATATGTTTAAGTATATGTTCTCACTTTTCTTGTCTAAACACTTGAAGTTAAATTGCTGATAATACATATGGTGCTTAACAAAGAAATGGCAAAATTGTTTTCCAAAGTGGTTATAGAAATTTCTATTGTATACAGTAATAATTATAAGTACTTAATTACTGAGTTTATAACATATCAAGATAAAATGTATATCATGAAAATATTGCAAAACCAGAAAGGGAAATGGACCCATATCATAAAAAATTCTCTATTCTGCCAGAATTCCATCAATATTAACCTGAAATCAGTTGTGCTAAGTTAAAAATGCATATTGGACAAACACAAAGAACTAGAATAAACCACAAAAAAAAAACTAACTAAAAATGATGATAAAATCAACAAAGGAATTTAAGTGTTACACTATGAATATTTGCATAACACACAAAGGCATTTTGTTTCAAAGGGAAGTGAAGAAGAAAAAAAGGAAAAAAAAAGATAGCTAACATATAAAAACAAATAGAATGACAGATGTAAATCCAAACATACCAATAGTAATACTAAATATGATTGAAATAAATACTCAAAAAAAGTTTGACAGATTTGATTTTAAAAAGCATGATCTAATGATATGCTGAGGAAAAGACATATTTTGTGTTAAAACATATGAACAGGTTGAAAGTAAATAATTTAAGAAAATGAGGTCATCCAAATAGTTGATTTGATTGTCTACACAGGCATCAGATCAAAGATTTTTGGATAAGAAATGTTACCAGGAAATCAGAAAGAATATTTCTGAAGAAATGATGAGAATAAAAAGAGGAAAAATATTTATATGTATACAAACATAGACACACATTTATATATATTCAGTCTCATATTACTCATTCATTTTTCAATTTGTAGTGCCTTTATGCCTTCTTTTGGATTCAAGTTATTTTATATCTTTTCTTCCCTGAGAACATCCTTTAATATTTCTTTTAAGGGAATAGCTGATAGAAAACTTTTTGCTTTCTGTTTTAGTTCTGCCTGTGGCTCTATCTTTGAATTCATTGTTTCTTTTTCTTTTTCCAACTCAGATATAGTATTAAGGTTATTTAGTGAATTTTTCCATATGGCCATTGGCTAGTACCTCTAGGACTTTCACTTGGCTAGTTTTTATGCTTTCTATTTTCTTATTGCTCCTATTTGCTGGGTCATTGTTATAATCATTTTTTTTTCATTTTTGAAGATCTTTTGTTCTTAACTCATTGAAAGTATTTATTTTTTGCAGCAAAACTCATACACAGGCATATCTTTTTAATTTTTTGTAATTTTTGCTTTAATTTTAGCTCTCACATACAAGGAAGAACATGCAGTATCTGTCTTTCTGCATCCAGTTCATTTCACTCACCATAATATCCTCCAATTTCAACCATTTTGTGCAAATGATAGAATTCCATTCATTTTTATAGCTGAATAATATTCCATTGTACATACACATTTTCTTTATTCCTTCATTTGATTTTCAGCAAGTTGATTGATTCCATTGTTTGTCTATTACGAACAGCGCTACTATAAACACTGTGGTACAGGTATCTTTTTGATACAATGTGTTAATGTCTTTTGGTTATTTACCCAGTAGTAGGATTGCTAGATCATGTAATAAGTCTAACTCCAGTTTTTAAAGAAATCTCCATAGCATTTACCACCATGGCTACACTAATTTACATTCCCACCATCACTGTGTTAGAGTTGTCGATTCTTTTTATTTTTTTTAAAGATTTATTTATTTATTTGATAAAGTTACACAGAGAGAGAAGAAGAGGACGTGGGGAGGGCAGGAGGGAGGGAGGGAGGGAGGGAAGAAGGAAGGGAGGGAGAGAGAGATGGAGAGAGAGTCTTCCATCTGCTGGTTCACTCTCCAATTGGCTGCAATGGTGAGAGCTGTGCCAATCCAAAGCCAGGAGTCAGGAGCTTCTTCCAAGTCTCCCACACAGGTGCAGGGACCCAAGGACTTGAGCCATCTTTTACTGCTTTCCCAGGCCATAGCAGAGAGCTGGATTGGAAGTGGAGCAACTGGGACTTGAACCAGTGCCCATATCGGATGCCGGCACTGCAGGTGGCAGCTTTACCCACAATGCCACAGCGCCGGCCCCGGAGTTGCCATTTCTCTACGTCCTCATCAGCATCTGTTGCTCTCTATCTTTTGCAATCATAAAAAGTGCTTTTAAGTCTTTGCTAAATCCAGTATCCTTTTCACTCAGATTTGCATTGTATTGACATTTTTTTCTTGAATATGCGTCACATCTTTCCACATCTCTCCATTTTCATTTCCAGAGGTAATTAGGTAATATACATTAGAAACTATCTATTCTGAAGTGTTTTCCTGAGCACTTTGTTTCAATAATATATTGACTTCACTTAAACTGTATATAATGTTTTCCCCACAGTGTGCAGACTCTGCTCTGCAGTTTCAGAAATATTTTTTCTTATTTTTTTAAAAATTTAAGCCTTCTTTTTTAGGAATATCCCCCTATGTTTCCTTCCCTTCATGATAAGCTAATGATTTGGGCAGATTTTATGCTCACAAATCTTGAACCCTGTTTGTGTTCACCTAGCATTGGTAAGTGCTAGGTAATGCTCAAATCTCCATTTATGTTAACTTTCCACCTGGATCTCTCATGTTCATTGCTTCCAAGTAGCCAGTAATTCATAAAGTATTTATCTGAACATTTTTCGTATCATTTCTATTTCTAATTTGTCCAACATTCACCTCAATCAGGATCACAATATCTCAGGCGTCAATGCTATCATTTTACACTATTTATTTCCTACTGCATTCACCACACTTAATTGCAAAATCTTGCATTTTCAAATTCTACACAAAACTGAGTCCTCACCCTCTCATAACACACCTGCAAGTTTTTTTCAGCCGCCACATTATGAGAAATTAACAGTTCTTACCAAGTACGAGTGGGAATGTGAGGAAATGGAACAATCCTAAGCAAAATGATGATGCTTCCAATTTTTCTTACTTGAAATTAGCTATTGTTCAACAATTAGTCTTTTTTAATTTCTCATCTGCCTTTGATCACTTTCCAGAGCCCAGTTTTTATTCAGAATTCTATCTAGTGTTGTGTGTATGTGTATGTGTGTATGCAGAGATGATCATCAACTCATTCATTCTGTGTAGAAGGAAGTACTACATCTGTGTTATTTTTTTTAAGATCTATTTAGGATCTTTATGTAAAGTACTCAGTGAACTTCCTTTCAAAGTGGGAAATTCTAAATTAACATATGTTTAAAATGGTCTTATTTTAAATGAGTTAAAATTCTCCCAAGGGAAAACATTGTGTGTTTTGATCAATTTTGGAGAAACTTAAATAGATTTGTCACATTTAAGCCACATTTCCAGATGATCTTTCTCATCAGTGCTATCAAATATTACTACAAATTGTGGAAAATTTTTAGTAGTTGTATAATATTCATTCTCTCAGACATTAAGGTTTGAATAAAGTAAACTTATCTTTTTTTTTTTTTTTTTTTTTTTGGACAGGCAGAGTGGACAGTGAGAGAGAGAGACAGAGAGAAAGGTCTTCCTTTGCCATTGGTTCACCCTCCAGTGGCCACTGCAGCTGACACGCTGCAGCAAGTGCACCATGCTGATCCGAAGGCAGGAGCCAGGTGCTTCTCATGGTCTCCCATGCGGGTACAGGGCCCAAGCACTTGGGCCATCCTCCACTGTACTCCTGGGCCACAGCAGAGCGCTGGCCTGGGAGAGGGGCAATCGGGACAGAATCTGGTGCCCTGACTGGGACTAGAACCCGGGATGCTGGCGCCACAGGCAGAGGATTAGCCTATTGAGCTGCTGCGCCGGCCATCTTTTGTGAAAAGCTTATAATTAGACAACTTTAAGTTTTATTAAAACATCATTAATTATAACTCTATTAACTCTATATTTTACAATAATCAACAGAGTATTTCAAAATAAAAAGAAATATTTTTCATAGAATAATAATTTGAGCCCATGAATACTTTATAAGGACCTAATTACAAGAACTTCATACACTGAGTATAAATAACCTTTATTAATTCATTTCAGATGCTCTTTAGGCACCTATGTTGTCCACACTTCATTGACCTAACATATTCTTTGGATATAAACACAAGAAGCTGTATTATTATGAGGAAGTAGTAGTAGTAGTAGTAGTAGTAGTAGCAGCAGCAGCAGAGGAGGAAGAAGAAGTGGAGGAGGAGGAAAAAGAAGAGGAAGGGGAGGAGAAAGAAGAAGGAATATAAGGTGGAGGAGGAAAATTAGGAAGCGAATGAGGAGGAGAAGATGGAAGAGAATGAGTTTAGGAGATTCTAAATAAGTATATAGAAAATATCTCTAAGGGGAGGAGGCAAGATGGCGGAATAGGAAGGGAGCACACTGATAGTCCGGGGAGAGACAGTTTAATAAAAGTGGAGATACTGCAGATCCAAGGAAGAGTAGGGGAGGAAACAGCAGAAGAAACTCTTCTGGAACACGTGATTCACAGTGGACCTGCGTGGAGAGCGTGGGAGCCCACAGTTTGGGACACCAGTGGCAGACTCAACACACCAGCGCTGGAACACGAGGTGAACCGAACCTCAATAGCCCGAGACACCAGCAGGCAAGCAGAGGAGGAGACTAGATGGAACGACCCCCGGGGGGGAAAAGTTCACCAGGCCAACTGGAAGAGAGAGAGAGAGAGAGAGAGAGAGAGAAAGGTGACTGGTACGGACACGGGTTTCTCTCTCTGCGCTCACCTCTCGAGGGCGAGCAAGACAAAGAGCAGGCGCCATCTTGGACATACGTCATAAGCAGAGCAACCTCAGGTATGCACGGGCCCTGAGCCAAGCAGAAAAACCTGACTCTGGGCAGGGCAAATTAACAGGAGATTAGGACCTAATATATTTCTGGTGCTACTGAACTGAGACTGTGAAAAAAGAGACGGTGGGGGAGAGAACTCACGAAATTCACATGAGTACTCTCCAGAGACGCTACAATTCCTAAACTTTGGCAACCCAGTGGGAGACTGAAGGAGAATTTGAGCCCACTCTGAGGGCCGAACAGATTCCCTGTGTGGTCCTTGGGAAACAGCTTCCAATCTCTGGCTCCTGTGGGTATATCATTTGCCTGCTAACTACCTCCAACTTCGTTCAGCTGTGCTTCCGGAATTACTTCCCTTTTGAATCAAAGAGAGAGAGAGAGAGAGAGAGATCTACCACGCCTAACCTGGGAGTGTCACCTTTGGCACACCAAACAGAGCTCTCAGGCCACACCCATCTCAAGCCTCTAAGGCTCCATCAAAAACAGACAGTCCACTTAATCTAGAGTCATAGTATAACAAGAAAAAGCACCACAGTGAAGAAACCAAATATCTCCAATATGCCAAATAACAAACGCAAAAACCGAGGTAATAAAAACAAGGAAGTCACCATGACACCCCCAAATGAAAAAGACACCCCAATTCAAGATTATGAAGATGATGAGTTAGAAGAAATGCAAGAAGCAGATCTCAAAAAATTGATAAGAACATTAAGAAGTTCTCAAAAACAAATTCTTGAACTACAGAAATCCTTAATGGACAAGATAGAAAATCTCTCTCGTGAAAATGAAATATTAAGGAGGAATCAAAATGAAACGAAACAACTAGTACAACAGGAAACTGGGATAGTGACGAGAAATCATAATGAAGTGAAGAATTCAATAGATCAAATGACAAACACATTAGAGAGCCTTACAAACAGAATGGGTGAAGCAGAAGAGAGAATATCAGACTTAGAAGACAGAGAACAGGAAAGGATATAGTCAGACCAAAGAAAAGAAGAGGAAATTAGAAATCTAAAACATATTGTCAGGAATCTGCAGGATACTATTAAAAAAACCAACATTCGCATTCTAGGAGTTCCTGAAGGCATGGAGAGGGAGAAAGGATTAGAAGGCCTTTTTAGTGAGATATTAGCAGAAAATTTCCCAGGTTTGGAGAAGGACAGAGACATCCTAGTACAGGAAGCTCACAGAACCCCTAATAAACACGACCAAAAGAGATCCTCACCACGACGCGTTGTAATTAAACTCTCCGCAGTGAAACGTAAAGAAAAGATCCTAAAATGTGCAAGAGAGAAATGTCAGATTACTCTCAGAGGATCTCCAATCAGACTCACAGCTGACTTCACAGCAGGAACCCTACAAGCTAGGAGGGAATGGCGAGATATAGCCCAGGTACTAAGAGAGAAAAACTGCCAGCCCAGAATATTATATCCTGCAAAGCTATCATTTGTGAATGAAGGTGAAATAAAGACTTTTCATAGCAAACAGAAATTGAAAGAATTTGTCGCCACTCGTCCAGCCCTGCAAAAGATGCTTAAAGATGTGTTACACACAGAAACACAGAAACACGGTCATCAATATGAAAGAAGGTAAAGGAAGGAAAGCTCACAGCAAAAGATCACAGGGAATTCAAAGCATATATTAGAACTTATCTTTGGCAAATGGCAGGGCAAAGTTACCACTTATCATTACTCACATTGAACGTTAATGGCCTGAACTGTCCAGTTAAAAGACACCGATTGGCTGATTGGGTTAAGGAACAAAACCCATCTATTTGCTGCTTACAAGAAACACATCTTTCCAACAAAGATCCATACAGACTGAAAGTGAAAGGCTGGAAAAAGATATACCATGCCAACAGAAATGAAAAAAGAGCGGGCGTAGCCATCTTAATATCGGACGACATAAACTTTATCACAAAAACTGTTAAGAGAGACAAAGAGGGACACTATATAATAATTAAGGGATCAATACAACAAGAAGATATAACAATTATCAATGTATATGCACCTAACTACAGGGCACCGGTTTATCTAAAAGATTTGTTAAGGGACTTAAAGGGAGACTTAGCCCCCAATACAACAGTACTGGGGGACTTCAATACTGCACTCTCAAAAATAGACAGATCAACAGGACAGAAGATCAACAAGGATACAGCAGATTTAAACGACACTATAGCCCAAATGGATCTAACAGATAAACACAGAACTTTCAATCCTACAGCTAAAGATTTTACATTCTTCTCAGCAGTACATGGAACCTTCTCTAGGATTGACCACATACTAGGCCATAAAGCAAGTCTCAGCAAATTCAAAAGAATTAGAATCATAGCATGCAGCTTCTCAGACCATAAAGGAATGAAGTTGGAAATGAGCAACTCAGGAATCCCTAGAGCATACGCAAACACATGGAGATTGAACAACATGCTCCTGAATGAACAATGGGTCATCGAAGAAATTCAAAGAGAAATCAAAATTTTTCTGGAAGTAAATGAGGATAACAGCACAACATACCAAAACTTATGGGACACAGCAAAAGCAGTGTTAAGAGGAATGTTTATATCAATAGGTGCCTACATCAAGAAACTGGAAAGGCACCAAAGAGATGAGCTTTCAGTGCATCTCAAGGATCTAGAAAAACTGCAGCAAACCAGACCCAAAACTAGTAGGAGAAGAGAAATAATTAAAATCAGGGAAGAAATCAACAGGATTGAATCAAGAAAAACATTACAAAAAATCAGCCAAACGAGGAGCTGGTTTTTTGAAAAAATAAACAAAATTGACACCCCATTGGCCCAACTAACTAAAAAAAGAAAAGACGCAAATCAATAAAATCAGAGAAGAAAAAGGAAACGTAACAACAGACACCACAGAAATAAAAAGAATCATCAGAAATTACTACAAGGACTTGTATGCCTGCAAACAGGGAAACCTATCAGAAATGGATAGATTCCTGGACACATGCAACCTACCTAAATTGAACCAGGAAGACATCGAAAACCTAAACAGACCCATAACTGAGACAGAAATTGAAACAGTAATAAAGGCCCTCCCAACAAAGAAAAGCCCAGGACCAGATGGATTCACTGCTGAATTCTACCAGACATTTAAAGAAGAACTGACTCCAATTCTTCTCAAACTATTCAGAACAATCGAAGAAGAGGGAATCCTCCCAAATTCTTTCTATGAAGCCAGCATCACCTTAATTCCTAAGCTGGAAAAAGATGCAGCATTGAAAGAGAATTACAGACCAATATCCCTGATGAACATAGATGCAAAAATCCTCAATAAAATTCTCGCCACTAGAATGCAACAGCACATCAGAAAGATCATCCACCCAGACCAAGTGGGATTTATCCCTAGTATGCAGAGATGGTTTAAAGTGCGCAAGACAATCAATGTGATACACCACATTAACAGACTGCAGAAGAAAAACCATATGATTATCTCAATAGACGCAGAGAAAGCATTTGATAAAATACAACACCCGTTCATGATGAAAACTCTAAGCAAACTGGGTTTGGAAGGAACATTCCTCAATACAATCAAAGCAATCTATGAAAAACCCACAGCCAACATCCTATTGAATGGGGAAAAGTTGGAAGCATTTCCACTTAGATCTGGTGCCAGACAGGGATGCCCACTCTCACCACTGCTATTCAATATAGTTCTGGAGGTTCTAACCAGAGCTATTAGGCAAGAAAAAGAAATTAAAGGGATACAAATTGGGAAGGAAGAACTCAAACTATCCCTCTTTGCAGATTATATGATTCTGTATTTAGGGGACCCAAAGAACTCTACTAAGAGACTATTGGAACTCATAGAAGATTTTGGCAAAGTAGCAGGGTATAAAATCAATGCACAGAAATCAACAGCCTTTGTATACACAGGCAATGCCATGGCTGAGGAAGAACTTCTAAGATCAATCCCATTCACAATAGCTACAAAAACAATCAAATACCTTGGAATAAACTTAACCAAGGACATTAAAGATCTCTATGATGAAAATTACAAAACCTTAAAGAAAGAAATAGAAGAGGATACCAAGAAATGGAAAAATCTTCCATGCTCATGGATTGGAAGAATCAACATCATCAAAATGTCCATTTTCCCAAAAGCCATTTATAGATTCAATGCAATACCAATCAAGATACCGAAGACCTTCTTCTCAGATCTAGAAAAAATGATGCTGAAATTTATATGGAGGCACAGGAGACCTCGAATAGCTAAAGCAATCTAGTACAACAAAAACGAAGCTGGAGTCATCACAATACCAGATTTCAGGACATACTACAGGGCAGTTGTAATCAAAACAGCATGGTACTGGTACAGAAACAGATGGATTGACCAATGGAACAGAATTGAAACACCAGAAATCAATCCAAACATCTACAGCCAACTCATATTTGATCAAGGGTCCAAAACCAATCCCTGGAGTAAGGACAGTCTATTCAATAAATGGTGCTGGGAAAATTGGATTTCCACATGCAGAATCATGAAGCAAGACCCCTACCTTTCACCTTACACAAAAATCCACTCAGCATGGATTAAAGACAAATCTACGACCTGACACCATCAAATTATTAGAGAGCATTGGAAAAACCCTGCAAGATATAGGTACCGGCAATGACTTCTTGGAAAAGACCCCAGAAGCACAGGCAGTCAAAGCCAAAATTAACATTTGGGATTGCATCAAATTGAGAAGTTTCTGTACTGCAAAAGAAACAGTCAGGAAAGTGAAGAGACAACTGACAGAATGGGAAAATATATTTGCAAACTAGGCAACTGATAAAGGGTTGATAACCAGAATCTACAAAAGAAATCAAGAAACTCCACAAGATCAAAACAAACAACCCACTTAATAGATGGGCCAAGGACTTCAATAGACATTTTTCAAAAGAGGAAATCCAAATGGCCAACAGACACATGAAAAAATGTCAGGATCACTAGCAATCAGGGAAATGAAAATCAAAGCCACAATGAGGTTTCACCTCACACTGGTCAGAATGGCTCACATTCAGAAATCTACCAACAACCGATGCTGGAGAGGATGTGGGGAAAAAGGGACACTAACCCACTGTTGGTGGGAATGCAAACTGGTTAAGCCACTATGGAAGTCAGTCTGGAGATTCCTCAGAAACCTGAAGATAACCCTACCATTCAACCCAGCCATCCCACTCCTTGGAATTTACCCAAAGGAAATGAAATTGGCAAACAAAAAAAGCAGTCTGCACATTAATGTTTATTGCAGCTCAATTCACAATAGCTAAGATCTGGAACCAACCCAAATGCCCATCAACAGTAGACTGGATAAAGAAATTATGGGACATGTACTCTATAGAATACTATACAGCAGTCAAAAACAATGAAACCCAGTCATTTGCAACAAGATGGAGGAATTTGGAAAACATCATGTTGAGTGAATTAAGCCAGTCCCAAAGGGACAAATATCATATGTTCTCCCTGATAGGCGACAACTAACTGAGGACCAAAGGGGAAACTTGTTGAAGTGAAATGGACACTATGAGAAACAATGACTTGATCAGCTCTTGTCCTGAGGGTTGATGTACAATGTAATACTTTATCAATTTTAGTATTTTTTTTGTTCTAGTACCATTGGTTGAACTCTGTAATTAACACACAATTATTCTTAGGTGTTTAAATTTTAACTGAAAAGTGATCTCTGTTAGGAATTTGGAAAACATTATGTTGAGTGAAATAAGCCAATCCCATAGGGACAAATACCACTTGTTCTCCCTGATAGGTGACAAATAAAGGAGCACCAAAAAGGAAACCTGTTAAAGTGAAATGAATACTATGAGAAATGGTGACTTGATCAGCCCTCACCCTGACTGTTGATGAGCAGCTTAATATGTTATCCCTCTTAGTATTTTTTTTGTTTGTTCTACTTAATACTTTTGGTTGAATACTGTAATCAATACACAATTCTTCTTAAGTGCTGAAACTTAACTGAAAAGTGATCGCTGTTAAATATAAGAGTGGGAATAAGAGAGGGAAGAGATATGCAATTCGGAACATGCTCAAGCTGACTTACTTCAAACGGTAGAGTTAGAAACATACCAGGGGATTCCAATTCAATCCCATCAAGGTGGCATGTACCAATGCCATCTCACTAGTCCCAGTGATCAATTTCTGTTCACAATTGATCATAATGATAGGACTAAGAACCAAAGGGATCACATAAACAAGAATAGTGTCTGCAAATACTAGCTGATAGAATAAAAAAGGGAGAGAATGATCCAACATGGGAAGTGAGATACACAGCAGACCCATAGAATGGCAGATGTCCTAACAGCACTCTGGCCTCAGATTCAGCCCTTAAGGCATGCAGATCCGGCTGAAAAGCCCATGAGAGTATTTTAGGCATGGAAAGCCAAGACACTCTGGGGGAAAAAAAAAAAAAAACTAAATGAAAGATCTCCGCGAGTGAGATCCCAGTGGAAAGAACGGGTCATCAAAGAAGGAGGTACCTTTCTCTGAAGGGAGGAGAAAACTTCCACTTTGACCATGGCCTTGTCTAAAAATGATCAGAGTCAGTGAACTCAGGGGGCTTCCATAGCCTTGGCAGCTCATGACAAGAGCCTAGGGTGATTACTGATGCCATAAACAAGAGTGTCAATTTGTTAAGTCACCAACAGGAGTCACTGTGCACTTACTCCTCATGTAGGATCTCCGTCCTTTGTGTGCTTGTACATTGAGATTTAATGCTATAACTAGTACTCAAACAGTATGTTTCACTTTATGTTTCTGTGTGGGAGCAAACTGTTGAAATCTTTACTTAATGTATGCTAAACTGATCTTCTGTATATAAAGAGAATCGAAAATGAATCTTGATGTGAATGGAAGGGGAGAGGGAGTGGGAAAGGGGAGGGTTGCAGGTTGGAGGGACGTTATGGGGGGAAGCCATTGTAGTCCATAAGCTGTACTTTGGAAATTTATTTTCATTAAATAAAAGTTAAAAAAATGGAACAAAAAAAAAGAAAATATCTCTAAAAAAACAATCACTGTGTTTTCAAATCTAACTGGTCATTGCGGCTAGTTTTGGTACACATCCTCTATGTTTCTTGAACTATCTATGCTTACATCTCACAATTCATTTTTATAATCAATATCTCAGATTTCCAAACTCTAAAAATAATCATTATTTAATGAATGAATAAGCGCCTCTAGATTTTTTTTTCTTCAACTTCAAAATGGACATTATATCAGACTACTCAATGCTTTTATTCTCAGTTTTTTGGTGTTAGATATAAAAAATATAACATTTGTCATATACATATTGTGAGCTAAACTATAGACTCAATGCTTCATATAAAGTTCTCAATAAATATTAATAAAACCTCATGAAATAGCTAAAAGAGCTATTATTCTCTTTATACATTCAAATTTACATATTTTCTCGATACAGAACTAATATGTAACAAAGGCAAATTTTTTAATTGATTTCTTGGATCACAATGCCTTAGAACTTTGAACAATGCTTCTACTCTGGAACATTCCATGACAAATAAGCCAGAAATTTTAAGCACTATACAAATACCATTTATTATTATTTTTAAAAACAATGAAACATTTAAAAATCCATAAAAATGTAATTATTTTTTCCTTTGATAACTTTGCACTAGCTTGGCAAAACACTTGGACACTTGAATAAAGTGTTCAGATGTAGTGATAGGATGCGTACAAAATGTGAGTTAGGTAATGTTAAGTGGATCCACAAATGCCTTAGTAATTGTGCAGTGTTGAATAAGACAATGATTTTTGTTTGGGATAAATCTCTATAGAATATCACAAAACAATGGGATTGCCATACACCATTATCGATTTTGTTTCATGCATTAGATGAGAACATAAAAGGCTTACATTTTCAGGCCACAGAAAAGTAGGTAGAGAACAAAATTACAATAACAAAATCAAAATTTCAATACGGTGGTGAGAAACTATATTACTAAATTTCTAGCTTCATGTGGAGTCAATAAAATATACACTTAACATTCTTCAACTCAAAAATAACTGACATAATTTTCATGAGAAAGAGAAATGCTTGATATGTGAAAATTATTTGTCACTGCACATTTACTAATGAGTCTATAGTGTAAGAAGATTTTTAATTTACATTAAAATCAAACGAGTACTGCTCCACTAAATAAAGACTTCAGCAAGTAAAAAGTAAAAAGACCATGGTTCAATGGGAATATAGGCAAGGGTTATAAATAGTAATAAATGAAAAAATGTCAATTTCTCATATATATAGTAAATCTCAATATAATCACAGATCATTAAAACTAAACTAGTATATCATTTTTTTTTTTTGACAGGCAGAGTGGACAGTGAGAGAGACAGAGAGTAAGGTCTTCCTTTGCAGTTGGTTTACCCTCCAATGGCTGCTGCATCCGGCGAGCTGCGCTGATCCAATGGCAGGAGCCAGGTACTTATCCTGGTCTCCCATGGGGTGCAGGGCCCAAGGACTTGGGCCATCCTCACTGCACTCCTGGGCCATAGCAGAGAGCTGGCCTGGAAGAGGGGCAACCGGGCAGAATCCAGAGCCCAGACCGGGACTAGAACCGGGTGTGCCGGCGCCACAAGGTGGAGGATTAGCCTAGTGAGCCACGGCGCCGGCCTAGTATATCATTTGTAACCACCAGTTTAACAAAGATATCAACAAAGTTTGACGAAACTACATTTGCAGCAGTATCAATACACAAGGAATTCCTTTCTTTTTTGGTTTTTGTTTTTTGATTTTATAATAATTTTAGGTCCAATATATACTGCTTCTGATATATTTGTCTTTCTGTGTCCAGTTATTTCACTCAAGGGATGTCCTCTAGTTGCAAACATTTTGATACAAATGGTAGAATTTCATACTTTTTTATAGCTGAATAATATTCCAGTATACATATATGTGTATGTGTATGCATATGCATATATGTATGCACACTTATCCCATATTTTCTTTATCCATTCATCTGATGAGAGATACCTTAGTTGATTCCATATTTTGACTATTGTGAACAGTGTTGCTAAAAATATGGTGATACTGACCGGCGCCGCAGCTCACTAGGCTAATCCTCTGCCTTGCGGCGCCGGCACACCGGGTTCTAGTCCCAGTCGGGGCATCTCTCACTGTCCACTCTGCCTGTCAAAAAAAAAAAATGGTGATACTAGTATCTCTTTGATGTGAAATGTTTATTTCTTTGCATATATACCCAGTAATGGTATCAGTGGATCATATGGCAAAAGATATTATCACATTTTTTTTAATTAGAAGTTGTTTTCTCTTGCTAAGTTCTTAACTCATTAAAGTGTTTTAAATAAAGAAGGGTAAAAAGGGAAACATGGTAACAAGCAAAAAAGGAGAAAAGGACAGGAGGAAAAATAGGAAAAGAAAGAAAAGTGCCTAGAAGATAGAATATTTAACACTCTGCACAGTTCTTTCTAATTTAATCTAATTAAATGATTATAATACCACCTCTTCACATTCCTTTTGGTGGAAGCTATAAAATATAAACAAATGCATAAATATATTGTTACTGTTTTACTTTGCATATTTCCTCAAATTGCTCAAGGTGAATGTAAAACATCTTTTTCCTTATTCACACACACATACATGAAGGAGGAAGTGTTTCCTATGTAGGTTATTTTTTAAGTCCCATTAGTCAAGACTCCAGAATTGTGTTTAGTAAAGATGACTATAATAATATGATAGGTGGAAAGGTAATGGAGAGGTGATAACTCAATTAAAAATGCTATGCAAAAAAAATGTGAACAGGACAGAGGTGAGCAAAATACCAATTAGATGGGAAGAAAGATTTAAACTAAATTTCAACAAACACAATTCCAGAAAAATAGTTGTGACAGAATGTGGAATTTAAATATTTTGAAAATCTTTGAGAAGCAAACCTACAGTGAGAAGAAAACTTGAAAACCTCAAAATAAAAGTAGATGAAGACAAACTATCAACAGCTAAATAACTTACTTAACTAAATAACTTACCAGACACTCTAGCAGAGAAAATAGAGGGAGAGCAAACGGTTTTGTGACAGACCTTGAATCTGGAGAGCGGTGATTCACTGCTAAGTTTCTCAGTTCATTCAAAGACCAACAGCAAAAACTGGAAGCCACATGTGATCATTAATATGGGTGAATTCAAGGAACTTTGACAATATCTAAAGAGAGCAAGGTTATCTGAGAGTCTGAGTTGTGATCTGTATAAAGTCACAAACCAACAAACTAATGCATCTTTCAAAATCTGAGTCCTCTATGGACATACTGCTAGGTGTAGAATGCAAATGGAGTGGATCTGGGCCAATGGAAGGAAAGGAGGAAAAAAGATGCAAGGAAGAGCAGAGTTTGGTGGAGTAAAAGTCTGTGGAAAAACGTAGAGAAAGTTCTCAGGTCTTTTCTTTGATCCTTTAATTCATCTACTGCTATAGTCTTCCAAGTCTAGGAATGTATACTCTCTCAACAGCATGAGAAACAATAAAGTACTTACAAGCAAATGCAACCAAGGGGTGAAACTTCTGTACACCAAAAAACAATGAAACCCTGAAGAACAAAATTGGAGCCTCACTTATAAATAGTTTGTGAAAATGGAGGTAATCATCTCACCTATCAATGTTCAGTAGAGAAAATTTATGACAGAATCTCATCAAAGTTATTGTAATAAAACAAAGAAAACAGGAAGAATAACATCTCTGTTTCTAATAAAGCATGCCATTAGCACAATCATAAAGCATATGGAGAAATTGATAAAAATGACAGAAAATTAAGAGAATAAAATTACCAGTAATAATAATCTAGAGATAGAAATTGAAAAGAATGATAAATCATAAACAGAAAAAAAATTTAAATGAAGTAATAGGGCAAGGTTTTGTTATAGCAGTTAAGACATCACATCACATCTGATATCAGAGTGCTTGGGTAAGAAAACTAGCTCTGCTCCTAATCAGACTTCCTGCTAATACATACTCTAGGAGGCAATAGGTAATGGATCAAGTACTTGGGCCCCTACCCTACATTGGGAGACCCAGGTTGTGTTCCTAGCTCCTGGCTTCTGCCTACCTGAGCATAGGTGCTCTCTCAAATAAATAAAATAAATAAATTTTAAAATAGTTAAGTAATAAGTAAAGAATAATCATTGAAAGTATTAGAAATACTTTCTTAACCCAAAATATTTTTTAAAATAATGTCTACACTGTTAAAAATAAATAAATGGAGAAAACATATATAGATCTCTCTTGCATAATTCCAAATAATTGATGTAAATAATATGCCCTTAAGGAGGTTGTATACAACTCCCCACTCCTCAAGTTCAGGTTACATATGGTAACCTCCTGACAAGTATAGTAAGGAAAGATTTTGAGGTTGGAGGCATGAATTGCTGACATTACTGTGAGAAAACTGGCAGGATATATCAGTCAAGTGATCAATGTTAGCATGCACAGTGATGTCATATTTAGTGTGTGTACTCTCAATATGAAGTAAAAAGAATGGCACTCAATTTTGTGGTCACCCCCTCCCTAAAACTTATATTTTCTGTGTAGTGATGATTCACAATCATTTTCATTCATAATCTCATTCACAATTCTATGAGATGTTCATAATAGGAGAAATTGCATGTGGGCATTTGGGAACCCTCTTCATTATCATCTCAAGTTTTCACTTTATTTTAAAAAAAATCCTAAAATTTATTTCAGACATGAAGACTAAAATGAAAAAGCAAAGAGATAAAGACAAGCATTCTGAAAGCCCAAATGAAATGAAGAAACAGATCCAAATGAAATCAGAGTACACAAGGAGTATAGAAAACCCATCCACAGGTAGGGATGGCACTTAGTGGGCTCCAGTAGGGTAATATTCGACTAAGCTGTGGAACACAACAAATGTGAAAAAACACAGAATTCCACATTTACACAAAGCACTCCTGGAAATGACTTACTGAAATTCCATGTTATTAGGGACAATCTCTCAGAAGAACTGAGTCAGGCTCACGTGGACAGAGTTCTAGACTTCTAGTTTCAGCCTGACCAAGCTCCAGTTATTGACAGCATTAAGAGTAGTGAACAAGAGGGTAAATAACCTTTCTTTCTATCTCTCCCTCCCACCACCACTTCTGCCTCTGTCTCTGTCTCTGCCCTACCCCCTTCTCTGTCACTGTGCTTTTCAAATACATAAATAAATCTTTAAATAAAATAGAATGACAAAGCTGGAGATTTTTTCTTAGTAAAAACATTAGGGAGAAACAGTCTTTTGGGTATTAATGCCCTCTGCTAGAAAACAATCAGAAAATAGTAATGAAACACCTCTCCCTCTCTACATGGTTCTATAGTCAGAGGAGGCCTAGCAGAGAATTGAGAATTTCACCATCATCAGGCATAAAGGAAGACTGGCCCCACAGTGTCAGTAGAGACCAGAGCAGGACCTAGGATTTCTTGCCTCTCCCAGCTAGGGAGTGATTAGTGGAGGTCCAGCTGGCAGCCAGGACTCCATCCTCTCTGAGTCATTAGAAGGAGTACCCCTTTCATGGGTCAATGGAGACCAAGTAAGAAATTTGGATTTTTATCCACCCACCCTTCCCCTGTTAGAACAAATTCAAAGAATGTCAGTTAAAATACAGGGTTGAAATAAGATCCAGAGTTTCATAACATAATACTCAAAATGTTCATGCTTTGATTAAAAAATAAGCAGTTATATCAAGAACTGGAAACATCTCAAACTGAATGCAATAAGAATCAATGGATGCCACTGTTAGGATGACACAGATTTTAAAATTGTCTGACAGGGAGCTGGCATTTATTCTAATGGCTATTATGCCCATATCTCACATCAGAGACTCTGGGTTAGAGTCCCCATGACTTCATTCCTGCTAATTGAGACCAGGAATGGCAGCTGGTGATGGCTCAAGTTGCCTATGTGGCAGACTCAGACTGAGTTCCTGGCTTCCAATTCTGTCCTGGCCCAAGCTCAGCTGTTGTGGGCATCAGGGAAGTGAACCAGCAGATGGAAGCTCTCTGTCTCTGTCTTCTCTGTATACCTCTATCTTTCAAGGAAGCAACATATAAACAAAATGTTTTCAAAGAAATAATTACTAGGAATTTCCCAAATTTGCAAAAGATATATATCTACTTATTAAAATTGCCAGACAAAGCCCCACATTCTGGGGTAAAATTGTATAGAACTTAATACATACCCATAGATGCACAAACACACACTTATACAGACACAGATTCATATATGAGTGAAAGTAGAATTTGGAAAATATGAGTAAGATTGATGGGTTGCATCGAAGTGAATATCCAAGGGGTATATTACAACAAAGTACTATAATCCTATAATATAAGACATTTTATAGTTGTATAAAATGTCACCATTGGGAAAAACAGTATGGTATTCAAGAGATTTCTCTATAATATTTCTTGTTACTGCGTGTGTGTCCAGTTATCTTATTGAAAATTCAATTTAAAATGTTCTTGCAATTCACTCCCAGTTTATCTCTGCTCTGCTTTCTCATTATTCTGAAATCTAAAGAACCCATAGGAAGTCAGGAGAGAGAGAATTTGCTGTTTCTTGTATCTTGAATTGACACTACAATAGACAGTGAGGGTGGACGGTCACTGTCAGATGCTAAGGAGGACTGGAGTAAGAGGGAAGTTGTTATGGCTATAAAAGAGGAACATGGGACATTCTGTGTGATGATAAAAGTATTCTGTATCCTTACTGACTGTATCAATGTTATTATCCTGGTTGTAATAGTGCATTATAGTGCTATAAGATGTTGCCATTTGGGAAAATTCAATAAAGGTACATGGTATTATGCTCCATTATTTATTACAAATGCATGTAAATATGTAATAATCTCAAAGTTTAAGGTTTAATTAAAATTTAATTCAATCAAGATAAATAATCAGAAATTACATGAAGTATCTGCAACAATAACCAGTGGTGATTATGGAATCTATTACATGTAAACTAATCTTACCACTAAATATCTAAAGGAGTTATGATTTTAGAATGTTGTAAATTGAGATAACATAAAAATATGACAAACAAAATTTAAAGTAATAGGGAGGAAATGAGAGCAGTTTTAAAAAGCTAAGACCACCATCTTTCACAGAAAAGAGTTAACTTAACCCTTGTCATTGACTTCAATAATTTTGTTTAAAAGCACATCATCAATAATATCTGATTAGTTTTATTATATCTTAACATGACAGATAATTCTTGGGAATAGTATTTCTGCTATACAAAAATTATTTGAATATCACTTTGTGACTTTTGCTGCATTAAATTCTGTTGCATAAATAAAATTTAATATAGTATTATTGCATAATTTAGTACTGTGCTGATCTAAAAACATCCCAGTAAAGGATTAACAATGAAGGATATATCACTGACTAATAAAGGAAATACAGAAGGCAACACATCACTGTGGAAGAGCTAGTATGATCTTTGAAAATGGAAATAATTGCATTTGCTTCTCCAAAGAAGAAGGTATTTTTTCTCTAAACTCGTGTGAATGCTGTTCATCTCACAAGACTGTTGCTGTGATTGAATGAGGTAATCTATAGAAAACTTGCAATATGGTACTTGGAACAGACTCCGCTTTATGTCCTGAAGTTAAAAATGTACCAATTTCTCAATAATTAGTAATACTTTGCCGTCCCTCCCCTATTACATTCAGTACACTTTGACATTATCACATGGAATTACACCAGAGATGGAGAACAACTTCTATATAAAGCTGTTAAATGTTAAGAAAGAATCAGTTTCTCTCACGGGCCATCCTTTACTGTTGAGACCCTCAGGCACACAGCCTTCACAGGTTTTAAATTACCATTGAGTCCTTTCTGAAAATTTTGTGAAAGTGCTCAAATTTACAATACAATTTTTCTTGCTGGAAAACATATTGAAAATCCCTGATATGGGTAAACAAAAGATAAGGTTAGAAACAAAATTGTCAGTACTGACAGTATGTACCAATTTGCTTTTCAGTTGTGGACTTTAGGTTGTTGGCAGGGACTAGAGAAGCAATTTATATATTTCTTACTACCACGCAGGCAACATCTGGCCTGCAATGGAAGATTGAACATTTGTCTTCCTTTCTGTACCTCCAACTGTCCTCCCTATATGTATTCACGGAAGTAAAGAAAATTTCTAAATCAAATTAATGAAATGACAGACCATTAGGCAAAATATGATGCATTTTCTCCAGAACCAGTTATGATATGGGCCAAAGAGCAGTCACACAGGTTATGCATTCACTGAGGCCAAAGTGGAAAATCTGTTCTGTATCCAGTGACTTGTTTTCTCAGCCAGGGAACCACTATGCACTATCTTCTGAGGCCATCATGAAAACCATCTGACTGGAAGAACACTGAGGGATGGCAAGTAGTCATGACACTACCAAACACAGTCAATATAGGAATCAGCTGCTTATTTAAGAAAACCAACATAGGTGCATATACATACATACATACACACATATCTATCTATCTATCTATTTTTCCTTCTTACTAGCAGCTATCTGCTGTACAATAAATTTGTATTTAGCTGGCACCATGAGTTATATCATGTACTAATCATAATTCAACTATGTGTACATAAAATCTGTAACCCAGAATTTTTCAATTGCATGCAAAGTTTCATTAATTGATTACTAAATATATGATTTTTTTAAAATTTTTATTTAATGAATATAAATTTCCAAAGTACAGCTTATGGACTACAATGGCTTCCCCCCCATAACGTCCCTCACACCCGCAACCCTCCCCTTTCCCACTCCCTCTCCCCTTCCATTCACATCAAGATTCATTTTCGATTCTCTTTATATACAGAAGATCAGTTTAGCATACATTAAGTAAAGATTTCAACAGTTTGCTCCCACACAGAAACATAAAGTGAAACATACTGTTTGAGTGCTAGTTATAGCATTAAATCACAATGTACAGCACACAAAGGACAGAGATCCTACATGAGGAGTAAGTGCACAGTGACTCCTGTTGGTGACTTAACAAATTGACACTCTTGTTTATGGCATCAGTAATCACCCTAGGCTCTTGTCATGAGCTGCCAAGGCTATGGAAACCCCCTGAGTTCACTGACTCTTATCATTTTTAGACAAGGCCATGGTCAAAGTGGAAGTTCTCTCCTCCCTTCAGAGAAAGGTACCTCCTTCTTTGATGACCCGTTCTTTCCACTGGGATCTCACGGAGATCTTTCATTTAGGGTTTTGTGTTTTTTTGTTTTTTTGTTTTGTTTTTTGTTTTTTTTTCCCAGAGTGTCTTGGCTTTCCATGCCTAAAATACTCTCATGGGCTTTTCAGCCGGATCTGCATGCCTTAAGGGCTGAATCTGAGGCCAGAGTGCTGTTAGGACATCTGCCATTCTATGGGTCTGCTGTGTATCTCACTTCCCATGTTGGATCATTCTCTCCCTTTTTTATTCTATCAGCTAGTATTTGCAGACACTATTCTTGTTTATGTGATCCCTTTGGTTCTTAGTCCTATCATTATGATCAATTGTGAACAGAAATTGATCACTGGGACTAGTGAGATGGCATTGGTACATGCCACCTTGATGGGATTGAATTGGAATCCCCTGGTATGTTTCTAACTCTACCGTTTGAAGTAAGTCAGCTTGAGCATGTTCCGAATTGCATATCTCTTCCCTCTCTTATTCCCACTCTTATATTTAACAGCGATCACTTTTCAGTTAAGTTTCAGCACTTAAGAAGAATTGTTTATTGATTACAATATTCAACCAAAAGTATTAAGTAGAACAAACAAAAAAAATACTAAGAGGGATAACATATCAAGTTGCTCATCAACAGTCAGGGTGATATTTTAAAAATAATCAGTGAATTATATAAACTAAACACCACCACAAATTATCTTGATATAATTGATATTTGAGGAATACATTACTCAACAATTGCAGAAAACTTAAATTTTAAGGGCACATAAGTCTTTTTTTAAACAAAGTAGACTATAACAAGTGGCTAAAATAAATTTGTATAAATCCTCAAATGTAATAAATCTAATAGTTTACATTGTATCAGCATCATGTCATTAAACTAGAAATCCATAAAACATGACATGTAGAAAGTCAGAAATATTTGAATAATTATCTCTCAAATATCATGAAGGTGAAATAAGAAATCACAAGAAAAAAACAAATAATAGTTTGAAATTATTGATAATGAGACAATACTGGCCACCAAGAAGTTATCTACCGCAGAAACAAATGACCTCCTGAGTCCAGAGATTAGGATCTTGCAAGGCTGGATGTTCATTTTTTAATTTAATTTGTGAGATAACTACCTAAGGAAAGGAACAATATATAGTTGATAAAAATAATACTGGATAGGTACTTTATACAATACATAAGTGAATTAAAGACAGATATAAAAGTCAAAAGTCCAAGAATATGGAAGCTAACATATGAGTGCAATGCAAAGGGAGATTTTTTAAATAAACACAAAAATGGCCAACTCTACATTGAACACACGTCTTCTAATCTTCATAAGATTCTCATATTAAGTAGACAAATATACCTATAACCAGGAAAAGATATGTGTTATAAAATTAGTCAGGAAACAGTTAGTATATTGACTGTATGAGAGAAGTCTAAAAATCAAGGAGATAAAGGGTGAAGGGAAAATCCAGAAATGAGTAAATAACCTGATAAAGTATTTCAGAGAAGATGAAAACATACAGATCCCCTAAGAAAATGAAAAGATGGATGGTGGCCAGCTTTGTGGCCCAGTGGGTTAAATCACCACCTGAGACGCCATTTCTTGCCCTGTCTACTCCACTTTCAATCCAGCTCCCTGCTAATGTCCAAGTGCTTGAGCCCCTGCATCCATGTGGGAGGTCTAGAAGAAGTTCCTGGCTCCTGGATGCCATCTGGGGAGAGAACCAGTAGATAGAAAATTTCTCTGTCTCTCTCTCTTTCTCTGCAACTCTGCTTTTCAAATACATAAATAATTAAAAATAAAAAATGGATGATGCATCTGCTATCAGTAAAGTAGTAATTAAATTTAAAAAGATATGTAATTGCAAATCTGCCATGATAAAAAAAATAGTTTGAAATGCCAAATTGTGCAAGAAATTAGCATAACAGGATTGCTCATACACTGCTCAGAATGCAACTGGGAAATATAAAATATTAAAGCAAAAATAATACTGTGCAAGATAAAACACACAAGTGATTCTTTATTCAAGTCTATTGTAGTAGGCGATAAGAGGCAGAATTCATTATGAATTCAACTCCATTTGAAAACAGGGTGGAGAGATTTTTAGAGCTGGGATGAGGGCAATGATAGGCCAATTGTGTTTGCTAAATGCCTTCATTCAAAGGAAAAGTAACCTTCTCATATCTTCCTGGTAGGAAACAGGGGCTCTCCATTCCTTGAAATTACATTTTAAATGGTTGGCCGCTTCTCCTTTGAGAAAAACATCCCTGGGTTGTAAAACTGGCAAGAGATTTTTAAAAAAAATTTCCATCTCAAAGGAACAGAGAAAGGATTTCCAATTTAAAAGTTTTCTTTTACTTTTAATTTTTTATTTATATAAAAGGAACAAATTTGATGTACTTCATATATACACTTCTAAGAGCATAATGATACTCTCCACCCTCACTCCTTTTTTCTTTCTTTCTTATTTTCCTTTTAACTTTTACAATGACATAGTTTTGATATACTTTATAAGCATAATCTTAACCCTCTACTAAATAAAGAATTCCAAATAGTAAGTGAAAAAAAAATAGTTCCTCAAGAGTTTAGACAGGTCTATAAATAATAATAAAATCTCAAAATGTCAATTTCCCTCATATACAATACATTTTTTGCACACTAAACATTAGTTACCGTAAATAAATTTTCCAAGCAAAGGCAAGGGAAAGACCTCCATGGATGGGCTATCAAGATTCTTCAAGGACTGTAATAATATAATATTCTTACCCATTGATTTGAAAAAGGTAACAGAGTTTGACAAAAATATATTTCAAGTAATACTGATATGCACAGACATATCTTTCCTTTTTTATTTTCGTCTTTTTTTAAAAATAAACAAATAAAACTTAGTCAAGTTGAGGGAAACATTTAAGGCCATCTTGATCACAAACAATAAGTGTTTTTTTATATTTAAAAGTTAAGTTTGTGTACAACATATGTCCCAACAAATCTACACACATACAACACACTACTGATATTCTCATATAACCATGCACCACATAAAGAAGTTTCAGCTACAAATAGATAAATATATGGCAATGACACTGTAGATCATAATGGAGTTGAAAAATTCCTATTGCCTCATGACAAAGGTGTCATGTCATATTATAACCATCACTCACATGTTTTGTCATGATGCTGAAGTAAACAAAACTACTGCACCATCAGTCACACAGAAGCATAGCACAAAATTAATTACATACAGTACACAATACATGGCTGTAATAATAAATGAGTATGTCACAGATTTGTATATTGTTATTTTAGAAGATTTGGGTGGGAGTGGGGGGTGCTGATGTTGTGGTATAGCAGGTAAAGCAGCCACCAGCAATGCCAGCATCCTATATCAAGGTGTTGCTGTACTCCCAATTTAGCTCTCTGTTAACGTGCCTGGGAAAGCAGTGGAAGATGGTTCAAATATTGGGACCCTGCACCCAAATGGGAAACCCAGATATAGTTGTGGCTTCAATCTGGTCCAGTCTTAACCATTACAGGCATTTGTGAAGTGAAGCAACAAATGGAATCTCTTTCTCTGTCTCTCTGTCCTTCTGGCAGACAGAAAGATACAGAGATCCTTCCATCCACAGGTTCATTCCCTGAATGCCCACAACAGCCAGGGCTGGGCCAGACTGGAGCCCAGAGCCAAAAACTCAATCTGAGTCTCTCACATGGGTGACTGGGACACAAGTACTTGAACTACTGCTGCTGATCCCCAAAACTGCATTAGCAGAAAACTGGAACGGAAGTAGAGAAGCTGAAACTTGAACCAGAATCTCCAATATGGGATGCAGTTGTCCCAAATGGTGACAACCAGTTTAACACATCTCTGGATTACATTAAGAGGCCACACTGAATGACTAATCTGTCCCATCTAGGTTTGTGCTAGTAAGTACACTGTAAGATGTTTTCACAACAAAATCAGCTAAGAACATTCTTGTTCTTGTGGGTATATTCTTGGAACATACCCACTTATTAAATGATGTATGACTGTATTCATGTATGTTTAAGTAAACTAGTTTATGTGTGGGGTAAAATGATAAATGCAAGTTTTTCAAAAAAAAAAAGTTTCTTGCATTTTTGTTCTTTTCATCTGATTTGAGCTGCTGCATTCCATACCCTACAATGAAGTCTTGTGAAAACCCCTTGAATTCTGATTAATTTTTGACTACATAAAACATTCTCAGGTCAGGGCTGCATTGTGGTACAGTTAAGTCCCACCTTGGGAGGCCGCATCCTGGTTCAAGTGCCAGCTACACCACTTCTGATGCAGCTTCCTGCTAATGCAGCACAGAAGGCAGCAGCAGGTTTCCCAAGTACTCTGGCCCCTGCCACCATTATAGCAGATCTACAAGGAGTTCCTGGATGCTGGCTTCATTCTGGCCCAGCCCTGCCTTTGTAGCTATTTGGGAAATAGTGAATGGAGCTCTCTCTGCCTTTTAAATAAATAAACAAATCTTTTTTTAAAAAAAAAATGTTCTCAGGTAATTTAAAATCACACTATTAGTCTCAATTTCACAATTAAATTGCTTTGTCCTGTGAAATGGTCAAAACTTCAATCTTTAATAATAAAACTTTCTTTTCTTCATCTCCTAGGAGAGGGCTTTGTGATCTGTGTATTCATCTTCTGAACACTTACAAGGAATAAAATTTAGTGATATGAGAACCTTCTCGCTGATGGATAACATCTTCTCTGGAACTGGAATATGATTAAAATTCTTTCTCTGTTGGATTCTTACAGTTGCTCTGGGGGATCATGAATGCCCATTCCTTTAAAGATCCATTGTACTCATCAGCCGGATGCCTACGCACTTGGCAATTTCCCCTTCTGCTGAAGACAAGGTCTCCTCTACCTGTAAGGAATTTTATGTCCCTTTAGAAGTATCAAAAAGAAAAAAAAAAGCAAAACAAAAAGCACTAATCTTTACCTTCACCTTTCTGAACCAACTGGAAAAAGAGGACAAGTAAGATAATTTAGCTATCTTCTAGTTGATTAAATTTCTTAAAGACAGGATATAAAAGTGGGAAACAATACAGAAAAGAAAGACAGAAAGATAAGACACACAAAATGGAGAGATAAATGGAAAGGAGATAAAGGTTTCTAAGATTCTGCAATGCATGTTAATTAGTTTTGAAGTCACTCTCTGGTAGTTCTTCAACTAGGTCACAGAATATTTATCACCTCTAAATACTGTTCTAAAACTGCTAATCAATCAATTAGCCACTGTTAACAGCTTTTTAGCTGCTACTTTCTGCTAGAAAGTAGTTTTTCCAGAATAGCTTCTATCCATTTTTGTTTACCACAGCATCTAATGCTGCTACAATATATGGCATATGTCACTTAGACACTTGAAATAACTGCTTTGTATTGTTAAATGAATAAATGTATCCGTCAACTTGCAGGCAAGGAAGAAGTTACTCTCTGATCTCTATGAGTAGGCTACAATAGTATCACAAGATGAAATGATGAAATAAATAAAAAGTATTATCTTACCCACAGGCTAACGGTATTTCCATTGTTTTAATTCCCTAAATTTTACTGTGCACTTATTGAACAAACTGAAAATTCATAAATTCATCTTTGCCTGCAGATAAATATTAGCACCAAAATAGTACTCAGAGAGGGACCACTTGCATGAGACATTGATTCTAGGACCCACCCCCATATCATGAATACCAAAAACTTCAGATGCTCCAATCCCTTATAAAATAGTATGGTATTTATATATAACATATATATCCTTCCATATAATTTAAATCACCTCTAGATTACTTAAACTCAGTACACCATTAATCTATGTAAATAGTTGTTATAATGTATATTCAGGGAATAATGACAAAAAATCTGTACAATATTGCTATATTTTTCTAAATACTTTTAATCCTGAGTTGATTCAATCCACAGATGTGGAATCTACCAGTGCAAGGGTGTTAACTATACAAGAATTCCAATAGTTTTAAAAGTCACAAATCTAAAATTATAGAATCATACTATCTTGCTTCTAATACTAACTCTGTCATACACCAAATTATCTTGGGCAAAGTACTCATCACTGTTGTGGTTTTCATTGTAATATGGAAAACTAAGTTTAGGACCTATTTAATTAATTACTGAAAGATTAAATATTTAGAACATAGTTCAGTGCCTGGTACATATTAGATATTATACATGCACTATCTGTGAATATTATTACCTCTGCAGCATCCCTAAAGTTTGTTTCACATGCTTACAAAATCATAATCCTCAGAGGTTTTATATGTACTCCACTCATTCATTCTTTCATCTGTAAATATCTGTGTTAAACTACTTTAGATTTTCATTTCCTGAAAACTGCCTTTTCCAACAAGACGTACTCCCCTGCCTGCCACTGCCTGCACCATACCTGCTAATAACTGATTTATGTTAATATTAAGGGTTCTAATGATCTTCCTTTATGAAGACATAAACCTACTTCTCATCATTGGACAAAGCCCTAGCAGTTTCCTTTCAGAAGAGAAGCCATAGACATTAAGGCTCTAAGCAGATCACACTATTCTTTTCTCCCAAGGAAGTACAAATACAGGACATTTGGTGTTCTTATTCTCAGTTTATAGTTCTTCATCCCTGTGCTTAAAACAGAAATTCATGATCCATGATCAGAGGATATTTGAGAAAGAGATAAAACTCTTCAATCATATTTATCCCATTGCTGGGGCTTCATGCATTGACCTTGAATCAAACATATTTCAGTTATTTCTATACTTAGAAAATATCTTCTATGCTCCTATTTCCTAGAGTTTTTCTGAATAAGTCATGTCAATAACTATTTTGAAAACATTATTACCACAACCATTTTTCCAGTGTATGGACTGAATGTTTATATCCAACCCAAAATTCATAAGATGGGAGTCCAAACCCCCCTTATGACTTTATTTGTATATGAGGCCTCTAAAGAATTAAGTAAGGTTAAATGAGGTCATAAGGGTGGGGCCTGTCCCAATATGACTAGTTTCCTTATAAGACGAGGTAGGCACAGAACTTCAGTCTCGGTCTCTACACGCCTTCCTCAAGGAATGGCTCGGTGAGAATATAGCAAGAAGGCTGCCATCTACAAACCAGAAAGAAAACTCACAGAATCCATTTTGAATGCATTTGGGACTTTTAGCATCCAAATCTGTGAAAAAATACATTGTTGTTTAAAGGAGTCTATGGTATTTTGTTATGATAACCGAAGCTAACTAATACATCCCTTTATGTTAAAATGTGTCAAAAAAGTAAAATTTAAAATTAATAATATTAGCAACTTAATCTAATAACCTATTAGTGCATTTAGTATTTATAATATATGAAAAATAGGCTAAATAAGGTATTATCGTCCCCCAAATTAGTCCGATTAGACATGAGTCATCAGGTAAACTATACAACCCTCTGAGCATCTGTTTCTATAAAATGAGGGAACTAAACTAAAAGCCCATTAACATCTCTGCAATCTACAAATTTTTGTGGCATTGTTATCTTGAGTAATCCTTTAAGGAATGAAGGTTTCACCCTGAAGTGTGTATATATATATATATATATATATATGCATTATATATAATGTATATATAATAAAATGTATACATAAAATTTTTAGAATATATAAATATATACTTATATATATTTATATACTTATATATAATATATATTATATATGGAAGATTGATTCTCTATCTTTCAAATACACTGAAAATAAATAAAGTAAAATAAATTGCACAAATTTACTACAAGCACTTTTGTTAAAAGCATTATATATTTCCCTGTCACCTGAAAAGGATATGAGCCAAGACCACCAACAGTCTCCCAAATTCAAATATAGTATGTACTGTTTGAAATTTTTATAGACCCTTTATTAGAATGATTTAAGGTATCTAAAATACCTTAAATGGTAAAATACTAACCAAAAAATGACACAATGAGTATTTTTTTTTTTTTTTGGCAGGCAGAGTTAGTGAGAGAGAGAGAGAAAGGTCTTCCTTTT
The DNA here is from genome assembly GCF_964237555.1 of Oryctolagus cuniculus. NCBI lineage: Eukaryota > Metazoa > Chordata > Mammalia > Lagomorpha > Leporidae > Oryctolagus > Oryctolagus cuniculus. The sequence continues at coordinate 192,830,530 of NC_091432.1, read as the reverse complement.
TCCATTGGTTCACCCCCCAAATGGCCACAACGGCCAGCGCGCTGTGCCGATCTGAAACCGGGAGCCAGGTGCTTCCTCCTGGTCTCCCATGCGGGTGCAGGGCCCAAGGACTTGGGCCATCTTCTACTGCTTTCCCAGGCCATAGAAGACAGCTGGATTGGAAGTGGAGAAGCAAGGACTAGAACTGGCAGCAACAGGGGATGCTGGCACTGCAGCATTGGCCCCTAACTGGGAGATTTTCGATCATCATCTTCTTTCATAATGATGACTATGTTTTTGTGTATAGCACACCTGTAAGCATCATTTGTAAGGTTGAAAGAGTGGTGACAAATTCTTTCAATTTCTATTTGTTATGGAAGGTCTTTATTTCACCTTCATTCATAAATGAGAGCTTTGCAGATGAAATCGGAGAAGACCCCCTAAAATTTACACTGAAATGTGGCCCTTTAAAGTTCCCTAGAAATGCTATTTGGGGTGCCACATGTGCTCCGGAATTTGGGGTGCCTTATGATTTCACCAGGAGCTTATTACTAAATCCCCAATATTAATAAGCCCAAGAGGGTTCTTGCCTAATATTTAGAGAAGAATTCTAAATACCAGCACAGATAAACGAGGCAGCATGGTACATTTTAAGCTTTTATTTAGTGAGAAGATGCATAGGAGAGTGAGAGCTTTATTTGAGAGAGAGATGAATAGGGGTTCATACCAAGCACCAGGAACCAGCCACGTGGAAGAGCATCTAGGCCTGTATCTGGGCCAGGAAGCCTAGAACACACGGCCCAAGGGCCATGTGCCTTAGAGGCGCGGGCTACAGCAAGCCTCCTCCCGACAAGAGGCCAGGGAAGAAGAGCCCCCGGGCCACACCGTGTCTGGCTTTTAACCCACTTCCAAAGGTGGGCACCTAGGTGTGGCCAGGTAGGAGAATGAGGCCACACAGGGGTGTGGCAAAGGCATGGTCTTCCAGCTCACAAACCTAATCGATTTTAACCTATATGCTTGCCCACTTCACAGGGAACAGTATTCTGGGATGAGAGTTTTTTCTCTTAAAACTTGGAAAATATCTTGCCATTCTGTCCTAGCCTGTAGGGTTCCTAATGAGAAGTCAGCTGTGAGTCTAATTGGTGATCCTCTGAAAGTGATTGATATTTTTCTCATGCACATTTTAGAAAATTTTCTTTATGTTTTACTATGGAGAGTTTGACTACCATGTGTTGTGGTGAGGATCTTTTCTGGTCATCTCTATCAGCAGTTCTATGTGCTTCCTGTATTTGGATGTCCTTTACTTTCTCCAAATTAGGGAAGTTTCTGTAATTACTTCACTAAATAGGCTTTCTAATCCATTCTCTTTTTCCATGCCTTCAGGAACTTTTAAGATTCGTATGTTGGGTCATTTGATAGTAGCCTGTAAATCTCCAACATTGTTTTTTAATTTTCTAATTTCTTTCAAATAAATAAATATTTTAAAAAGGGCTTCTTTTTAGGCTGGCACTGTAGCATAGTGGGTAAAGCTGCCGCTTGCCATGCTGGCATCCCATATGGGTACAGATTCAAGTCCCAGCTGCTCCACTTCTGATCCAGCTCTCTGCTTTGGCCTGGGGAAGCAGTAGAAGATGGCCCAAGTCCTCGGGCCCCTGAAACCATGTGGGGGACCCGGAAGAAGCTCCTGGCTCTGGTTTTGGATCGGCACAGCTCCGGCCACTGCGGCCAACTGGGGAGTGAAGCAGCAGACGGAAGACCTCTCTATCACTCTCTGCCTCTACTTCTCACTCTGTGTAACTCTGACTTTCAAGTAAAGAAAGAAATCTTTAAAAAAAAAAAGGGGGGGGGGCTTCCTTTAAAAAAAAGAAAAAACAAACAAACAACAACCAAAAATGGCTCTTGAAAGGGTTGAAGGTTTTGGTTTTATGTGTTTCTTATCAAATTCCTACACTGAAGCTGCAGGGATTCTGGGCAGACATGGCAACTCCCTATTTCTCAAAATTACTCTTAGTTAATTCTAAAATCAACTAGTCTGGGAATTATCACACTGTCCTTTACTTTATAACAAGTATAAAAATTTCCTCTGACATTATGACATTATCACAAGCACTTTCAGAGTAGATTTATAAAGAGCTACAGAAAACTACCTGTAATAACTTTTTGTAACACAATTTCGAAATAATGTATTAGCTGCAGAGCAAAGATGCTGAAAAGTGGATGGCTGTATCCTGATGGAAAAACTGTTTACAGCTTTACTGGTGAACACAAAGACTGTTTTTTAACAATTGTCATAACGAAATAAAATATGGAAGATCTCCAAGTACAAAATGATGGCTTTGTAGGTAATCAGCATTATTGAGAAAATGTTTCTAGTAGACTAAATGAAAAGTATAAAACAAGCTGCACAGCTTCCTGTAAAAACTCAAAAAAGATTTTCCATGACTGGAGTTTACTATGAACAATACAGAAAGTTAATCAAAACTGCTATTGTTTAAAAATAAGCTCAATTGTTTGTAAAAATATGTCTAACATAAGTACAATTTAATTTTTAAATGATTTTTAGACATATAAAGTTCATGTTTCATTTGTTCTACACAGAATTATGAAAATGATATATGAAATATTTGGAATATAATTTATGCATGTAACTCCTTCTAAGCAATACCAAAACCACATCTGTTTTCTCCAGGTATCCTAGGAACCACAGAAGAATTTTTTAAATGTTATATGTTCTGCTTGGGACACAAAAATTAAAAGCTTCATGGTTGTTGTTATCATGCTTCCTAGTAACATGTAGAGTCTTATGTAGATAAATGCATCATCTTATAACCCTATATGAGACAGTGCTTTAATTCTCCTTTAAATGTTGCATGTCAAAGCATTAGAAGTTCACATCAAAGCATTAGAAGTTCAATCTATAATCCAAACAACCAAGGGTTGCTACTCCAATTATCTCCACAGGAAGTGGGGGTGTTATTCAAAATACATAAGTTGAAGAATGTATCAGCTTTTCCCTGAGGAACATCACTTAGACAAACATTCCTAAGTGGGGAATCCAAATTACCTAATGTAAAATGAACTGGAATAGAAAATGAACAGTTTTATTGATATGCAGTTCCATGATTGCTCTGATTGCATTTTTATAAAGAAAGAGAGAGAGAGAGGAAGAGAGAGAGATGATGGTATATAATCCATTTGTATTGGCTGTTCTGGTCATTTGAATTTAAATAGCCATGTTCTATTTTAGGAGAAGTAATATAATACAAGTTGCACAGATCCTTAGCATTTTCATAGCAAATAATTTATGTACCTTGAAGTTCAGATTAAAATTTCCAAAGCATTTCCGTGAAATTGTATTATTTGCTCTTGCCACCATCCAATAAAGAATAGTGAGTTGAGGAACATTCTAATTGAAATGCAATTGGAGCAAAAATGTCCAAAATACACGTAAAGTGCTGTTTAGTGATAGGTATTTCCTCATACCATTGCTTATACTTAATCACATTCAACCATGCTAGCAACTTGCTTCTCTGCTAGATTTTTATCACCATTTTAGTAAAAACATGACCACCATTAACATCTTGAACATTTTCATCCTTAAAATCTGGTGACTCAAAGACCTAAAAAAAAAATCAAGTCCGTACCCATTAGGACAATGTTGTTCTGAGATTATCTGGAAGGAGACTCATTTCTTTAATTATGTTCTCCAATCTCGTGGTCAACCCTTGCCTCAGAAATGTGCGTGATGGGGCTGTGCAGTGGCTTAGTGTGTTAAGCTTCCGCATGCAGTGACGACATCCCATACGGGTGCTGGAAGGAGTCCCAGCTGCTCTACTTCCAATGCAGCTCCCTGCTAATGTCCCTGGGAAATAGCAGAAGATGGCCTAAGCCCTTGGGCCCCTGCACCCAAGTGGGAGACTCAGCTGAAGACCCTGGCTCCTGCCTTCAGCCTGGCCCACCTCTGGCCATTGTGGCCATTTGAGGAGTGAACTAGCAGATGGAAGACCTCTCTCTCTCTCTCTTTTTTTTTCCTCTCTCTCTCTCTGACCCTGCCTTGCCATCCCTGTAACTCTGACTTTCTAATAAAGAAACAAATCTTAAAAAATTAAAGAAATGTTTTCACAGATCCAAAGGTGGATGAGAAGTGTGCATATACTTCCAAAGGAATAGACAACACACTGGGCAGATGCAGGAATGAGCACCAGACAGTCCCACATGCTGAAGCCATGATTCTGGGGAGAGAATATTCATCAGATACAACTGGGCCACGGCATGGAGATCCTGATAGTTTCAATACAAATGTTGGCCAAACCTTTCCCATGAGACCAAGCCATAGACATCTGGTCACTGCCCCCCACATCCTTTTTTTTTTTTTTTTTTAAAGATTTATTTATTTATTTGGAAAGCAGAAATACAAAGACACACACACACACACACAGATCTTCCATTCTCTGGTGCATTCTTCAAATGGTCACAATAGCTGGGGCTTGGCCAGGCTGAAGCCAGGAGCCAGGAGCTTCTTCTGGATCTCCCACATGGGTGCAGGGCCCAAGGACTTGAACCATATTCTGCTGCTTTCCCAGGAACATTAGCAGGGAGTCGGCTCAGAAGCGGAGCAGATGGGTCACAAACTGGCCACCCGAATGGGATGCCGGTGCTGCAGACAGCAGCTTTACACCTTACACCACAGCACCAGCCCCAAGAAACTTATCTACTTATTCTACTGCTTCACAAACTTTTGAAGTACCCTCATATAAAAGTATATGCTGTCTTTCAATAAATAAATCCACAGAGAGCTAGAGGTACTGTTCTTTTTGTCATGAAGCTTTTGGTCTCCCAGAAGAGGGACATTTTAAACTCATATTGTCCATTTAATGGTTTAGTGAGTAAATTAACCCCTTATCAAATCTCTTTAAACACTTTAGTTATGATGTTTTCACAATCTGTGAATGAACCAGACGGGACAGCTCACCATTGAGAAAATAGTAGGGTGCTCTTTCTCCTAGAATGAAACTCAAAGCTGGTAATTACATTACTTTGTGTTAAAGAACTGATAGACTCCAATATGTTTAAATTAATAGGAAAAAAGAAAGATGTTTAAATGTGTAAAATTGATTGAAAAAAATCAAGTCCGTACCCATTAGGACAATGTTGTTCTGAGATTATCTGGAAGGAGACTCATTTCTTTAATTATGTTCTCCAATCCACATCCTTTTTAAACAAATAATGTGCTCAGGGAGTGAACTTCCACTAAATTATTTTGACCTGATCCATATTTCAATTTTTTAGAGTCAAGAATGAAGTTCAGCAGATAGAGATGAAAACCAGGACTATTATTGAAAGACATAAGACTAGAAAGAGGAGATAAAACAATGCATGTGCCAAAAATTAGTTATTGCTTTATGACTGGGCTGAATCTGGCAAAGTATAACCTGAAAAAAAATTTTCCTTACTGGTGCCTACAAACACATTCTAATATCTAGCTTATCTACTCTGGATAAAATCTTAGTAAGACCTCATATCAACTTCTTTACTCTATCCAGTGTACTCTCCACTAAATCTTCAACTTCCGATCTGGAATCATTGTTCCTCTCTTACCTCAGGCCTGACTGATGGCTTGTAGTTCTGCCTAGGGGAAAGCGAAGGCTGAAGTTGATTTTATCTTCCATTGCATTCACTTTTCTATTCCTCATTTTTTTAGAAACCTTTTATTTAATGAGTATAAATTTCATGAGTACATCTTTAGCAATACAGTGATTCTTCCCACCATACCCACCCTCCCACTCCCACTCCCTTCCCCCTTAATCTGTTCTCTTCTACTTGTGACTCATCCATGGTTGGGAGTATGGAAAGACGGACTGGAGGAGGAAAGACAAACTGCTCTGTTTGTCAAGTACTTTGGGTTGTGTTTGTTTGTTTGTTTGTTTCAAATGTGAGTTTTGGTGCGCTCCATTGTGAATGTCATACACAAACTGACTTCCTATTTTAAGATCCATTTCTGCACTCTGAATTCTCTCTCTTCCCTATCTTTTGTAGATACATCACAGTGTCCTCTCCTCTCTGATGCATTCTGTGCCTGGAAAGATTCCTCCATCTTAACCTTGGTAGAAAACCTTTCTGCTAAATTCCATGAATTTTTTGAATACTTTTCTTGGGTGAGATATTTTATGACTACTAGGATTTCCAGGATTCCTTAGCCCTTAACAACACATAGTTTGTTTCCTTTCCAAATACAGCAAATACATACTACTTGTGCTGCTGGCTTTACTTAACTTAATCTGCAAAAACAAGATTACTTCAGCAACCCTTCCACCTTCAAAATTATCCAGGTGTGATCCAGCCACCAACTTCTTAGTTGACTTAAACATCCAACTACTGGGGAAAAAGAATTTTATTGCAATTATCTCCAGTAGCAGTTGGTAAGGTCTACAACTTGGAGCTTAACAAGCATCTGATCCAAAATAGTGGGCACTCAAAGTTTTCCAGTGATTGCTATAGGGTTCTTTCAGTTGGCTTTCGCTGGGAGGAGGGAGAAAACCCTTTCCCTTCCTCAGTTTGAAGAATAGGGGAATCCCACAGATTTTTCTCCTACCTATAAGTTTCTTCTAAAGAGGATTTTTTTTCAGCAGATATCCAGGCTCCTCTAGATATTGTCTGGAAGTAGGCCAAGAAAAGGTCTACAATGACTGCAGCAGTCTTCAGAATGGCATGGTCATGATACAGTTTAGCAGCTTAAGAATTTCAGGCAAAATTTGAGTTACCATGAGTTCAAGAAACATGAAGTAGAATTAGGATATATTTTCTGATTCATTCTGCCACCCACTTAGTACAACCAAGATACAGAGTTTACTATTTTTTTTCCAACCCTACCCATTTGTCTATTGGCAGAGAGTAAAATATGGACAGAAAGGACACTAGAGGGAATGGGAAGTACAAAATATGTAACTGCTTCTATTAACCTTCCTCCTGAGATCTAAGTGACTTGGTTCATGAAAGATTAAACAAATTCTGAGATAGCAGCATGGAGCATGTATGATTCCCATTTTATCTAAAAATAAAGGTTTCTGAAGAATGTAAAGAAGCTATATTATTATTTTAATATTTAAGCCTGTGCTCAGTAAAACTGTAAAATCTTGAAAACTTCCTCATTACTGGAAACACAAGTAAAGTGCTTATATTTAGTACCACACAAAGCAGAAATAATTTTACTACCCCCCCAAAAAAAAATGTAAAGCGAAAAAGCACTCTTACAGACAGTATGTTAAGCAGATTTTCAGGGCATTTATCTTTAATAAGAGCCATTGAAAAGCTGGGAAATGTGATTGAATAAGTTTTAACTCAAAATCAGACAGACAACAACAAAAGCAAAGGTGCAGTCTTATTATATAACAACTGAGTTTCAGCTTATACATTCATTCTAAAAGCACTGAAACCCACAGAAAACATGACTCCATTTTGAATATATGCACAGATAAAACCAATGCAAAATTGCTTCCAATTAGTCCAGAAAAAGTAGATTTTCTTTTAAGTGTAATATATTCCAATGTTCAAATAATGTGAAAGAAGGAGAATAAAGATTTGCATTACTAGTTTGTTTTAGAACAAAAGGCAATCTATTTAATAAGAAAAAACTGCTAATTTACAATACAAATTTATTCATCTAAAATTTTCCAAACTACAGGTACTTTATGGACTGTAGCTGCTTTTAAAAAAGTGTTATGTGTCCTGGGAACATTGCATTTAGACATTTTTATTATTCAATGTATTTTAATATCATTGAATATTATGAAAACAGCAATATGATTAACACTACAGTGTTCAATTAAAATGAATTATATAGTGATTTCTGGAATACATATTTTGTTTTTTATGCAGAAATTTATTATTCCCTAATACAACTAAAATGCAAGGAAAAATCAGGATTTTTTTACTTTTAATTAATTAAACTGAAGGTTGGAATCACTTTGCTCAGTTTGTAGGGATCATAAGACTTTCAAATTTCATGTCCCTTGAATTAGAAAAAGAGTTGAATTATCAGATAATCATAAAAATAATATATAAAAGAGTGTACATTTAATAGCCTAATTATTTTGATACATTTATTTTTAATCACCTTTTTGTAGTGAAGAAAACTATTAGGAAATCAATTACAGTGTTGGAATTATTCTTGTACCTCCTAAATCTGGCCTTTCATGCTTCCACAGGGAATACAACTGGAGTTTTTGATGAATTGAGGATTGGTATTACACTAACTTTGTTTGAAGCTAATTGCATGGCCACATCTGCCAATCTTTAATGCAACAAGTATCAGATCAAGTATTCTTGGTTAGTAGCAATATATATAAAATGTTGAACAATCAATAACAACTAGAAAATTGAGCTGGAAAAAGAAATCATTCGACATAAGTTGGTGCTAAACTCAATTACATAATAAGACATCCATGTACAAAAAGACTTGCATTAGTATAAAGTCATATACAAATTATGAAGTTATATATAGTCAAATATTTCAGGATGTTAGGAATTATCATCCTTGGTTAATATTAAAATTTTAAAAACATACCTGAAGCAAATGAGCTCTCAGTCACATTTGGAATCAATTTCTCCTTAAAACTCTAGGAGACATTTCTTGAAGAGATCCTCATATGACAGAGTCAAAAATCAAATAACCATATTTATGGGGGGGGTTATTCTCTGTCTTGCTAGCTATCTGTCTCTGTCTCTCTTTTGATCCATCTCTCACTCTCTCTCATATCCCTTCCCTTTTCTTCTCCCTCCTTTTTGTGAATTTCTAGGGTGCTTAAGTAGAAATAGGGACATCTATCTCTTAAGCTTAAAAATAAATCTTACATCTAGGAAGCTTCGAATAGTAAGTGGAAAAGTTATTATTATTGTTTCTTATAGCATTAATGATCCCTTCTTTTAACACTAGAATATTATTTTTAATTATAATATCATCAAAGTAAAGTAGTCCATCCATAACACCTTAAATTCACAACCATTTATTTATCTTTTAAATTTAAGCCATACATTGGAGCCGGTGCCATGGCACAGTAGGTTAATCCTCCGCCTGCGGTGCCAGCATCCTATCTGGGCGCCAGTTCTAGTCCCGGCTGCTCCTCTTCCAGTCCAGTTCTCTGCTATGGCCTGGGAAAGCAGTAGAAGGTAGCCCAAGTCCTTGGGCTCCTGTACCCATGTGAGAGACCAGGAAGAAGCGTCTGATTCCTGGCTTCAGATTGGCACAGCAATGGCTGTTGTGGCCATTTGGGGAGTGAACCAATGGAAGTAAGACCTTTCTCTCTGACTCTACCTCTCACTGTCTGTAACTCTCTCAAATAAAATAAATAAAATCTTTTAAAAAATTTAAGGCATACAAATTTCATGTATACAGATTTAGGAATATAGTGATATTTACCACCCTACAGTCCCTCTCACCTATGCTTTTAATCTTTCTTCTTCCTTCCTCTCTTATTCCCTCTCAATTTTTACAATGATCTACTTTCAGTTTACTTTATCCTCATGAAATAAACTCAACACTAAGTAAAGATTCAACAAAAAGTAAGAAGAAAAAAGCCACTGTTCCTCAACAGTAGAGACAACGGCTGAAAAGAATCATCAAATCTCAAAATTTCTATTTTACTCCTATATATTACATTTTTGGTACTCTATTACTTACCACAGATCAGAGAAAACAAGGTATTTGTCTTTTTGCAACTGGCTTAATTCACTAAGTATAATGGTTTCTAGTTGCATCCATTTTGTTGCAAAATACAGGATTTCTTTCTTTTTGTGGCTGAGTAGTTTTTATTTGCATTTCCCCAATGGCTAGGGATCCTAAACATTTTTTTCATGTGTCTGTTGGCCATTTGGATTTTCTCATTTGAAAGATGCCTATTCAATTCCTTTGCCCATTTTTTTAAGATTTTATTTATTTATTTGAGAGGTAGAGTCACAGACAGTGAGAGGGAGAGATAAAGTTCCAACAGTATCTTAGAATTCTTTGGATCCCCTAAATAAAGAATCATATCATCTGCAAAGAGGGATAGTTTGAGTTCTTCCTTTCAGAGTTACACTGAGAGAGCAGGAGAGAGAGAGAGAGAGAGAGAGAGAGAGAGGGAGAGAAGTCGTCCATCTGCTGGATCACTTTCCAATTGGCTGCAACGGCCAGAGCTGCGCTGATCCAAAGCTAGGAGCCAGGAGTTTCCTTTCAGTCTCCCACGTGGGTGCAGGGGCCCAAGAATTTGGCCCATCTTCTACTGCTTTCCCAGGCTATAGGAGAAAGCACCATCAGAAGTGGAACAGCAGAGACTTGAACGAGTGCCTGTATGGGATGCTGGTACTGCAGGTGATGGCTTTACCCCCTAGGCCACAGTGCTGGCCCCGATCTTAATTTCAAATGCTCCTCATTTCTACTATTCTCTTCCTAGGCTTTGGGAGGGGCTTGAACAATGTGATTATGTATCTTCTAAGATTTGCAAAGAAAGTTACTTAACACAAACTACTTCAAATCACTGTTTCTTTCCTCTCGAATCTTCCCTATGTCACAGGAGTCCTCCTGTCAAGTCAAGTGCCTTTGGAGTAGCCTTAATCATTGTTGGGATGCTAGAGGTAGGATAAGCAGTGGTATATTATAATGGGATAGTGTCCATTATTCTCAGTTACATTTTGTAGAAAAATGATTATTTCTAGCCTTCCTGGTGTTGTAATTACACTGAGCTTACTTAACTAACTGCTGTAGCTACTCAGTTTTATATCCCATCTTATGTTTACAATTTTGTTTTATTTTGTTTATAAAAGAACTTCAGAATTTTATAAATATCAATACTCACAGAAACCGAAGAATGAAACACTGTTTTTGATAAGTGCTTTTAAGACAAATAAAAAATCCTAAGAAATTAATATAAAAACATATGAAACGATAACATTTGAGAGTATTAATAACCATGGGTTGAGAGTAAGGAGCCTAATTTCTAGTCTCAGTCACATGGACATAGGAATATAATTTCATTTCTGTTAGCTTCACTTTTGTTATCTGTAAAAATATAAAAATTTAATACAATTTAAGATTCCCAAACACACATCCTTGAACTGGCATTCAGTCACCTCAGAGTTTTTAGGGAAGTCCATTCATTCACAGACGACTAGAGTTTTCACAACTAGGATATATCAGAGCATGATGAGCATAGGACTGCTAGAACCTGGCTATTCGAAGCTGCAGGCCTCCTGGAAGCAGGAAGTGGGAGGCAGACATCAAATAAATAACCTCAGAAATGAATACAAAATTGCATACTATGAGTAAGTACTATGCAAATAAATTAAAGCCATAGGAGAGTACGAAGAGTAACTACTGAAGGAAATTGTAAAAAAGTTTCTCTAAGAAAGTGTCACTTAAGCTAAGATTGGATAAGCAGGAGTTAAGTAATGATAATGTGCAGTCAAAGGATAAGGCTGAGTGCTTTTCAGGCAGGAGGTAAAGCATGAACAGTATTTTGCAAAAGGAAACACAAATTACCATGAATGAGTGGTCGCCAAACTTTTCTTTTTTAAACATTTATTTATTTGAAAGACAGAGCTACAGAGAAGCAGCGGGAGGAGGGGTCTTCCATTCACTGGTTTACTCCCCAAATGGCTGCAATGGCCAGAGCTAGGCCAATCTGAAGCCAGGAACCAGGAGTTTCTTCCGGATCCCCCATGTGGGTGCAGGGGCCCGAGAACTTGGGCCATCTTCTGATGCTTTCCCAGGCCATAGTAGAGAGCTGGATCAGAAGTGGAGTAGCTTGGACTTAAACAGGCATCCATCTGGGATGCTGGCTCTTCAGGTGGAAGCCTTACCCACTATGCCAAAGCACTGGCCCCTCCAAACTTTTTTTGATCATTAAGGACAACCAGTTAAAAATTTTGATCCTACTGCAGTACCTACATATTTAATTATTAATGGCAAACATTCATTATTTTATTTCTCTTGTGCAAATAATACAAAAATAAGGAAAGTAAAAACTTTTATAGATTACATGATTGGCACAGAAACGTTTAACTGTCAGTAAAAAAAGCTCTGTTGATTGTGACTAGATTGTGGATATCTTGCTTTGTGAAATATTTAATGTAGTGCTTTGTAATATAATAATTGAAATTCTGAATTTTAGGCTTGTTTGTATTGATGTTTAATTTTAACGGTTAGTTGTCTACAAAAATAAATATATCTAAATGACAAATTAGCATGATAAAACTTCCAAACTACAATTTTGGTTATTTTTTTTTGTAATGTTTGTGTTTTCTCATTTTGTGATTGTTATATTTTTATGTATTAATAATATAGAACAGATTTCATGAATTTATTTATTAATAATGTAGAACAGATTTCATGAATTTTATAGCTATGATTTCAAAAATACAATGATACTTTCCTCACACCCTACTCCTGTCTTTCTTTCCTTTTAATTTTTTGGTAACATACTTTCAACTTATGTTATAATCACATGCTCAATGCTTTTCTAAACAAAGAGCTCCAGAATTAAAAGGTAGGTAACCCACTGTTTTACAGGGGTATTTATGAGGATTATAGAAAACAATCAATCACAAGATGTCAGTTTAGCTCAATATACTTTGTTTTATTTTGTTTTTGGTTATCTCTTTATTAGGTACAAATAATCAAAGAAAACCATATGACATTTTTCTTCTTTGGTCTGGCTTATTTCACTAAGCATAACGGTCTCCTGTTGTATCCATTTTGTTTCAAAAGACAAGATTTCATTATTTTTATGGCTGAGTAGTATTCCATAGTGTACTAGTTTTGTCATTGTTAATCAGGGATATTGGTCTATAGTTTTCTTTGCTGTATCTTTTCTTGGTTGTGGAATTAAGGTGACAGCTTCATACAAGCAGTTTCGGAGTATTCTCTCCCTTTCTGTTGTTTTGAATAGCTTGAGAATCATGGGAATTAGTTCTTTAAATGTATGGTAGAATTCAGCAATGAAGCCATCTGGTCCTGGAGTTTTCTTTGTTGGGAGAGTCTTTATTATTGTTTCAATCTCTTCCTTGGTTATTGATCTATTTATGTTTTCTATGTCTGTATGCCTCAATTTTGGTAAACTCTATGTGTCCAGAAATCTACTCATCTCTTCTAGATTTGGAAACGCATTGGCACACAGCTGTTTGAAATATTTTCTAGAGTTTCTTACAGTTAATTTCCAGCTTCAATCCATTGTGGCACAAAAAGATACACAGCAAGATATCAGATATTTTCTTCTAATTTGTTGAAGTTGTTATGGTCTAGCATTTGGTCTATCCTAGATATCAACTAGATCCATTTGGTAAATAGTGTAGATTAGCTCTGCTGCTTTTTGTTTGTTTGTTTGTTTTTTTGTTTGTTTGTTTGTTGTTGTTGTTGTTGTTTTTCCGTTGGGTCACCCTCCAATGGCCACCATGGCCGGCGCACCGCTCTGATCCAAAGCCAGGAGAAAGGTACTTCTCCTGGTCTCCTATGCAGGTGCAGGGCCCAAGGACTTGGGCCATCCTCCACTGCATTCCCGGGCCACAGCAGAGAGCTGTCCTGGAAGAGGGGCAACCGGAACAGAATCAGGCGCCCAGACCGAGACTAGAACCTGGTGTGCCGGCGCCACAGGCGGAGGATTAGCCTATTGAGCCGTGGCACCGGCCTGCTGTTCTTTGATTATTTTTTTTGTCTAGTGAACCTGTCCACTGACCAAAGTGGGGTATTGACATCTCCCACCATCATTGTATTGGAGCATATGTCTCCCTTTACATCCATTAACATTTGCTTTAAATAGATGAGTGCCCTATGTGTTTGGGTTGCATACACATTTATTATGATCACATCTTCAATATTAGACTATGAAGATGCAAATGAATTTTGACCAGCAGAGACAGAAAAGGAATTCAAAAGAATGATTCTAAGATTACTAAAAAACACAGAGAAGTAATTACACAAGTTAAAGAAATCTGTATATGACATAGATAATAAATTCTGCTGGGAGATAGAGATATTAAAGAAGAATTAAATTGAAATATTAGAAATGAAGAATTAAATATATCAAATGAAAAATTAAATGAAAGGCCTTAACCACAGACTCAGCAAGGCAGAAGAATATCCAGGCCAGAGGAGAAATCTTTTGAAATATTTCAGATGAGAAAAAGAAGGAGAAAAAGAAGGAGAAGAAGAATAAGTAATCAGAAAAAACAGAAAATAGTGTTCAGTACTTATGGGATGCCATCAAACCACCAAATACTTGTGTCGTAGTTATTCCTTAAGGAATGGAAAAACAGAATGACTTAGAAAACTTATTCAATGAAATAATAGCACAAATTTTCCCTTACTTGGAGAAAGATATGGATATCCATGTACAGAAAGCACATAGAACCCCAGACAGGATCAGAGAAGAAATTCGCCATGACACATTATATTCAAACTTTCAAAAGTAAAATATAAAGAAAAGATCCTGAAATGGGCAAGAAACAGCAGATTACCTTTAAAAGCTACCCAATCAGATTAACAGATTTCTCATCAGAAACCATATAGGCTAGAAGAGAATGGAGCTATATTGTCCAAAATCTGTAAAACACAAACAAACAAACAAAACTGTTAATTCACAATACTGTACCCAGCAAAGCTCTCATTTATAAATTATGGTGAAAGAAAGATCTTAGAAGATAAACAAAAATTGAAAGAGCCGGCGCTGTGGCATAACAGGTAAAGACGCCGTGTTCAGTGCCGGCATCCCATATGGGTGCTGGTTCGAGTCTCAGCCGCTAAATTTCCAATCCAACTCTCTAGTATGGCCTGGAAAAGCAGAAGAAGTGGCCCAAGTCCTTGGGTCCCTGCACCCGCATGGGAGACCAGGAGAAAGCTCCTGGCTCCTGGCTTCAGAACAGCACAGCTCTGGCCATTGCGGCCAACTGGAGAGTAAACCAGCAGATGGAAGACCTCTCTCTCTCTCTCTCTCTCTCTCTCTATCTCTCTATCTGCCTCTCCTTCTCTCTGTGTATAATTCTGACTTTCAAATAAATAAATCTTTAAAAAAAAAAAAAGGAAAGCATTTGTCACCACGTCGCCAGCCTTGCAAATGATAGTTAAGTATGCAGTACACACAGAAACAGAGAAAGATAATGAACATCATGAAAGAATGTAAAGCGACAAAACCTCCTATTAGTAGTACAAAGGACTTCCAAACAAACATAAGAAATATTTACAGAAAAATGACAGGAAGTAATTTCTACCAAGGTCAAAAGACACTGAAGCACTGAGTTTTTATATATGGCTTAAGTCTTAATGTAAGATTTTTTTTTTTCTAGTTTTTTTTTTTTTTTTTAGTTTTTTTTCATGCATTTTTTTTATCTTTTATTTAATGAATATAAATTTCCAAAGTACGACTCATGGGTTACAATGGCTTCCCCCCCCCCCATATCGTCCCTCCCACCCACAACCCTCCCCTTTCCCACTCCCTCTCCCCTTCCATTCACATCAAGATTCATTTTCGATTATCTTAATATACAGAAGATCAGCTTAGTATACATTAAGTAAGGATTTCAACAGTTTGCTCCCACACAGAAACATAAAGTGAAAAATAATAGATGATTTTTTTTAAATGATGATGAAATCAGATCAGACCTATTGTCATGTTTAATCCCAGTGAGAGTCAAGTTGGGAATTGATAATTTCTTTTTTTTTTTTTTTTACAGAAGATCAGTTTAGTGTACATTAAGTAAAGATTCCAATCGTTTGCACCCCCATAGAAACACAAAGTGAAATATACTGTTTGAGTACTCGTTATAGCATTAAGCCTCAGTGTACAGCACATTAAGGACAGAGATCCTACATGAGGAGTAAGTGCACAGTGACTCCTGTTGTTGACTTTACAAATTGACACTCCTGTTTATGGCATCAGTAATCTCCCTATGCACCAGTCATGAGTTTCCAAGGCTATGGAAGCCCCTTGAGTTCTCCGACTCTTATCTTGTTTAGACAAGGTCATAGTCAAAGTGGAGGTTCTCTCCTCCCTTCAGAGAAAGGCACCTCCCTCTTTGAAGACCTGTTCTTTCCACTGGGATCTCACTCACAGAGATCTTTTTGCCAGAGTGTCTTGGCTTTCCATGCCTGAAATACTCTCATGGGCTTTTCAGCCAGATCCGAGTGCCTTTAGGGCTGATTCTGAGGCCAGAGTGCTATTTAGGACATCCGCCATTCTATGAGTCTGCTGAGTATCTCACTTCCCATGTTGGATCACTCTCCCCTTTATTTATTCTATCGGTTAGTGTTAGCAGATACTAGACTTGTTTATGTGCTCCCTTTGACTCTTAGTCCTTTCATTATGATCAATTGTGAACTGAAATTGATCACTTGGAATAGTGAGATGGCATTGGCACATGCCACCTTGATGGGATTGAATTGGAATCCCCTGGTATGTTTCCAACTCTACCAATTGGGGCAAGTCAGCCCGAGCATGCCCCAAATTATACATCTCTTCCCTCTCTTATTCCCACTCTTATGTTTAACAGGGATCACATTTCAGTTAATTTTCAACACTTAAGAATAACTGTGTGATAATTACAGAATTAAACCAGTCATATTAAGTAGAACAGACAAAAAAAAATACTATGAGGGGTAATGTATTAAGTTTTCCTTAATGTAAGATTGATCATGATCTAGAATTTTATATATTCCCAAATTTTGAAGGATATACTCCATCCTGCTCTAAGCATAAAAATGACTTTCCATTTGTCATATTGATCCTTATTGCTTCTGAGTTCAGTATTGTGTAGTACAATTGAACAAGGATTCTCCTTGAGTACTAGAAGATTGCTTAGTGTAAACTAAATCTTTCAAAGTGAAGGGTTTTAAAATAATAAAATTTTAGCCATAAATAATATATTTCCATTTTTGATGATGTAGGTATTTGAAATAATCACTTTCGATGCCTGCAAATATATTTAATCACCATTAATTATTTATTAAGTAGGACATGTATGCTATATAATTTCTAATACAGTCCTGGCATCTAATAGAAATAGTTGAGACAATACCAAATATAAGGAAGCCCCTCTGGTGCCAATAATATCTGGGATTGCTAAGTATTATATAATTTTCCCCAAAAGTGAATCTTACTTTATAATTAAAAGATTAGAAGTAGATAGAAGAATCATGTAATAAAAGCATTTGCTTGATTCCAAATCAGTTGCCGAGGGAGAAAAATAAACTTGTTAATTCCATATTTTTCTTCTTGATAATTTTTGTTCAGTCCAAGTCTGAGAAACAATTGTGGGAGGACACTTACGTAAGTTTAGAGAAAATACACTTCTTCTGAGGGTGAAGAAATCATTGAAAAACACTTTTAATTATATGTTGAATTGGCATAAGTTAAATATATTCACTGGCTTTATTTTTTGTGAATACATAAGCATGGGAGAAGTTGAGAAAACTGAAGACTTAACAAGAAAAATGTTGAGTTAGATTATTTATTTGGAATGGGAAAAAATCTACTAGAATTGAAAGAAATAATTACAGGATAGTTGTCAACATCATGAAATGAATGCAAAGAGAATGGGGAATAATTTGTCTTAAAGATTCATTTAGCTATTTGAAAGACAAAGCTACAGAGAGGCAGAGGCACAGGGGGAGAGAGAGAGAGAGAGAGAGAGAGAGAGAGAATGTCCTTCATCCACTGGGTCACTCCCCAAAGGGCAGTAATGGCTAGAGCTGGGCCCATCCAAAAACAGGAGCCAAGAGCTTCTTCTGGGCCTCCCACATGGTGCAGGGGCCCAAGTACATGGTCAATCTTCCACTGCTTTCCCAGGCCATAGCAGAAAGCTGGATATGAAGTAGAGCAGCTGGGACTCAAACCCACGCCCATATGGGATGCCAAAACTGCAGGCGGCAGCTTTACCCACTAAGCCATAATGCAGAACCCCAATAATTTTGTTTTAACAAATGAACACACAATCTTCCAAGCCCCCACACAGATTTCAAAGGGTAAATTATTGTTGCTTCTTTGATAAGCTCCCTATTGTTACTTTTGTTACATAGACATCAGATTATTTGTTAAGAAGAGAGCAAAAAATAAAACACAACAAAAGAGAATGTCTTGATATTTTTGTCACACATCTGGTTACAGAAGAGAGGGTAAAAGAAAACCTGGGATAAGATTGTGTTTTATATTTGACAGAGCAGCTGCCAATCATGTAGAAAATCTAAAAATTAATTGAGAAGAAAATTTTGCTTTTATTTTTGTTTCGTTTGAATAAGAAAGCATCTTTTGAAGGTGAAACTTTATAAACCTGAAGCAGACAGAAAAAAACTGAGAAGATAGGATGTGGAATGAATATTTGGCAAAGTGGTTAATATCCCACTTGGGATGTCTGTACCCATATCAGAATGCATGGTTCAGATACAGGCTCCTTCTCTTCTGATTCAGCTTCCTGTTAATTTAGGATGCAGCAGGTGAAATGCAGGCTGAAATGGGTCCCTGTCACCCATGTGATGGACAGAGATTGAGTTGTTGGCTCCCAGCTTCAGCATGATGCACTCCTGTGTTCTGTAGGTATTTGGGGAGTAAACCATCAGGTGGAAGTGTTCTCTCTACACTCTACATTTCAAACAAAATGAAAACACATTTTTAAAACTAAGAGATGATGTTGTAAAGGTGTGAATTGGTACTGCGATTAAAAAGAAAGAAAATGCCGGCGTCGCAGCTCACTAGGCTAATCCTCCGCCTTGTGGCGCTGGCACACCGGGTTCTAGTCCCGGTCAGGGCGCCGGATTCTGTCCTGGTTGCCCCTCTTCCAGGCCAGCTCTCTGCTGTGGCCAGGGAGTGCAGTGGAGGATGGCCCAAGTCCTTGGGCCCTGCACCCCATGGGAGACCAGGATAAGTACCTGGCTCCTGCCATCGGATCAGCGCGGTGTGCCGGCCGCAGCATGCTGGCCGCAGCGGCCATTGGAGGGTGACCCAACGGAAAAGGAAGACCTTTCTCTCTGTCTCTCTCTCTCTCACTGTCCACACTGCCTGTAAAAAAAAATAAAAAATAAAAAAATAAAAAGAACCCTCTTGGGAGGTTAGCTTGGGCTGTTAGATCTGGCAACATCTTCTCTTATCCAATCCTGTTCCTCAGTCTTGCTTTCTCTCTTGCCCTTCTACTGTGTCTGACTCCTCCTGAACACTAAAATTGGCCTTAGAATCTGCTTCCTACTAAACCAAAACTGTGACATTCACAAATAATGATGTCAGCTAATGACAGTTTTTAAAATTGAAGCTGGGTGGAAGATTAAGAGAATATAAGTACTTATTTTAATTCCAAGCTCTTTAAGAATAAGAATTTCTTCTGTTTTATGTTATTTAAAATTGGCCTTAGAATCTGCTTCCTACTAAACCAAAACTGTGACATTCACAAATAATGATGTCAGCTAATGACAGTTTTTAAAATTGAAGCTGGGTGGAAGATTAAGAGAATATAAGTACTTATTTTAATTCCATGCTCTTTAAGAATAAGAATTTCTTCTGTTTTATGTTATTTATATTCTTACAAAATTTTGCCCTTGTAAATAAATGTCCTTTGTTTCTACTTTTTCCAAAAACAAACTTGGTTATTTTTTTCTTGTCATATCACATCTGTTTTGTGTTCTCTATGCTAATCTCCAGTCCAAAATTTCTTTACTTCTCTTCATCATTTTCAGTTCCTTATATGGATTGAAACTCATGATAACAGATTAGCAATATGTGCCACATAATTTATCCCCCTTTATCTATAGTATTGGAACACTGTTACTTGATACAAATTTCTTTCTTAAATCTACTTTTGAAAAGCAATTGCTTGGTTTCTGCACAAATATATATGGGTTAAATTTTTTTGACACTTGGCATCATTTCAACTCACAGAAAATTTCTTTACTAAAATCCTCAAGTTTTTTCCAGTCATGATCCCAATCATTATAGTAAACATATTCACTATGATATTCTAATCATAATAATAAAATAGAAAAATCTAATACTTAAACTGTGGCAAGCTGGCAATAAGTACTTTATTAACATTATCTAAACAAATACTTAAAGTAACCACTTCAAGAATATTATAACTTTATTTGAAAAGAATCCAAAACTAAAAATAGTAAGTAATTTATTCATGGACATAATTTATTCACATGGAATAGCTCTAAACAGAGAAGCCTGCCTGACACAGAACCCAGGAATGGAACTCAGAGTCACCAAATGGCCAATGATGATCTAAAATAAGAAGGGCATAGGTGGGCATTGTGGTGTAGCTGGTTAAGTTGCCATTTGGGATGCCCACATTACATACAGAATGTGTGCTTCAAGTCCTTGTGCTTCTGATATAGCTTCCTAAAAACATGCCTGGGAGGCAGGAGATGATGGCTTAAGTGCGTATGCTTCTGCCACCCATATGGTAGACCTGGATGGAGTTCCTGGCTCCTGGTTTAGGTTTTCCCTCAACCTGGCTGGAGCAGGCATTTGGGGAGTGAACCAGCAGATGGAGTATCTCTCAACATCACTATGCCTTTCAAATAAATAAGTAAACCTTTATAAAAATATATTTATTTATTTGAAAGGTAGAGTTACAAAGAGGCAGAGGCAGAGAGAGAAAGTCCTCCATCCACTGGTTCACTCCCCAAATGGCAGCAATAGCCAGAGTTGGGCCAATCTGAAGCCAGAAGCCAGAAGCCAGAAGCTTCTTCCAGATCTCCCACACAGGTGGAGGAACTCAAGGACTTGGGCCATCTTCTACTGCTTTCCCAGGCCATAGCACAGAGTTGGATTGGAAGTGAAGCAGCCAGGAGTTGAACTGGTGCCCATATGGGATGCCAGCACTGAAGGTGGCAGCTTTCCCTGCTTTGCCACAAGGGCAGCCCCATAAATAAACCTTTTTAAAAAAAAAAATAAAGCAAGAAAGAGCAAACAAATGGAGAAGTAATATCAAGGTGCCTACTGTTGCACAACTTGATACTCTGAATGACTTTCGCATAAAAACAAAAAGATGCATCTGTAGTAAAGAGCTCTGGGAGGGTATCAATTAGAAATTTTTTATATGCCTACTACATAAAACAGATAACTGAATCCCAAGTCATACTTTTACTTTTGATAGTCTTTCATCTTTTTATGAAGGATTATTGGATAGAAATTATTGTTATTGATGTTAGTAATACATGAAATAAAAGAAATAATTTTTAGAAATACTGTTCATTTGAACTGAAATGAGCATTTAAAACAATGGGAAGTATAAGAAGAAAGTGAGTATCACTGGGATATTTGTCACCAAGATCTGAATCAGAGTGTAAGAGCTGTCATTATACACTTGAGAAGGACAGAAAGAGTAAAAATTAACTGCTTCATGAATTCATTCAAAACATTTTTTATGGCGTATCTTCTGAATACACAGTATTTGATAAATTATTATTTTATTTTAGCCACTCAACAGTATTGTTATATATATAGATAGTAATATTTTTTCATTAATAAAGATATATTACACATATATCTTTATGATATATTACATATATATCTTTATTATATAGATGGTAATACTTCTTTCTCATTAATAAAGAATCAAGGGGCCGGTGCTGTGGTGCAGCGGGTTAATGCCCTGACCTGAAGCACTGGCATCCCACACGGGCACTGGTTTGAGACCCATCTGTTCTACTTCAATCCAACTCTCTGCTAGGGCCTGGGAAAGCAGTAGAAGATGGCCCAAGTCCTTGGGCCTCTGCACCTGTGTGGGAGACCTGGAAGAAGCTGCTGGCTCCTGACTTAAGATCGGCACAGCTCCGGCCGTTGCAGCCAATTGGGAAATGAACCACCAGATGGACGACATCCATCTCTCTCTCTCTCTCTCTCTCTCTCTCTCTCTTTGTGTGTGTGTGTGTAACTTTCAAATAAATAAATAATTTTTTTAAAAAAAGAATCAAAAGTTTGAAGACTTTCAGCAAATGCCTGTGGTCATGTAACTGGTAAATGGCAGATCTGATCTTACATCAGACTTATCTGGCTCCAGAGCCTGTGCTGTTTTTTATAAGGCACAGTTTACATAGTCTAGAGCAAACAAAACAATCCCTGGGCACACTATTACTCCTGCTCTTCCTAATGACAACCTATTGGAAAAATCTCTGGGTCACAGAATTGGACAAAATGTCACACTGGCTGGCATCACATCAGCTTTAAAGGTCAATAAGCTTTGTGGTAAAGCATTCTAATCATCCATGGTAGAAAAATTGGCCATATTTCTGCTTACTAAACAATGTGGAGGCTGACTTAGTATGCTCATATTTTGGGCACATTGTCACAGAACCAAAAGGTTAGTAATATAATAATGTACTTATCATGTAAGTCTGATCTGTCATCACACCTGCTAAAAAGAGTTTTTGATGATATTAACCAAGAATAAGAACTTTACACACTGTGGGAAGCCAAATAAACATGAATCAAGTAAAGAAAATACACAGAAGTAAAACAGATGATGAGGATAAGAATAAGTGATATTGTAAAGAAAGCATCTATGAATACAGGTGCTACAATAAAAAACCTAAAGGAATGAGTCAGTCTACAGAGTTAGCAACAATCAATAATTAGTATGATATGAGGAAGATTGATGAGGGGGAAATTGAGGAGAAACCTTTAGAATGGATTCTCAGGAAAGATGGCTCAATTAAAACTGTGGGTTTTCAGAATAATCTATCTACCACAGGAAGCTGTGAAACTGTCATTATTTAGAACAAACAGGGATTAGACTCACAGAACCACTAAAAACAAGTGCTAACAGATACATTAATAGGAAATGCAGAGAGTCACCTTTCTATTGTTTACTCCTTTCAGTATAATTTACACAAAGTGATCAAGTCCTTGACTCAAAAGTTGTTTGATAAAAGTTGTAGATTTCACCCTAGTGACTGAGTTTGCTTCTTTTGTCCTCCCAAATTTCCCCCAGGCTTCCTTAACTCTCTCTCAAATGTTACAGAGTAACAAATATGGAAACTCTCACTGCAACCAAGAGACTTTCTTTCAAGCACACTCAGTATGGAAAATCACAGTAAACAGATATGCAATTCAATATAATCAATATCTTAACAACCCAGAGATAAACACGGTAACATTTCAGAGAACAAATTTCCAAATATTTCATGATGTGTGTTTATGTTTATTTATAAACATTTGTGTTTACAAAGATAATTATAGTGTATAGGCTCTTCTGCAAGTTACTTACTAATTTAACAAATGATAATTATCCTCCATGTAATTAACTTATCTTCTCAGTATTATAGTACAGATGGCATCAACCCTGTTGATAATAATCAACCACTACTTCTCCATGGGACTATAGGAAGTTTTAGATTTGTTAGTGTTATCTCTAATGCTACAATGTCTACCTTTGTACGTAAATTCTGTCAAAATTTTAATCACTCCTTCAAGAGAAATTCTTAAATGGCTTACTTAAAGGATCTGCATACTTAACAAATAAATGACACTGCAGAAAGAATGAACCTTTCTCTAGAAGAAACAGACTGTAGGATTTGGAACCAAGCTGCCTGTCCCACCAAGGGCAGATTCTATGTGGCTCAGTCTCCTCATCTGAACAATAAATTCAGAAACCACTTTAAATGATCACTGTAATGATTTAATAGGAACAAATACTCATAACACTTAGAATAGTTCTTTTCAGGGAGGAAACTGAATTTTTTTTACATTTATTAGTGTTTTACCATAGTTATTTCAAATTAACATTCTCATTAGAAGATGACTATACTATCACAAATATATTTTGAAGTTTAATAGACAAATATTTTACCTTATTATAGTTTTATTTTTCCTTTTTTGATGAATAATAAAGTTGGATGTTTATAGTATCTTTACTGGACATTTACATATTTCCCCTGTGTGTTGTCTGATCATGGTCCTTTTGACTTATTTTGCTGCTGCACTTTTCTTTGTTTTCAGATCTATGTAAGGACACTTCTTTCTTGTTCAATTGGTGAATAACCTCTCACCCAATTTTAAGCTAAATTTTTACACCTTTGTGGGAAAGTGAGGCTTATCAGGTTTCCACACCTCTATCCCTTACCTCTACACTTCTTTGGCAGTGGGCACCATGGTAACTGACAGACCTGGTGTTGAGGTTGATTCGATCTGAGAGGAGGAGCGTGGTGGGGGCAAGAGGCATGAAGTCACCACACAGACCCCGGGAGTCGGGTGAAAGCCGGCCAGAGGCGAGCAGCCCGCATACTCGTTTATTTCAGTTGGTACAGTGGCTTAAATAGCCAAGGCAGCCAATCTGATCAAGGGGCAGTTTTTGCCCTAACCAATCACAGCCTGTTGCCAGGCAGCAACCGAAGCCATCCAATCACAGCCTGTTGCCAGGCAGGCTCCGTTTGCCATGTGGTTTCCAAAGCCATCCAATCACAGCCTGTTGCCAGTCAGGCTCTATTACCAGGTGGTTTCAAAGCCATTCCTGAGTAGCTGACGCTCCCTTGCCAGCAGCCATCTTGGCATGGCCTTCTCATTCCACCACAACCTGTAACTGAAACAGATCTGTTATGCAACTGCTTGACTTCTGGTCACTTTTTCTGTAGGCTCATAGAAGTTGAAGGGGGCATGGTTTCACATGGACCTCTTTGTTGCCTGACTACCATCATGTGTAACCAGAGGTTTCCTGGGTATACTTGCTTCCTGATGAAAGAGCAAAGAGTTGAATCTGCAAAACACTCCAAAATTGTTCTTTGGTTTGTCTGAATCCAGACGTAGTCTCCCTGGAGCTGAGCTCCTGACTTACACTTCGAAAAGTTGGCAGTATTAGATTCAGGCCAAAATGGAGTCTTATCCCCACAGGAGGTGGGATTCAGAGGTGACTAGTCACAAGTGTGTGGTATCCAGTGGCTAAGGCCTTGTTGGCCTAGAGGGATGACTCTCCCACAAGTGTAGAGAAGGTATTTCATGCCCTTTCAGAAACTTTAGATAGGAAAAATGCCCAGACAACAGCTGGAACTATGGACTGGATCCTTCTGATTGCTTTACAAGCAAAAAATAATGATAGATTGCAGTAGAGTTTTGGGAGAGAGAGGCTGAACCTCATCTCAGAAGAAGTGAGAAAGCATCAAAGGGAGATATAATCCACACCTTAGAAAGAAGGGTTTCCACTCTGTGAGTTGCATCCAATGCCAGAGATGACCTGCTGATTATAGTGGAAGCATACTCCAGTGATGGAGACAACATTTAGCCTCCTGTGCTGGTCAAGGCTCCATCTGGTGGTCACCCAGACAATAAAACCAAGCAACTATGGGCTCCTCGAGGGCAGCTGCACACACCAGGTAATGGAGGATTTAACATTCTGCTAATACACTCAGAGCTGGGAGTGAAGGTCAGCAGTTTAGCTGCTTCAGCTATGGTACGTAGGGTGGAAAATTATGTTCTGAACAAAAAATGGACAAACTGGTATCTCCGAGCATGCACTAAGCCCTGCAGCAGACTCCTCATCACACGGTAGGGAATCATTTTATTTTGGATTGGCTCATGGCTGGTGCCCACTTGGTGTGGCCTAATGCTAGAGATTTACCTGGGACTTTCAGTGGGTGGCAGATATATGCTGTACTATAAGAATTACTTGACCTGGGCATGTGCAATTCCATCTGTGATGTGGAACTTACAGGCCAGATCAGAGTTTTTTCATGGCAGGTAGGAACACAGGAGTTTATGTTCCCTCTGTTTTGGTTGGCTCCTTGGTTGCAATGCTAGCCCTATATGTGGGACATCCTATCAATGTAACAACATAAACTGTTGCTTACTTGGGAGAGGATGAGATTGTGCTCATGTGGAACAGGATGTAGGCCAGGGCCCAGGAGAAGAAAGAAGGAAAAAGCCCAATTAAGGTTAATAAAACCCAGAAATGCTCCCTGGCAGTGGGAGCAGACAGAGAAATGTTAGATGGACAGACTAATAAGGTATTATTAGCATTGTGACAGCAATTAAAACTGGAACAATTGTTCCAACCACTTAAGAAACCTAATTTGTACAAAGCAGTAAAGCAATCACCAGGGGTCCCAGCAGGATTTTCTGAAGGACTCAAATATCTGAAACAGACAGTAGTGACAACTGGACATTTAACTTTGATTAGCAGAGAGGCCAAGGTACCTTCCTGGTAGGGATGGGTTGTGACCGGTGGACTCATATGTGAAACTTGCCATCCACTGGTCCTCCTCTAACGTTTAGAGAGTGCTGGCACTGGTTGATACAGGGATTGAATATGCATTACTGCACTGCGATTCTGAGAGGTTTCCTAGGCACCTGGTAGCCATAGATAGCTATGCAGGACACTTTATCCAGGCAAGAGCAGTAAACTTGCCTTTGGGAATAGTCCACCTACCACTCATGGAAAATACTGTGAATGTATCCACCATATCTAGGTACAAACTGGGCACTGATATCCTGCAGGGCCTACGGTTAAAAACTACAGTGGGGGAGCTTTCCTGTGAGTGCCTATGGTTAAAGCCACGCTGAGAAGGCATGCTGCCCATGAACAATTGCAGCTACCCACTCCCAGGTTGGTGACAAATACCAAGGAACACAAACTGCTTGAGGGTCATGAAGAAATCACCAGAACCACTGGGGAACTAGAGAAGGTGGGCATTATTAGGCCTATACATAGCATTAATTCACCAGTATAGCCTGTGAAGAAAACAGATGATAGTAGACTACCAGAAATTTAATAAAGTTGTTCTTTCCCTGCATGCAGCAACAGTTCCATCAATGAGTGACATAATGGACCACTCTTTTTATATCCAGCTAATGCCTTCTTTGCTATTGATAGATCTCCTAAGAGTCAAGACCACTTCACCTTCACTTAGGATAAACAACAGTTGAGCTTCACCATTCTTCTACAAGACTATGCTACAAAGCTTCACCTTAAGTCATGGCTTCGTAGCAGCAGACTTGGCACAATGGCCCACAGCTCCAGCCATGAAGCTGTTTCATTATATAAATAACATGATGTGAACCTATGACTCTCTTGCAGCTATTCCTACTTTACTGAATCATCTAAAATAATGTGGCTAGAGTCAAAAACGCAGTGACATGGACAGTTTATCAAAATCTTGGAAGTTGGTTGGTTGGGGAAGGACAATGTCATCCTTGAGGAAATGATAGATAAGATTCAGGCCTTTCCCACCCCAACTACTGTAAATCAGTTTCAAGAGTTTACAGGATTGCTGAGATATTAGAAGATGTTTATTCTGCAGCTAACACAAATTTTGAGGCCGTTATATCATTTGGTAAAAAAAGGTTCCAGGAGAGAATGGGATGAGCAAGCTAAGCAGAATGTACAAGGTGCCCAGGCTCTCAATGTATTTGATCCAACCTGCCAATATGATCTTGATGTGTATGTCACTATGGAAGGGTTGGGTTGAGGCCTTTGGCAGAGTATAAAAGGCTGAGATAGCATCTTGGGTTTGGGTCTTAATTATAAAAAGGAGCAGAGATTTGGTACTCCTTAAAAACCACTCACTACATTGTATGTCATCTGATGGCTACTAAAAGCATAACAGGCACTGCTCCTGTCATAGTGCACAGTTCATACTATTTTTGGATGCACAGGAGACTGGGAGTAGAAGCAGAATAACATAGTAGAACACAAATGCTCACATTGCAAAGAAGCCTACCTGGGACAACAGGCAGTTTTAAATACAAGCCCACTGTGGGGTACATTACAAGAGATTTTGGAACCTATTGATATCTGAGATGACCCCCTAAAATCTATATCAAAATGTGGCCTCTTTAAAGTTCCCCAGAAGTGCCATCCGGGGTGCCACATATGCTACCGGAATTTGGGGTGCCATACGGTATCACCATATGCTTATTAATAAATCACCAATATTAATAAGTCTGAGAGGGTTCTTGCCTAATATTTAGAGAAGAATTCTAAATACCAGCACAGATAAACGAGGCAGCATGTTACATTTTAAGCTTTTATTTAGTGAGAAAGATGCATAGGAGAGTGAGAGCTTTATCTAAGACAGAGAGATAAATCTGGGTTCATACCAAGCACCAGGAACCAGCCACATGGAGGAGCATCTAGGCCAGGAAGCCTAGGGCGTGTGGCCCAAAGGCGCAGGGCTACAGCAAGCCTCCTGGCAAGAGGCCAGGGCCAAAGTGAAAGGTGGGACACTCCATGTCCCAGGCAAAAATTTTAACCCACTTCCAAAGAGGAGTGGTTAATTAACCTGATTGGCTGGTGGGTACCAAGGTGTGGCCAGGTAGGGGCATGAGGTCACCCAGGGGCATGGTGAAGGTATCAGGTAAGGCATGAGGTCACACAGGGGCATGGCGAAGGCGTGGTCTTCCAGCTCACAAACCTAATTGATTTTATTCTGTATGCCTGCCTATTTCATTATGACTTAATGTAACTGTATACTCCCTCAGCCCTGTGCACCTTGGAACCAGTACCTAGTCCATTCCAGGATGGAACTTCACTGATTCCTGTGGGGGTCTGGCACACAGATGAATCCCACAGAGTACACCCCATGCAGTGACTGTGGTAGTCTTCTAGACAATTTGGTGGAAATCAAATAATCACCAAAGCAGCCCTTAGGCCAAGTTACAAATAGTGTGGCTGGTTGATGTTAATGAATTCTCACCTTTTATCATCTGCACAGACAGCTGGGCCATCTATCAGGGCCTAACTGTCTAGATAGTGACACAGCATGCAAAAATTAGATGGTTATGCACCAGCTTATGGGGAGCCAAGCCATGAGGAAAGACTTATGGGAGATAGGACACCAGAAGACAATGACCATATATCACATAAAGAGCTATACTCCCCTTGCTCATCCAGGGAATGATGAGGCTGACATCCTTACAAAGGTACCTTGGCTGCAGAAGGCTCCAGAAAACGAAGCTGCTCAATGGCTACATTGGCAGGTGCTAGGTGTGAGACAAAAGATAGTGAAGACCTGGAATCTGTCTGAAACCCACCAGGAGGTTCCAGAGACCAACAAAAATTGTACTGTTTTCAGAAATATCCCTGTCAAGTTCTGACAGCCACTGTGATGCAGGGGCAAGCACCCCTTGAACAGTGGCAAATAGATTTCATTGGCCCTTTGCCCTAATCTGACAGGTGCAAATTCAGTGTTACTAATGTGGAGATTGCCACAAGATTACTCTTTGCTGTTCCCATTAGACAGCCTATCCAGCAAGTGGCCCTGCATGCCTCAGAAAGACTATTGCCATATATGAGTGACAATAGCTTATTGATAGTGAATGTGGGACACATTTTACAGACTCTTGAGTGTAGGACTGGGTCAAGTGCCTAGGTATCGACTGGAAACTACATGTACCATACTATTCCCAACGTACCAGAATGATTACATGGTATAATGTCCTATTAAAACAAGGCCTCAGAAAAGAAGCCAACTTAGGCTCCCAAGTGGTTATGAACCAAGAGAATTTTGACTGTTATGACTGTAAAAATGAATGACCCCAGGCAGAAACACTGAATTCCCTGGTGGTTTTGCTGCATTATTCAGAAAGGTCATGACCCCCTATTAAAACCTGGTTTTGAAAGGGTGAACATTGGCTGGCGCCGTGGCTCACTTGGCTAATCCTCTGCCTGCGGTGCCAGCACCCCAGGTTCTAGTCCCAGTTGGGGCGCCGGGTAGTAGTCCCGGTTGCTCTTCTCCCACTCCAGTTCTCTGCTGTGGCCCAGGAGGGCAGTGGAGGATGGCCCAAGTGCTTGGGCCCTGCACCCACATGGGAGACCAGGAGGAAGTACCCTGCTCCTGGCTTTGGATCGGCGTAGCACCGGCTGTAGCTGCCATTAGGGGAGTGAACCAATGGAAGGAAGATCTTTCTCTCTGTCTCTCTCACACTTTCTATAACTCTCTCTCTGTCTCTCTGTCTCACTAACACTACCTGGCCAAAAAAAAAAAAAAGGGTGAACAATGTGTTGTTGCCTGCTTACATGGCCCTTGAGACAGGGAGCGTGCCACTTGGCAGTGTCCATAAAAATATGAAAAGCCAGTAATTCTCATTTTGCTTTGCTGTTTGCATGGAGAACACGACTGAAACATGACCTAGAGGTGGCACCATGAGTATCGGACACTTGACCTCTTGTGGACAAAGTGCATTACCCACACAAGGAAGGGGCAACTAGCTTGCTCAAGAGTATATTTATTTAAGCTTTATGGCCAATGCCAGCATTTCCAGTATCCATACCTATAAACGAGTACCCAAAAAAGACTATACTCCACCCAGTCTGGAATTAGAAGCCAGGGCAACCTCTTTTGCCAGCTGTAGTGCTACATCAAGATAAATCCATTACTTGTATCTTACCCCATGGTAAGTACTTGCCATCGCTGGTGCCATTAACTTCTTTTGTCTTATTGACCTTAGCCTGATGGCTTTGAATACCACGATGAACTGCTTACCTTCACAATGGTAACCAACCAATTGGCTTGTTAGGTGTGCAGCAATTTACCTATCAGCTCTACAACTGGGCTGCCTTAAAATATAACTGTAGTCACTGACCAAAAGGAGACTTGGTTAGAAACCAGAGTTCTATTCATTATGGAATCACACCTGGAAGCAGATGAAGACTTTAGCCAGCAACAGTATAACACGTCTTGGCCAAGATTGGGTTTTTCTATGGGAAATGATTTGTGCTAGCTTTCTGCAAAAGCAACAGAGCTACCTTCACACACGCATACAACAACCAAGGAATGGCTGTCAAATAGGAAGGACTCTTCTATCTTTGTGTATAACTATACAACACAAGACTAACAATACCAAAGAGAAATCCTAAAACTATAGTGAGCACCTAACTAATATCTTTTGGTGTCTTATTGGCTTGTGAATCCTATGTATGCTCCTATTTGCCTTATGGCTGGGTAGGACACTGTATATTGGGATGACCTCATATACCATGGTAATGGATCTCTACACTTTCCCAGTTGCCTTCCAAATGGAAAGATTTTAAGGCTTGACACTGAGTGAAACACAAAGCATTGTGGTATTTTCCACTTACCATGCTCTCCCCATGTGTGGCTACCATAGGTATTCAGGCTGAGGTTACTGCATTGGCTCTGCATCCAGCATGGGCCTTTAATGAAAGTAACAAGGCACTGGGCTTCTTAAATGAGGAACTGTGCCAACATAAAAGGTTGTTTAACAAAATCACATGACATTAGACATCCTTAAAATAGCCCAACATGGTGCATACACCATGCAAAAGACTGAATATTGTGTGTGTGTATGTGTGTTTGTCCACATGTGACCAGATGCCCATCATAATGTAACCTAAACCCTTGCTTTTCTAAAATTAGAAATGTTGCACACTGAGCAGGTAATTGTGGATCCCCTCCAAGATTGATGAGTATCCTTAACAAACGGATGGATAGTAGACAACCTTGACTGTTATCTTTGGAATGCCATATTCATTCCAGTTTGTTGCTGTAGCTTATAAAATTGTGTCCTTTGGGTGTAATGTTCCACACTCCATGCATGCTCCTTGCACAGGGACCTTCCAAGAAGATAATGTAAGCACAGGAATTTATGATAGGAAACCAGAAGGAATAGTGTTGGAAAAGTGAGGCTTATCAGGTTCTAACACCTCTATGCTTCTATGGCAACTGGTGTTGTGGTAACCGACAGACCAAGAATTGATGTGGCTCTGTTATGCAACTGGCTTGCCTACTAGTCAGTATTCCTGTAGTGGTGTAGATGTTGAGGGGGTTGTGGTTAAATGCAGACTTCTTTGTAGTCCAACTGCCATCACGTGCAAGTGGAGTTTTCCAGTGTATACTTGCTTCCCACTGCAAGAATAAAGAGGTATGAACCTGCAAAAAGTTCTGAAATTATTCTTTGGCCTGTCCAAATCTGGGTCTACTCTCTCTGGAACTGAGCTTCTTTGACTTACAAGCATTAAACAATTTATGAAACAAAAACATTCATAGATTACCTCTTGAATCTTTTCACAGAGTACTATTCCCTGAGACAGATATTTACCCAGGAGGATACATTTTACATGTTCATACACCATTCCCCCAAAATCTGTTTTTCAATTGTTTAAATGTTAATTGAATTCTTGGTGAGTTATTTTTAATAACCTATTTGTACTGCTGTGACTGCAAGCTAGGTTGAAAAGATTGACCTTTTAACCTTCTAGTAAAAAATAAAAACAGCAATTCATTGTATATGTAAAAAGTTTCATATTATTGATAGTACTCCGTGACCTGTCAGTCTTTATTATCCTGGGCTAAATAATGCCACAAGCTTTGCTTTTTCTTCAATAGGCCAATTTACTAAATCCTTAATGACACACAATGTAGCATCTAACTTAAGCACATTATCACTACAATCAAATATGTATTCAAATAATAGCTCTGCTTAAGGAATTTATGCAAGTCACTTACTATCTCTGGAACTTATTTTTCTTAATTGTGAAATAGAAATAATCCATCTGAAAAGATCAGAATGAAGCTTCCATTAAATAAAACACAGGGCAGTTTAGAATGCTTAATAGACGGTACTTATATTTTTATATTTAATAATTATTTTCAATGAATAATCATCAAATTACGTGCTCATGTGAGTCTTTCCTGCCTTAGTGAAGATTGACACCGGACATTCATCTGATAAAAATACTGAAGCCTTGTGGGGAGCAACTCGGACTAGACTAAGTTACTGGAATTAAGACTTACTCTATGCATCTGCTCTCCCACAATATGGCGCTGGGAGAGGAGTAAACAACTTCTACACAGCTGCCTCCAGTTCGACCAATAACCTGCAGGAGCTGATCCTGCTCCTGATTGGAGGAGAGCAGCGTACTTGGCGTCTGGGTAGCAGAGTTGGGATTGGTGGAAGAGGACCATAAAGGAGGAGAGAGACAACATGCACCACGAACATCTAAGGGGAACACCTGAAAGAACACCTGAGCAGCCCCCGAGAGAGCCGGCTGGTGGTGTGCCGCTCCCGCACGGAAGTGGGGAAAGTGGCAGGGGGAGCCGCCCTTCCACGGAGGTGGAAGGATCGGCAGCCAACCCGGGAAGAACCAGCAGTAAACCCGGGAAGGGCCGAGCAGACAAAAGAACAGTGCAGGGTCCTGTGTCATTCCTCTGCGAAGATGGGGGAGCGACATAATGGTGTCGTGACTCGGATAGGAAGCCTAGGCGACATAATGGTGCCGTGACTCGGATAGGAAACCTAGGCAGGGAAGAAGCAGGAAGAAGCGGGAAAATATCGGAGAGAGACTAGGGAAGAAGCGGGAAGAAGTGGGAAAATACCGGAGAGAGAGACTAGGGAAGAGCCTAGGGAAAAGCTGGATGGAAAAAGTGCTGGAAGAAGTTAGGATTGAAAGCGAAAGTGAAAGCTGGAAGAAACAGACTCGGATACAGACTATGGTGGGGAAGTTAGGAGAAATCTATGGTTAAAAGCAAAAGTGAAAGCTAGAAGAAACTCAGACTCGGATACGGACTGTGGGGAGAAGCCAGGAGAAATGAGAGGGGAATACTGTTGGAAGAAAAGTTAGGAAACATACCGGGTAGAGAAAAATATGTTAGGGAAAATGAAGCCGCCGGGGCAGGCCAAAGCGGAGACGTAAGCTAGGTTGGGATTCGTCAAGTCAGCCCGGGGAGCAAAAGGCAAAAAACTAAAACCAGAGGCGGAGACGTAAGCTAGGTTGGAATCCGTCAGATTAGCCCGGGGAGCAAAAGACAGGAAGCCAAACCGAAAGGCAGAGACTTAAGCTAGGTTGGATTTCGTCAGGTTAGCCCGGGAACTTAGACTGAAAACTAAACCAGCCGATGGCAGAAACGTGAGCTAGGCTGTGATTCGCGGAAGCCGCCAAGCGCAGAGAAAGCGTGTGGGGCACAAGCGGAGAGAGCACACGGGGCGTGAGTAGATAGGAAGTGCGGGGCTGGTGCGGAGGCCGGGGTGCGGAGACCGCGGAGCGCGCGCGAAGCCAGGAAGCCACGCAGATGAGAAAAGCGCGGGCTGAAGCCGCGCAGAGCCGGGAAGCCGCCGCGGGGTGAGGCGCTGAGAAGCCGCGGGGATAAGAGAAACAGAAGTTTAGAAGTAAAATGAGAGAAATAGGAATGCTGGCAGATAGAAGTAAAATAGGAGAGATAGGAATGCCCGGAGATAGAGAAATGGAGAAAAATAAGGCCTCCCCACAACATGGCAATGAGAGAGCTTGGATTCGGTCTGCCTGATTAGTAAGGCGATGAGCACCTGCGGGCGGCTAGCAGAATATCCGCTGCAGGTCACCGAAGACAGGCACGTTATCAACACCAATAAGTCTCCCCACAATATGGCAATGAGAGGGCTTGGATTCGGTCTGCCTGATTAAGGCGATAAGCACTTGCAGGCAGCTCGAGCAGAGCCTGCACTGCGGGGCACCGAACACAGGCACGCATCAGCACCTAAAAACCTCCTCTCAACATGGCAAAGAGAGGACCCAGATTCGGTTTGCCTGATTGGTAGGGCCTGTAAGCACCTGTGGGCAACTCCAGCAAGCAGAGCAGAGTGTGTGCCGCGGGGCACCGAAGACAGGCGCATATCAACACCAAAAAATAAAAAGAAAGGGGGAACTGTGGGGAGCAACTCGGACTAGACTAAGTTACTGGAATTAAGACTTATTCTATGCATCTGCTCTCCCACAATATGGCGCTGGGAGAGGAGTAAACAACTTCTACACAGCTGCCTCCAGTTCGTCCAATAACCTGCAGGAGCTGATCCTGCTCCTGATTGGAGGAGAGCAGCGTACTTGGCGTCTGGGTAGCAGAGTTGGGATTGGTGGAAGAGGACTATAAAGGAGGAGAGAGACAACATGCACCACGAACTTCTAAGGGGAACATCCGAATAACATCTGAGCAGCCCCCGAGAGAGCTGGCCGGCAGTGTGCCGCTCCCCCGTGGAAGTGGGGAAAGTGGCAGGGGGAGCCGCCCTTCCACAGAGGTGGAAGGATCGGCAGCCAACCTGGGAAGAACCAGCAGTAAACCCGGGAAGGGCCGAGCAGACAAAAGAACAGTGCAGGGTCTAGTGTCGTTCCTCCGTGAAGAGGGGGAGTGACAAAGCCTCCTATAGTCTTATTTTCTAACATCTCTCAACAGACAATCTGCCATCAAGTCCTTGTAAGATACTACTTATACATGCTTCATACCAACCTACTCAGCTCCATCCCCAATGCCAGTGCATCCCCCAAACTGTCATATTCTCCATGGTCTTACAGAAGTATAGACACATTCAAAGTTGACCTAACTTCTGCTCGAGGGATAGTTCTAAATCACATATTTAGTATGGCACTGGTGAACTACAATGGTTTCCATAACAGCCAATTCTGTAAAAGTAAAAAGTAAATAAACTATGGAATTAAAGGTCTTTTTTTTTTTAAGGACTTATTTATTTATGTGAAAGTCAGAGTTACACAGAGAGAGAAGGAGAGGCAGAGAGAGTGAGAGAGAGAGAGGTCTTCCATCTGATGGTTCACTCCCCAACTGGCCACAATGGCTGGAGCTGTGCCAATCTGAACCCAGGAGCCAGGAGCTTCTTCCGGGTCTTCCATGCGGGTGCAGGGGACCAAAGACTTGGGCTATCTTCTACTGCTTTCCCAGGCCATAGCAGAGAGCTGGATCGGAAGTGAAGCAGCCAGGACATGAACCAGGGCCCATATGGGATGCTGGCACTGCAGGAGGCGGCTTTACCCACTTGCCACAGCACTGGCCCTAAGAGATTCAAGGTCTTTAACAATATGACATCACTCTTTCACTGAAGCCTCATCTTTGGCCTATCTATTTTCCTGCATCAATCACCTTTTTAAAGATTTTGCATTGGGACCAGCATTGTAGTACTATAGTTTAAACTCCCACTTGTAACAACAGCACCCCGTATCAGAGTGCAGGTTTGAGTCCTGGCTATTTTGCTTCAAATTCAGCTTCCTGCTAATGTTCTTGGTAAAGCAGCAAAAGATGACCCATGTGCTTAGGTCTCTGACCCTTTTACAGAAGGCCAGGCTTCAGCCTGGCCCAGATTGGGCTGCAGTAGTCACTTGGGGAGTGAACAAGTGAATGAAAAGTCAGTCTCTCTTTCTATCTCTCTCCCCCCCAACCCCGTGTGTATGTGTGTGTGTGTGTGTGTGTATCCCCTCCTGTATCTCTATTGTTC
Source organism: Oryctolagus cuniculus (assembly GCF_964237555.1). Classification (NCBI taxonomy): domain Eukaryota; kingdom Metazoa; phylum Chordata; class Mammalia; order Lagomorpha; family Leporidae; genus Oryctolagus; species Oryctolagus cuniculus. The sequence goes on along the minus strand of NC_091432.1, from coordinate 192,794,399 downwards.
TGCCTTTGAAATCAGTAATGAAATAAATCTTTGAAAATCAAATAGTTTTGACAAGGATCACAATTTTGCCTATTCTGGAATATTCTGTGGATGCAAATACATTAGGGACTTGTTCAAACAATCCCACTACTGGTATATACCAAAAATATAGGAACTCATTGTATCAGATATACTTGTTTGATGAAGTTTACAGCAGCACTGTTTACAATGATTAAAATATGGAGTCAACCAAGATGTCCAAGAGCAGATGAATGGATAGAAAAATGCAATATATAAATGAAATGAAATATTACTCATCTGTTTTTTAAAAAAGAACTGAATCCTATCATTTGAAGCAAAAGGGTTGGAAATGGAAGACATCACATTGAATGAGAAAACCCAGAGTCAGAAAGACAAAATACTGCATACTCTCCCATATATGTGGGAGTTAAAATTTAACAACAACAAAAAAAAACTCAATTTGAACCCAGAATGGTGACTACTAGCTACTGGGAAGTGTGTGACAGGGTCAGACTTAGAGGGAGTTTTGATTATAAAAATATGGAAATCTGGGTGTGGTTCATTATATATGACAAATATACCAAGATAAAAATAGGGGAAATGGGATGAGGGGCATGCGGGAACTTGTAATACTATCTCAATTTTTTGTTTTATGAATTTAATAATAATAATTTTAAAGTTAAAAAAGAAAATTAGAAAAACACCTGCCTAAAATGGATTTTTCACTGATTAATTCAATTTAATGGGCAGGAAATTAAAATTATCTAGCTTTAAATAAATTTCAGCTACATTTAAAACTTAAACTAATCTGGGGCTGGCACTCTGGTACAGCGAGTAAAAGCCCTGGTCCACAGTGTCAGCATCCCACATGAGTGCCTGTTCAAGTCCTGTCTGCTCTACTTCCAATCCAACTCCCTGTTAATGTACCTGAAAAGCAGTGATGGATGGCCCAAGTCCTTGCACCCCTGCACCCATGTAGGAGACCCAGAAGAAGCTCCTGGCTTTGGATCAGATTGGATCAGCTCAGCTTCAGGCAATGCAGCCATTTGGGGAGTGAACCAGCAGAGAGAAGACCTCTTTCTCTTTCTCACTCTCCCTACCTCCCTCTATAACTCTGTGTTTCAAATAAATAAAATAAATCTTTAAAAAAACTTTAAAATAATCTTGTGACATGTCATTAAAACCATTTTATAGTCAAGAAAATACATATTTTTCCCAAGATCACACATTTAATAGCAAAACTGGGATCCCACAATGTTTCCATCTTTTCAAAGTATTTATTAGATGTCCAAGAATATGAAAGACTCTTAATTTACATAGTGAAATAGTATTCTAGTTCTAAGTAAAGGCTTTAAAATAAAATTAGAGGGTTGCAACTAATGGCCAAATCATGGGACAAACACATACACACACACACACACACACACACACGTATGAAAACTACATTAAGTGATAGATGTGTTAATTAGCTTGATATTGATAATCATTTCACAATCTATCCGTATATCACATTAACAACCAGGAGAGTCTAGCATGTGATCAATGGAGACAGGAAGTGTGGGGAAATAAAAGATCTAAGAAAGGGACTGTGTAGGTTTTGATCAAACAGGCAATCCTATTGCCTGAAAGAACAGCAAACACAGCAAAACTGATGAATTAATGAAATGAGGAGAATGGAAGGTAGAACTTCATTATGGAAGATCCTGAATGCCATGCCAAAGATTTCAGAAATCACCTTTATACTTTAGATGATCAATTGGGAGCTTATAAGTAGATACATGACAAGGTCAGGTTTCCTGTCCAGATAAATCCCTCTGATGGCAGAGAATAAGATTGGGATGATTAGAACTGGAACCAGGCACTAAAAAGACTGTACTCATTTAGAAAAAGAGATACTGATAATGTGCTAGTGTCTTTAACCAATTCTCAGAAACAAAGAGCTTGCTTGAGAAACACAAATAACATGGGAAGTTTTGGTCCTAATGAGTTACAATTGCCTATAAACATTCAGATAATATATTCTACAAAATGACTACCCACAATGAAAAGTGCCAGCATTGGAGCAGGTATTTGACACAGCTGTTAAGCTGCCACATGGGACATTAGCATGTAATATTGGAATGACTAAGTTTGAGTACGTACTTTGCTCTCAATTCCCGCTTCCTAATAATGCACACTCTGGGAGGCAAAAGGTGATCCCTATTTTAATTACTAAATCCAGTGACTTTCTCTGTCTTCCTCTTCCTTAGTCCTTAGTGACTGAGTTCCTGCCACCCACACAGGATACCTGGATTGAGTTCCCAGCTCCTGACATTAGCCTATTCCAGCCCTGGTCATTGCAGGTACTTGAGGAGTGAACCAACTGTTGACAGACCATTCACACTCTCTCTTTCTTCCTACCTTTCAAATAAGTAAAATGTATAAATAATTTTTTAAAAATTAAAAATAAAGTTGCCAGTATTTAAGTGCCAGCCTAGACATGATGTATAGAGTTACAAAAGAAAGATAAATGAGTGAAAATAGGGAAAATGAATTAAATAAGAGTAAGGAGGGGAATGGTGATATTAAAGGAAATTGAGAGAGAATAATCAAAAAGGAAAAAAGAAAACAGCAACATCCTGGAAGCCAAGAGTTTCCAGAAAGAGGAAACTGTCAAAAATATCATTCTTCAGGGAGACTAAGGAAGAGGAAGACAGAGAAAGTCACTGGATTTAGTAATTAAAATATTGCTCCAAGTTTTGAGGTATAGTTATATTTGAGAGGAACAGGTAGCAATGAGATAGTAATGTCTAAAGAATGAGCACAAAATATGAGAAAAGAGGTTATCAGAGAACAGATTTATCCTTCCAAATTATTGTCAGAGGACAAAATAATTAAACCAGTATTTTTATTATTTAATTATATAGTTGATTGTTTTCTTCAAGATATTGAATATATCATCATGACCAACTAGGTATATCATTATTTACTTATTTTTAACTTACTTATTTTTTATTATTTATTTATTTAATTTACTTATTTTTAACTGTTTAACAGACACAAAGACAATTATGATATAAGTCCAGTTCTTAAGCAGTTTTTCAAATACTAAGAAAAAGGTATGGTGAGATCAGTGGCACTAGAAGGAGTAATAATGAAACAGGTAGGAAGGGGAGAGGCAAACAAATATTTTTAGAAGTAATTATATCTAGACAACAGTCTTAAAGGATGGGCAAGAGTTAACCAGGTTATTATAATCTGAGATTCCCTGAAAGCAGAGCCTGTAGTCAAAATTTGTGTACAGATAATTTATTGGGAGAAATCATTCTAATCAGAGAAAGCAAACTGCAGGACCCAAACAAGCAAAGACGGAAATTTAAAATAAGTAGTACAGTCAATTTGCTCACCAAGATAAAAAAAAATAATGGTACTCGATCACGTGGAACTTTCTGAAGAACTTTGTAAAATATTTTCAAATTATCCAACCAGCAGATGAAAAAGAGGAGACATGTACAGATAATTCTGTTTGTTCCAGGATGGCACCCAGGCACCAACCACTGCTCACTCATTCATGAGTTCTAAAAAAACTTCCATAAGTATCTTATGCTATAACATCAGAGAATCCCAGGGCAGGGTATGAGATGTGTTTTCAGGCCAACACTCATGAGAAACTGCTTAATAATACCACAACATTACTCACAGAGTTTCTGAAGTCAGAGTGGGGCATAAAGAAAGTGAAGAGAGGCTGGCAAAGTGTCTCATTCACAGGCAAGGGGAAAGAAGGCCACAAAGACATTGAGAAGTGACACAAGGTAAGGCTCCAGATGTGTGCAATAAGAGTAATGTTGAAAAGTGCTGTTTCAAAAATATTCTGTGTATAGCAAGGTATGGTGAGACAAGAGACTGGAGAAGTAAATTGAACTTTAAGAAAAAAAAAATGCCTGTGTGTATCAGCTTTGCTTTAAATGCAATGTTTTCTCAAACTTTGTGTCAATCTTTATCAAACAAATTAAGAGGATTTAAATGCTACCACAGTTTTAATGATTTTGTGAGTATTTTTTATTTTTATTTTTATTTTTTTGACAGGCAGAGTGGACAGTGAGAGAGAGAGAGAGAGAGAGAGAAAGTCTTCCTTTACCGTTGGTTCACCCTCCAATGGCGGCTGCAGCCAGTGCACCTCGCTGATCCGAAACTGGGAGCCAGGTGCTTCTCCTGGCCTCCCATGCAGGTGCAGGGCCCAAGGACCTGGGCCATCCTCCACTTCATTCTGGGGCCACAGCAGAGAGCTGGACTGGAAGAGGGGCAACTGGGACAGAATCCAGTGCCTTGACTGTGACTAGAATCCCGAGTGCCGGCGCCACTAGGTGGAGGGTTAGCCTATTGAGCTGCAGCATCGGCCATTGTGAGTATTTTAAAATATACTTTATATGAGTGAAGTTGAACATCTTTTCATTCGATTATCATTAGTAGTCCTTGCCTATTTCCTTGCTGCACTATGGTGCTTTTATTGTGTTGAACTCTTTGTTTAGTGGAGAATCAACTCTTTGATTATAATTTAAATGAAAAATATTTTATCTCAAAAATAGTAAGGAAATTTTAAATGAAAAAAAGAAATTTTGAATATATTCTATAATTAATAGGAAATAAATTAATGATTTAGAGGAGTGTAATAATTATTAGTGATTCAACATATAATAACATTGTTGGAAGCTTCAGGATGGGAGATGATGTCTGAAAGCAAAAAGGGAAAGGAGGAGAAGAAAATAACTATTTGAAGATCAGTTCTCTACTTCAGGAAATACTGTATTGGGTCAGTTCTCAAATAGGGCAAATTTACCACCTAACAAATATTTGGCAGTAATTGGACACATTTTGTTCATCAAAAGGGGGACAAGAGTGCTACTAAAACTAGTGGAAAGAGGACAGTGATACTACTGTAAATGAAATGCACAGAACAATCATCAAAAACAGAATTCTCCAGCCCCCAATGTTAACACCACCAAGACGGAGGTATTTTGGTACAGGTGAGAACATGGATACACATACATACACAAGAACATATATAAAGCTTGAGGACACTAGAGAAATAAAAACAACAAAGAATTATCAGAAGATCCAGCCACAATAAAATATCCAGAAAGAATTTTAAATGCTGAAATAATTTTGGGTTGAAAAAACTTTGCTGAGAACATACATCTTAGCAATACTGAGTTTTTCAACTTCTGAATATATTTCTAAACTTATTAATACTTTCTTCTAACTCTCACAGATGTTATTTGTAGTTTTAAGTAGAGATCTTTCACATCTTTTCAAAAATATCTTTTGAAGCATTTTTGTTTTATGATGCTCTTAAAAATGTTTTTATATCATTTTCTGACTATTACGAATATAAAAATGAAATTGTTTTTGTATTGATTTTACTAAATTATTTTATTAATTTTCTGCCATAGATGATTTTATAATCATATGTTTATATAATTGAAGAGTTGAGGGCACAATATTAGATGTTAAATTATTCAACACAATGAGTATTTTCAGATATGTTTCAAATAAAAAACTTTCATTCAAATGAAATTATGTATGGTAGTCCAAAAACCTCATCACATAAACCATACTGTCTTTGGCTAAAGCTGATGTGAGGTGTTTGTGTGGAATGGGGGACTTAAAATCTTGCCTTCTTTGTTCAGCAACTCCCATTTTGGATTATATGGAAACCTGGCAGAAACTTCAGTGATTCCAACACACAAAACTACCCAATTCTGATCCAGGTTCTAGAGACTCTGCATTTATAATAAGCATTTAAATTCTACGAAATTGCCCACTTTCTATAATTCTTGAATAAACCACTTTTTTGTTCAATGATAATATGAAGTAAACAGAAAAATAAGCACAACTCTTCAAATGGGACTATTTGAAAACAACACTAGAGAACAGAAGGAAAGTGAGGGGACTTTGAGTATAAGCAACGCGTAGAGTAGGACTCAAAGATGGTTAATAATTCTAGGAAAATCCAAATTTCATATTAAAGACATGGAAAAGAAAAAAATAATGGGTCAACACAAAAACTATATATTTAGATAGATATAAATAGCAGAAGCTTTTGGATTAAATTGTGAAAGGTTAAATCCTTTTCAATTTATACTACTATGTAACCTTAGCCAACTTCCTTAATCTCTTTAACCCTTAATTGATTTCTTATAAAAATGAGGGGTTTTTTTTCAGGTTATATACATAAAACACTTACATTTTATCGGATACTCAGTTAACAGCATAATTATTGGTTTCTTAAAAAGAACAGACTGTCCCACTTCACTCAGCATCATTCTATATCATGCTAGCACTCCCACAACTGTAGCTGAATAAACTAAATGGTAATGGTGACCTTGAGTACATTTGATTTTTAGAAATGATGGCATAATAGCAAAAGCATTCATGCTGTACAAAAAAATCAATTCCAGGTAGATTAAAAACCTAAATGTGAAAGGCAAAGCCATAAAGCTTTTAAAAGATAATAGGGAATAATATATTAATGCCCTTGACAGGAAGGGATTTCTTAAACAAAACACAAAAAGCAGTAACCACAAAGAAAAATATTAATAAACTCAGTGATGTTAAAATTATGGTCATAATTTTGCCTTTTTCAAAAGACATTTAAAAATGAAAAGCTATAGAACAGAAAACTTTATTTGCAATACATATAGCTGATACAGGACTTTTATCGAAATTTTATATGAAGAAAACTCCTTAGAAGCCAGATAAACCAATAAAAACTTAGGTAAAACCCTTAAAACAAGCATTTTACAAATTAAGAAGCCAAGTTTACAACAAATGTGCAGAAAGGTGCTAAACTTCAGTGCATCACTCAGGAAAATACTAAACTTTAACATCTTTCTTAATACCAAAATGCATTATAAGAATGATATAGAGGGGTCTGTGCTGTGGCACAGCGGGTTAAAGCCCTGGCATGAAGTGTTCGCATCCCATATGGGCACCGGTTCTAGTCTTGGCTGCTCCTCTTCTGATCCAGCTCTCTGCTGTGGCCTGGGATAGCAGTAGAAGATGGCCCAAGTCCTTGGGCCCCTGCATCCACATGGGAGACTCGGAAGAAGCTTCTGGCTCCTGGCTTCAGATTGGCACAGCTCCAGCAGTTGTGGCCATCTGGGGAGTGAACCAACAGATAGAAGACCTCTCTCTTTGTCTCTACCTCTCTCTGTAACTCTTTCTTTCAAATAAATAAAATAAATCTTTAAAAAAAAAAGTCAAAGGCGGCCGGCGCCGTGGCTCAATAGGCTAATCCTCCACCTAGCGGTGCCGGCACACCGGGTTCTAGTCCCGGTTGGGGCGCCGGATTCTGTCCCGGTTGCCCCTCTTCCAGTCCAGCTCTCTGCTGTGGCCCCGGGAGTGAAGTGGAGGATGGCCCAAGTGCTTGGGCCCTGCACCCCATGGGAGACCAGGAGAAGCACCTGGCTCCTGCCTTCGGATTAGCGCGGTGTGCTGGCCGCAGCGCGCCAGCCGTGGCGGCCATTGGAGGGTGAACCAAAGGCAAAAGGAAGACCTTTCTCTCTGTCTCTCTCTCTCACTATCCACTCTGCCTGTCCAAAAAAAAAAAAAAAAAAAAAAAAAAAAGTCAAAGGCAACGCAGGGATCAGGAAGATAAGCCCCTTCCTCCTGCAAAGCTCTTGCAAAGCCTCCCTCCACAATGCTTAACATCCAAGTGCAGCAAAGAAAATGCTTAAAGCTTCATTAGAGCACAGCAGGTCTTTTAAAAAATGGTACAGTTAGAGATGAGTAGCCATTGTAAAGTGTCACAGCAAAGACAGAAAGAGACATACGGGATTTCAGTAACATTCTACCAGTAACATTCTGTGTGGTAGATCCACATTACGTTCACAGTATTATATATCTCAATAAGTTATTGATTTTAAAAAGCCACAGAATCTTTGCTAAGCCACTTAGTTTCTTCTGATCTTGAATCATTCTTGTTGAAATGGAAATGGTAATATCAGTCCAAATGTATCAAGTGATCCTCACTTTAAAATAGAAAATCAGGAAAAAATAATATGTACAAATGCATTTTGAAGGATGTGCATAAATATATAAATTCAATACATAAAATTATTAATTTACTAATAATTTAGAAAAGTTCAGTTTTTTTCAAGGTCTTCCTTCCGTTGGTTCACCCCCAAATGGCTGCTAAATTCTGTTAGGCTACACACAGACAGAAACCAGTGAATTCCACATAAAATTGAGTGAACAACTCTATGTTTCAGAAATCTTATGTGCCCATGAGTTAATGTAAAAAATGTATGGCAACACATTGCGAACTGTTTAATCTTGGTTAAAATCTAATTTAAAAAAACATTTGATGTACAGTTTAAACACATCTTCTATAACTATTATGTTTTAAAATAATAAGTTCTGAACCATAGAGTTCATTAATAAGTTAACAAAATGCACTCAATAATTACTATATTCTATATTTCAAATACTACTATATTGAAAATTGAATGTAGATTATTTAAGGGCTTAGAAGATAAAAATCTCACTTAAAATCAGAAACCCTGACTCCTCAGTTTATTTTGACTTGTGTAACAGTTGAAATAGCTCTGACATCTCCCGTTACCTGTGTAAAATGCAAGCACTCAGTAGCTGGATGACAATGATAAAGTGCAAACTAATGGTGTTCACCCTCCGCACTAACCCTGATGTGCTTGGCCTTTTCAAAACAGGGAGGCTAATGTCTAACAAGTCATGTAAAAGTCAAAATGAATGAACCTTAAAGTAAATGCAACATAACATCCTTTGCATTTCAGTTTTCTTTGAAATATCATCACTTTACGACTGGTGCCAACGCCAAAAGGCAACAATACTGGGTAAATTTTGAAATGTGTGTTGATGGTAAGCAATACAGTAAAAAAAAAAAAAAAAAAAAAAAAAAAAAAAAAAAAAGGTTGAATCATTTGCTATGATTTGACAGTTTCAGCCCTCAGTTTTTGCTTTGGTAATCAAAAATGCTGGTACTAGTGCAAGATACTTTCTCAAAAATTATTACAAACTAATTTTCAATCAAAAGTTAGTACAAGGGGCCAGCGCTGTGGTATAGTGGGTAAAGCCACCACCTACAGTGCTGGCAACCCATATGGGCACTGGTTCTAGTCCCAGCTGCTCCACTTCTGATACAGCTCTCTGTTATGGCCTAAGAAAGCATTAGAAGATGGCCCAATTCCTTGGGCCCCCCTGCACCTGCCTGAGAGACCTGGAAGAAGATCCTGGCTCCTGGCATCAGACTGGCACAGCTCCGGTCGTTGTGGCCAACTGGGGAGTAAGCCAACAGATGGAAGACCTGTGTGTGTGTGTGTGTGTGTAACTCTTTCAAATAAATAAATATTTTTTAAAAAAAAGTTAGTACAGGGGCTGATGCTGTGGCGCAGTACGTTAATCCTCTGCCTGCAGTGCTGGCATCCCATATGGGTGCTGATTCAAGCCCTGGCTGCTCTGCTTCCAATCCAGCTCTCTGCTATGGCCTAGGAGAGCAATGGAAAATGGCCCAAACGCTTTGGCCCCTGCACCCATGTGGGAGACCCAGATGAAACTGCTGGCTCAGGATTGGCTCAGCTCTAGCCACTGCAGACACTTGTGGAGGGAACCTGCAAATGGAAGACCTTTATCTCTGTCTCTCCCTCTCACTGTAACTCTACATCTAAAATAAAATAAAATCTTAAAAAAAAAGTTAGTTCAGCAGCTTGTGAAAATGTTAGCTTCATTGTAGAAGATACTGGAAATGGAAGACTTCTTGAAAACTTAGTACATGCAGTTGTTTTGCACTTGTATGTGAAATTAGTATGCATAACCTTGCATAGTATAAATATGTTTGTCTTTTTTTTTTTTTACTTTTCTCTGTTATTTAATGGATCAACAAGGCTACAAAATGCTCAAACTTATGATTTAGTAAGTAGCCTATCAAAGTAAAGTCCCATATTTGTTCATGACATTTTTGTTTGTTCCTAACATATAACATAATTCCTGATGTAAATGACATACTATGTTAATCATTATATTAAAAGCAATAAAAGTAATTTATATTGTACATGTATAGTGGGTTAGTTTAATATATTTATATTATATATATATATATATAATTTATCTCCTACTCTGACAGAATACTAGATCTATTATCACATTTCTAAGGCTAGAAAGGTGAGAGAAAAGAAACTGTCAGTGATGATATACTATAGAAAAAAGGGTGATTAAAAATTGAGTATAGTATTAGTAAATAGGGACTTACATGATATGAAGTCCAAGGATATCGGCCTAAAAACAATAAAATTAGGAGAAAAAAATCAGAACTTCAAACAGGAAATAAAATGCTTCCTCAGCTCTGACTTAAATCAGCCTAAGGCTTTTATAGTTGCGAATTCTGTCTCTCCAGTTCCTTCTTTTAGAGACATCTTAAATATTTAAAGGCCTTGCTCATTCTCCTTTAAACAGAAACTTCAACAAAGCAAAGGCTAGGACATGATCTTGCAATAATTGTAAATTATGGTTTGTGGCCCATATTCTTCAGGTAAGATTTTAAAACTCATTTCCTTAGGGTGAGGATGGGGTGTTGTTTTTATTTCAGAAATCTGCTACTTCATGAGGTAGAAATTTCAGTTGTCTAAGGGTTGTGTTTGAAGGTTGATACTTCAAAGTCCTTCATAGGGGGACCACAGTAACTATTCTCCATAATCAATATCAATATTGTAACTATTGAGGATGAAATCTTATATTTTTAGATCCACACTTACTGAACCCAACCACATATTATTACTTGAGGCACCTAGCAAAGGCATAACTGATAATCAGTCACCATGTGTTAGAATAATATCCTATACATTTTAAAGATATATAAGGCTTTTTATATGGTATAAAAGGGTACGAATGCAAGATTTTCAATGAAGTGAAGGGTGAGAACAATGATTTTTTTCAAGATTTACTTATTTTTATTTACTTGAGAAGCATAGTTACAGAGAGGGAGAGGTCTTCTATCTGTTGGTCTACTCTCCAAACAGCTGGAGTTGAGCCAATCCTAAGCCAGGAGCTTTTTATGGATTTCCTACACAAGCACAGGGGCCCAAGTACTTGGGCCTTTTTCTACTGCTTTCCCAGGCCATAGCAGAGAACTGGGTCAGAAGAGGAGTAGTCGGGACTCAAACCAGAGCCATATAGGATGCCAGTGCCACAGGTGGATGCTTAACCCACTATGCCACAGTGCCAGCCCCCAGAACAGTGGTTCTTAATTTGGATCAATTTTGCCTCTCAGGGTGTATTTCATAAGAATTAGAGGCATTATTGATTGTGACTGGTGGAGGGAGTGCTACAGATATTTTGTGGAGAAAGGCCAGGAATGTTGCAAAACAATGAACCTCTACCTTCTGCCCTCTGCCAGCTCCCCACACACATACTTTCGAGTTATTTGATCCAAAATGTCAATAGTTCCAAGATTTAGAGATCCCAGTTTAGGAAGGTTAAAAAATAGGCTACCTAGATGCACATGAAAACATAACTGCAGAGTTTAATTGGACTGTGGAATAACTGTGTCTTGGGGAACCAGAAGGTCCTGTTCCACAGAAAAGCCTATCATTGAATTGATTAAAGGATGTTTTGACTGAAATAAGAAGGGTAACATTAATATGCCTAGTCCTAACTAGCAATGAGATTTGTTTAATTAAACACTAGTAAAAACGGGAATAAGATCTAAAAATATTACTGATATAGTCTAGTCATATGAATATATCAACCATGACCAACTCATGATCTATGAAACAAGTGGTGCTCATACAGACTCAGGATCTCTTCTTCAATTTCAGGATGAGTTTAGAAAGCTGCTTCTCTCTTGATAATCTCCTCATATGAAAAAAAAAAGGATAATTATTTTCCAATAGGAATTATTTTGTAAAATAAAGTAGGTAGTCTGAATTGTATGAATATAACCTTTCCCTTTGAGACTTTATAAAATAATGTATAATGAATGTATTTTGTTACTTGTCCAATGACATGCTCTCTAAGAATTGGTGGTATTTTATTTTTTTAAAGATTTATTTATTTATTTAAAAGTCAGAGTTACACACAGAGAGAAGGAGAAGCAGAAAGAGAGAGAGAGAGAGAGAGAGCGCCTTCCATCCACTGGTTCACTCCCGAACTGGCCAAAATGGTCAAAGTTGTGTCAATCTGAAGCCTCCGGGTCTCCTACACGAGTACAGGGGCCCAAGGATTTGGGCCATCCTCTGCTGCTTTCCCAAGCCATAGCAGAAAGCTGGATCAGAAGTGGAGCAGCCGGGAGTTGAACTGGCGCCCATATAGGATGCTGGCACTGTAGGCAGCGGCTTTATCCGCTAAGCCACAGCACCAGCCCTGGTGGTATTTTATTACTGTTCGGATATTTTGAATTGATCATTTATTTGTTTTTAAAGTATATATTTTTTTCTTTTATTTTTAGTTATAAGACAGTGAGAGAGAGAGAGACAGAGAGAAAGGTCTTCCTTCCGTTGGTTCACCCCCCAAATGGCCACCACGGCTGGCGCGCTGCACTGATCCGAAGCCAGGAGCCAGGTGCTTCTTCCTGGTCTCCCATGCGGGTGCAGGAGCCCAAGCACTTGGGCCATCCTCCACTGCCGTCCTGGGCCACAGCAGAGAGCTGGACTGGAAGAGGAGCGACCAGAACTAGAACCCGGTGCCCATATGGGATGCCAGCACCACAGGTGGAAGATTAACCAAGTGAGCCATGGTGCTGGCTCCCGTTAAAGTATACATTTTTAAAAACTATCTGTAAGTGTAAATTCAACATTTCTATTTGACATAAGTTGTTTATCTTTTAGAAATACAATTTGGGACATGCTCAATCGGACTTGCCCCAAATGGTGGAGTTAGAAATGTGCCAGGGGATTCCAATACAATCCCATCAAGGTGTCATGTACCAGTGCCATCTCAGTAGTCCAAGTGATCAATTTCAATTCACAACTGATCACACTGATAGGTCTAAGAGTCAAAGGGATCACATAAACAAGACTAGTGTCTGTGAATACTAACTGATAGAATAAAAAAGGGAGAGAACAATCTAACATGGGAAGTGGGATTCACAGCAGACTCATAGAATGGCAGATGTCCTAAACAGCACTCTGGCCTCAGAATCAGCTCTTAAAGCACCCGGATCTGGCTGAAAAGCCCATGAGCGTATTTCAGGCATGGAAGCCAAGACACTGACAAAAAAAAAAAAAAAAGAAAGAAAGAAAAAAGAAAAAAGAAGACCTACATGAAAGGTCTCTGATAGCGAGATCCCAGTAGAAAGAACGGGCCATCAAAGAAGGAGGTACCTTTCTCTGAAGGGAGGAGAGAACTTCCACTCTGACTATGACCTTGTCTAAATAAGATCGAAGTCAGCAAATTCAAGAGGCTTCCATAGCCTTGGAAACTCACGACTAGAGCCTAAGGAGATTTCTGATGCCATAAACAAGAGTGTCAAATTGTTAAGTCAACAACAGGAGTCACTGTGTACTTACTCCTCATGTGGAATCTCTGTCCTTAATGTGTTGTTCAATGTGAAGTAATGTTATAACTAGTACTCAAACAGTATTTCACACTTTATGTTCTGTGTGGGTGCAAACTGATGAAATCTTTACTTAATATATACTAAATCAATCTTCTGTATATAAAGATAATTGAAAATGAATCTTAATGTGAATGGAATGGGAGAGGGAATGGGAGATGGGAGGGGTGTGGGTGGAAGGGGAAGTTATGGTGGGAAAAGTCATTGTAATCCATAAACTGTACTTTCGAAAATTATATTTACTAAATAAAAGTTCTAAAAAATGGGAAAAGGCAAAAAAAAGAAATACTAATTAAAAGCATAAATAATTATGAATGCTTCAATTTTTCTCTTGTAAGCAAACAATTAGAGGGTAGAACAATCCGGATCTTAGCTTAATGATGATAATATGGTAATATTCTCTAGAATTACCCACCATCCTAACTTTTTTAGAGTTTGTTAACCTTTAACCAGTACTGTTTTTCTTTAGAATTAGTATCTTCCAAAGTATCTGCTACGGAAGAAAAGTTTACGATTAGATCATGCTACATAAGTGCTTATTCTGAATTTTGTTTGAATGGGGAGTGTTTGTATTATGCAGTTGAGTTTTTGGTTTTGTTTTGTTTTCATCTGAAGAGGAGGAGTGAAACATACAAATACCTTTCCAAAACTGCACCAGGAAAAATACAGAGATAAGAAGAAGTGACTTTCAAATGGATGCAAAAGTGATCTCAGTGAATCACCAACCCCAGTACAGCACATTTGCATCTGCTTTGATGGGAGTAGTCAGAGTATTAGTGAAGAGGATCACAGAGTTACACTCAGCACTGTTAATATCCTTCAAGAAATAAAAACAAATGTTTTCCTCCATTCTTCTTTTAATCATTTTCAGTTTGAAGTATAGATTTCCAAACACACAGAAGTTCATTGAGAATGTTTCTATAGGATATTTTTGAAAGTGAAGAGCACCTTGAGTTCAATCTCTCTCAGATAGAAAATTGGTCTTTCAGAGTTCAGGACAAATGTATAGCATACAATATCCTTGCATAAATATTTTTCTGAAACAAAATTATTGCTAAATGTTTTTTATTAACTGTAGCATTCTGATTTGTTACTCTGCTGAGAGCTCTCTCTATATATTACTTCATCCAATCCCATATATATGCAAAACTATCAAATATTTACTGTCATTACTATTGTGATAAAATACTAAGGAAAAAAAAAGGTACATAAGATAGATATTGGAGCCAGTGTTGTGGCGCAGTAGGTTCAGCTACTGGCTGTGATACTGGTGTCCATGTGGGCACTGGGTCAAGTCTGAACCGCTCCAATTCTGATCCAGCTGCCTGCTAATTTCCTGGGAAAGCAGCAGAAGGTGGTTAAGTGCTTGGGCCCTGGCCACCCATGTGGGAGGCCTGGGTGAAGTTCCTGGCTCCTAGATTCAGCCTGGCTCAGTTCTGGCCACTGTAGTCATCTGGGGAGGGAATCAGCAGATGGAGGATTTCTGTCTCTGTCTCTCTCTTTCTCCCTCTCTCTCCTCTGTCTCTCCCTCTCTTTCTATAATTTTGAATTCCAAGTAAGTAAATAAGTCTTAAAAAAAGAAAAGGTAGATATCAAATAGATAAATGGCATAGATAAACATGAACCCATGTCTACCTTGACTCCTCAATTTTCACCTTCAGTGTTTATACTCTACTGTCCCTCAAGCAAGAAACACGGCCAAGGGTTTCAGGACAGAAAGAAAATCTGCATGACATCTGAGGGTTAAATAATAGATTAGATCACTACTACAGTTATTTCCATTAAATGGTAGCAAATGGAGAACTCTAATGATTGCTGTGTGGAATTCTTGGGAAAATATGTCTTCATAATAGTATAAAGTTTAGTCATGTCCAGAGAAGCATGTAATTTCAAATTCACAACCACATTTTCCGTTCTTTTGAGGCGGGCAACTTTTACTTGCTTAAAAAGCTGTAGGTTAGGCTAGGAACAAAGATTATAGATCTAGGTTTTTAGAGCAATAAATGGGATCCAAACAGTGAAGGATAATAACATAATTTCTAATTCTGACTTTCATCTGTTTTGGCTATTTGGTACATTGAACAGCTACTTCTACCCTGTATTCCTTGAAACAAAGATTTTGCCCTTTCTCTGCACTTAGATCACTTGCTCCATTCTTCACTCTACCTTAGAACCCCAGAAAATTACAATCAGCTGTTAACTCTACCTACAAGCATTTCTGTAGAGATTTGAACATTCAAGACAAGACTCTGTTGTTTCTAAACATATTAACAGTATATATGGCCAGCGCCACAGCTCACTTGGCTAATCCTCCGCCTGCAGTGCCGGCACCCCAGGTTCTAGTCCCGGTTGGGGCGCCGGATTCTGTCCTGGTTGCTCCTCTTCCAGTCCAGCTCTCTGCTGTGGCCCAAGAAGGCAGTGGAGAATGGCCCAAGTGCTTGGGCCCTGCACCCACATGGGAGACCAGAGGAAGCATCTCGTTCCTGGCTTCAGATCAGCACAGCACGCCGGCTGTGGTGGCCATTTGGGGGGTGAAACAATGGAAAAGAAAGACCCTTCTCTCTGTCTCTCACTGTCTAATTCTGCCTATAAAAAAAAAAAAAAAAAAAAAAACAACAACAGTATATAGCAGCTGAGGAGAAAGGTAAGTCTCCTTATATCTCTAATAAATTTTTATTTATTTTTATTTATTTTTTTGACAGGTAGAGTTATAGGCAGAGAAAGAGACAGAAATGTCTTCCTTCTGCTGGTTTACCCCCCAAATTAATAAATTTTTAAATATCAGGGTAACAGTAATGTATGTTGAAGAAATGCTGAACAGATATTAGTGCTAGGATATGCCAATAAAATTCATTTAGGTTTTCTAAAAAGTTTAAATAATTAATATTGACACAGCACATTTGCAATCTTAAGGGATTTCAGATGCTTAGAATTGGATTGATCGAACTGGTCTGCTTGTGTCCTCCCTTTTTGTACTTATGTATTACTAAAATTTATGTAATAGTTCATTTTAATATAATAAACTTTTATGATCATACCATCCAAAATGAAGGCCAGATTCTTGAAAGTATCTCCTTTATGGCTCCACAATTTTCAGATAACTATACATTTCCTTCATCCAACTACTCCACCCAAAGAAACTATCATCTGCATTTTTCTGTTCACAATTCTCTTGCTTCTCTTTTAATGTAGAGTTTTAAACTCATATGCTGGGCTGGCACTCTGGCATAGTGGGTAAAGCTGCCACCTGCAGTGGGAGACCCAGAAGAAGCTCCTGCCTCCTGGCTTCAGATCAGTGCAGATGGAAGACTGATCTCTTTCTCTCTCTCTCTCTCTCTCTCTCTCTCTCTCTCTCTCTCTCTGTCTCTGCCTCTTGTAACTATGCCTTTCAAATAAAATAGATCTTTACAAAAACTCTTATACGTTTCAATAAAGAGCATGTGACTTAAGTTGTTTTAAACTTTATTAAAAAGTGTATTATTCTACATGTAGTAATTTAGAATATATCTTTACTGAACAATATGCCATTAGTATTCACATATAATTGATGTAATTTTTCCAATTTAGTTGTCCTATATTCCATCATATAAAGATACTTTGTATTCATCTACACTCCTGTTGATGAGCATGTGAGGTGTTTCTGGGGTTTTGTTATTATAAACAGTGTTGCTGTAAACATTTTTATAAACATTTTCTGCTATCCACACCTACCTATATTGAATTTCTCTTAGATTTCTATAGAGGATTAGAATTTCTGGTCCATAGGGCATCACTATATCAAAATTGATAAGATAACATTAAAATGGTTGTAGATTTCACAGTCCCATCTCCAGTTCCACCTCCAGTTTAAAAGACAAATATGGTTGGCCAGCGCCGTGGTTCACTTGGCTAATCCTCCGCCTGCGGCACCGGCACCACAGGTTCTAATCCCAGTTGGGGCACCAGATTCTGTCCTGGTTGCTTCTCTTCTAGTCCAGCTCTTTGCTGTGGCCCATGAAGGCAGTGGAGGATGGCCCAAGTGCTTGGGCCCTGCACCCACATGGGAGACCAGGAGGAAGCACCTGGCTCCTGGCTTCAGATTGCCGCAGCGGGCTGGCCGTGGCGGCCATTTGTGGGGTGAACCAACAGAAAGAAGACCTTTCTCTCTCTCTCTCTCTCTCTCTCTCTCTCTCACTAACTCTGCCTGTCAAAAAAAAAAAAAAAGACAAATATGGTAAAACACCATGCATAGTCAAGATTTCAATATTTTTGCCCACATAATATTAAAATGATATCTCATAGTGGTCTTGATTTACATTGCCCTGACCACAAGTAAGGGTATACATCTTCTAAAATGTGTATTTACCTATTTACTAGACAATATGTTTCCTCTGATGTGAAATCTTGTTCATCCCCTTGTCCCATATCTATTCTTTCTGTTGTTGGTGCTTTACCTACTAATTTTTAGTTCTTTAGTTTGTCTTGTTAATGAATTCTTTATTGTCCAAATTTATTGCTGATAATTTTTCCTCCCTTATAATTTATGTTTTCACTTAGAATTATTATTGATGAACCAAATTTCTTAACTGTGATATTGTCAGTGATTGTTAAACCTAAAATATGCTCACTGGTATGTTTCACTAAGACAATCACCTTTTTGTTTTCAATATTGAAGACCTTAATATATCTGGAGATAGTTTGACTTTTGTTGATAGTTTGTTCTCCTATTCTATTCAGTCATCCCACATTTACTGGATCCTCCCACCTTTCCTTTCTGAAAGTGAGTCACCTCATAATTTGTATGAACGAATGAGTCTAGTTCTTTATTTCATTAGACAAGTTTTATATCCCTGAACCACTTACATGCCATAGTCATTACTGAAATTTATAATTAAGATCTGAGGTGAGTATTTAGCACAGAAACTTAAGTTGCCACTGGCTATGCCTACATCTCATAAAAGACTGTATGGTTCTAGTTCTAGTCACTGTGTTTCTAATCCAGCCTCTTGCTAATATGCAAACTGGTAGGCAGTGGATTGGATGATGCTTCACGTACTTGGGTTCCAGCCACCCATGTGTGAGACTTGGATGAGTTCTTGGTTCCTAGCTTTGATCTGCCCCAGCTCTGACTGCTACATGCATTTGGAGATTAAATTAGTAGGTAGAGGATATTTCTCTCTCTCTCCCTTTCAAATAAAATGAAAATAAATGCATAATAAATTTTCAAGTTTATAATTAAGTCCTTAAAAATAGTATGAATATATAATAAATTATTTATATAATGAAATACAAGGCAATCAAAATGAGTGAATTACATTTATATACAATAATATGTATGAAGCTTGGCAATATATCATTGGTAGAAAAAGTCCTATATTGTCATAGGTAGCACCGTATATTTTTCAATAAAATTAAAAAATCAAACTGTATATACTTATTATAGATACATAGGAAAATTAAAAGTAAAAGAAATTTATATAAAAAAAAATGTATAAAAGTGTTTTTCCTAAGATTTTTGACTAGAAAAATCAATAACTGTAATTTACCACATTAATACATCGAAGTAAAAAACAATATGGTTACTTCGAATAAGTGAAGGGTAACATGAAATTCAATCTAAATTCATGATTACAATAAACCCATTTAATAATTCAGTAATAGAGAGGAATATGGTTAATCCAATAAAAGTATCTTTGAAAAACAAAAGGTAGAGACTGTTGAGCCATGTCCATCTACCACCACAACCTCCAGATGCAAAACATGCAGTCATGGATAAAAATGTGCCGTTACAGAAGTCTGTAGCTGAGCAAGGAACTAAATTATCCCATGAAGAGATAAATTTTTTTCAGTGATTTCTAAAACTGTTGTAGGAAACTACAGGTCATTTTGGAGGATCATCTCAAACACTGAGCTTCTGATGAAATATGCTGAGAAAAACAACTGAGTTGTGACTACACAGAACACTGGGACCAATCTAGGAGCACGTCTGCAATAATGCAGTATGTCTCTGAAAAGTTCTTGATCTCAGCATTTTATAGAAAGAAAGCACAGTCCTCCATCTGGAAATGAAAGGAGACTATGAAGTTACTTGACTCTGGTTGTTCCTAGTGATGACAGGAAAGTGACTGTGGAATTGGCCACAACAAGCATACCAAGAAGCTTTTGAAAATAGTTAAAAGGAAATGCAGCCAATCTATCATACCAGGCTGATATCCAAGGAAACAAAACTGAAGTGGGAAAATTAACTAGCCTCCCAGTTTTCATTTGTCTCATACTCAAATTTCCATAATAGAATATTTTTTCCTCTGTAAAAATAGTTTTGGTCTATGGTGTGCAAAATGTTTGTTATTCTATATAATAATCTACCTTCCTTGTGTGGATTTTAATATTAGGAAAGTAGGGCCAGCTAACATTTGGGGAGTTATCTATTTTCATTTTCAAGTGTTTAATATAAGGATGTAGAAATTTTATGTAACTTCTAAGGGTTTTACATAGTACTTTTGGTACAGTGTAGATTCATAAAGCCCTTAAATGCTTCCACAATTAAGCAAAGAAATCTGCCACATATTGGTTTGTTCTGTTGACAGATAATGGGGATTCTGGTCAAAATGTAGTTACTGTAGTTACTTTAAAGGTTTGGATCTGAAGACTATAGTAGAAATAAATCTATGAAGAGATAATATGTGTATCTATAGAGTACATGATCTCAATGTGCACACTTTCTGACAACAGATACAGAAGTGTTCCTTTGGAGAAAGCTATGACACACTGTTCTGTGGCTAAGTATATAAATCTTCATATTCCATTATTTGTAGTGTTATTTGCTATTTATTATGTTAAAATATTTAGTTATATTTAAATGTTTGAGGCTACCTAAGAACAAAATACAAGTGAAAATGCAGTAGAAATGGAATGTTTGATACCCATTAGTTCAGGTATATAAGTCATAGCAGTAAAAAAGTAAAAAATATATTTAACTTTTGTCTTTTCTATTTTTGTTATAAATGCATGACTGTAGACAAAATTTGAGATGATAAATAGTTTTGTTTAATGTCTTATGACATTTGCAAGAATAATCTAAGCATAATTGTTAAGAACATATGTATTAAGTTGACATAAATGGAATGAAAGCTATACAAATGGACTTTAAAAAGCAAAAGATGGTCCATTATCATCCTTTTGCTGTCTTTTACTTGACATTAAAGCCAGAGTAATGAGATGAATATTTAGAAGTACCAAGGCTCAAAAGAAGGTAATAAAACTGTTTCTTTACACATGATATCATTTAAATAGAAAACCCAAAATAATATACAAATTATTATGAAGATTTGTTGAGATAGCTGGATAATGATTAGAATACAGAAGCCAATTGCCTCAACACATATTTCCTTCATTCCTCAGGGTCTGAAAATAACTTAAGAGTAGGGGACATGTAACAGAATCCTAATGCAAAAAGACCCACCATTTTCCATTCTGACTCTAATGGTAAATGACATAGAGTTAAGTATACTTTCACTCTACTACTTCTATTCAATCAAGAAAACTTATAAGAATACAGTACAAAGTGCTTATATTTAATATGTAATCTTAACTCCACTATAGTCTAGTAAGGTAAATGATACACATACTCAAGTACATTAACTGCTTGTGGTGTATGGGATCAACATTTACATGGCAAATATCAGATATAAGAAAATTAAGTTATTTTCAATCACAGGTCTCATGTTTATTCTGAATTCTCTATTACCATTTGGCAGTAAATAAACAAAACTAAAAGTTCCATTTAAGGTAACTTTATCTTCAATTTAAAAAAGATCACAGTTGTGTAAAAATATTGTTTTTTCATTGTGATATAGCACAACATAAATAGGTATATGCATGTGTGTGTGCAAATATATAAATTTAGCTACAGATACAAAACTTATCTTCAAATTTTACCAAGCAACACTTACCACTCACTATGCACCAAGTAAGGGGGCATTTGCACTTTCCTATTTCAAGCTGTTTTAAACCCACAAATTTATTTCATCATTTACTAATGAGTTATGACCAGCATTTTAAAAGGCACTGATGTAAAAATCACTGATCTAAAGCAAATTATTTTCACCTCAATTAACTCTGAACTGTCTGTCTCACTTTTTCTTATTTCCCTCCTGGAATAAGCTTAAATTATCAAGATGTAGCAATAGGGAAAGATGAGCGCTAAGCCTTTTTGTGGTATTATAGGCTATATCTGAGAATCAAGATGTTATCCCAAACTTACCAAGTTGTCCTCTCCTGCTTCCCCCAACATTTAACTCCAAGGAAGGTTAGAGGATTAATTATCTAAGATGCTTGGTCAAACTATTTGGCACTAGCCCTATTTCAATTTATCTGACTTTTCACCTATCCCCTATAATTTCTCTCCCAGCATAAAAAGAATATTCTATTTCCCACTATTTTATGTTATAAACTAGGCTTAGGACTTATATTTTATCCTTCCTTGGTAGTTTTTCTTCTTTCCTTTGCTGAGGTAACAAGTCCCCAGCTCAAAAATTAGTCATCATGGCAAAAGAAAAGCACTGCTAAGGAGAATTTTTAATATTTTTAAGATGTTATCCCAAATTTCTTGTGATATATTTCATCACTGATTATGGTATGCTATTATGTAGACAACTTATACAGTCAAAAACCAATAAGCAAATCTAACATCTTTATTACCTAATAAGTTAATTGTAACCCTAAGGGATAAGAGAAAGTAATATAAAACTGCTCTAGTGATTCTCTATTGCCTCTTCTCCCTTCTTCTATACCCCAATTTTCCATTGGATTTTTCTAGATGTGTGTGTCTTGGGCTCTTTAAAGGAAAAACAATAAAATAGATAAAAGAAAATCGAACCAACTGCCCTACTTCTTCTCTTCTCTCTGTTTTTCTATCAGCACTATGCCCTGAATCTACAACACATGGTTTTCTTGACTGTCTGCAAAACTTCACACTATGATTTATAAAATCTTGATATGCTGCATCCAATAAATTCAAATAAATACCTGTCCTGGCTCAAAATTAAAGGCAGCATTTAAAAACTAACTGAAACATGGACATTTTTGCATTACTTTTCTAGCTGCACTCACTCTTCTCAAATTTTATAATGTGTTAATATTATAGACTCATCACAACCAGCTCTAATATAATAGGAAATTTCATGAGATGTTTAATTATATTAATTAAATCGATTCTATCCCAATTAAATTAAAATATAGCTAAAGAAAAATTCCTTTAACTAACAAACATGCCATTTTGAAACCACAAGAAGTACTCTAAGATGCTATAAGTTATTTTTAAATTAATGCACTATCTGTAAACAAGAAGTTAAGTAGATTTGATTTTACAATAATTACACTGATGAATAAAGTATCTACTCTTAAATATCTAAATGTTTAGTAAACTGTTTTGTGAAGGCTTTGTGTCAATTAGAGAATTTGAGCACATTAACATGGTGCCTTATAAATTTCTCCTTTTGTCACTTTGTCATATTAATATAATAATTACCAGAGAAAATCACATAAAAAGTTACATCTAATAAGTATAATAAGTGATAATAAGTCAATGTCAAATTAAGCTAATCTTTCAAATTTTTTAAAATGTGATATATGCTGCCTTGTATTTTCAAATAATACTTACGAATACATGTGTGTTGCTTTCTTGCCTATTATCTTTCACTTTCCATCATTGAAAATCAGGGCCAGTCACTGTGATTTTGTGATTGCTCTTGTGCAAGTTGCAGAGGATAAAAGCACTTGACCTACATTTTCCTTTAGGCTCTTCCATCAGTAACCTGAAAGTAAAAATATCAGAGTTCACAGTGCGAATAATAATTTTTTCCCACTCCACCTCCCCTTTATTCTCAGGGTTCTGCAATCAACAGTGATAACATTTGAAGACGCTAATCAGTCAGACTCCAAGATTATTGATCCAGGAGCAAATGCATAAATGATTTCCTTTCCATTTCTTCATATCTGTGGGTAGTCCTGAAAAGAAATCCCAGTTACATCAATGACAAAATCTTCTACAAATAGATGTAGAAAGCCATAATATGTAGAGAAAAGAAAAGGCATGGAATTTTATAGCAGGATTAACCTTTATATTTGGTTTTGAGAGAAGCTCTGTTTTGCCACATGCTAAGCACACCTGCTATTCCCTATCAAGAGTCATCAAGAGTCAAGAAATATGAGGATAGTGATGGTTTAGCTATAAACATTCTTACAGTTCTCTCTTGGTTAGACACTTTAATATGTCATTTTGAGCTCTAAGAACAGCCTTTAGATCTACAAAGACATAACAGGGATACATGTTTGATCATGTACAGAGGAATCACACACACAGATTGGTATAAATGATAGAGAATTCAGATAATGAGATCTTCTTCCCTTCCACAAAGAGCTCCTAACAAGAGAAATTCAGGGTGCCGTTAACACTCCCTTGCATCCTAAAATCCCGGTTAATTTCAAACAGTACATCCTCATGACCAGCTAATAATGTGATATCCATATTCTTTCCTATCTTTTTATTCTCAGACCCTAATGTAATTCCTGTAGCGTAGCAGTAACACAAAATTTAGGCTCAGTTGAAGAATATAGAGGTATTTTTTTATGCCACTCAATCACAAAGAATTAAAAATCACAAAATCACAAATATTTCTAACTTCTAATAATTCAATAAAATTATATTTCTAAAACTCAACTTCAAATTTTCAACTTAAACATTCAAAGGGGAGGGTGGGTTAAGACTTTTGAGATTCATGGGAGTAAACATTAAATAATTAGCCCTTATTTTATTTGAAAATAATATAACTTGAAACTGCAGTCAAAAGCAGAAACAGAGGAAACTACATGGAAATTCATAAAGCCTACCATGTTAAGTAGATTTATTTTGGTTCTTCAACATTTTCTCTGCACAAAATATTTGTTCTGCTTGGAAGGGCTTTTACCTATCTTTAGGGCAAGAACTTACTGGTGTCCTTAAAAGAAAGATTATCTCTGGGCACACAAAGTGCTTAGCTTGCCAGGACAGTTGACCTAACAAGAAGAGTCTAGTGAATTACACTCACAGTGTATTCAGCCTTATAATTCTCTGATTCATCGGGAAGGAAAAATAAATGTTTTCTGAGGAGATTGTCAAAATACGCTTTCTTCAACCTTGTAGTTTACCTTACCACAGCTCTGAGATGAATATTTTAGGGGGGATTTAGATTTTTCTTCGCTAAGGACCTTTAGAGTTAAGATAGTTTCTCATCTGTCTGAATTTATTTAACCCTGGCTGTGCATAAAACAGAGAAAGACAGAAGAAGGAAATTCATTTGGAAGACTCACTGCCTCTGTGTTAGGCTTGATGCTGCACCAGGCAGATCATTCTTCAAGGTATACTTTTTTCCAAGATACACGAGGCAGTTGGCAGATGGCTTCCAGCTGTTCCATTCTTCAGCTCGCAGGTCAGGTGCAGGAAGCCACCTCTCCCTGATGTGGGACTACTCATGCACTAATCATACCAAAATTCCTTACTGGGTTAGCTAAGGCTAACCTCTCTCAGAACTTCTCCTTTGGTTCAATAGAACTCCACTTTCTTCCTTTCACAGGTATTTATCTGTAATATATATCTGTACCCTCTACCATCTCAGCATTCACTTAATAGAAATTCAAATTCATGGATAATGAAGACTTGTCCAAGAAAGCAAGCAATGAGATGGGGATTATTCACTGTGTTGCTAGATGAAGATCCAATCATATCACTGGTGGTATACAGGAACATAGATTATCCTAGACATGAGTGGCAGTCCTGTTGCTAAAATTTCAACAGAAATGAATTAGTGGAATATGGTGGAAGAGAATGCAGTAATAAGTTTAAGTATTTTAGGATTATGTCTAAATATTATGGATTCACTACAGAAAGATAAAGAACAGCTGAAGGTGAACACCAGGCAATTGAAAAACAAGTGTAAAAACCAGACAATCTTGGTTGCATTGAGGAAGCTCTTATCTTCTGTAGCAGAAGAACAGAGAAAGGGGAGGGCCATGTCTAGATTTAATTGTCTTAGTGACTGAACTGCCAAGAAAAGTAAATGCTACACAAAGGAAGGTCTGTTATGCAGAGATTAAACCCTTGGTTGAGAAAATCTGAAACTTTGACATTTAGGTGGATACTTCTAGAGCAGTCATATATGAATTGACTGACATCTCAGCCTCCTTCATAACTTCTGAGCCTGAACAAGTGACCTGATTCCCATTAAACACACACACACACAATCCATACACCATCTCCAACCCCATGATGGAATAAAATGAGTCTCTATCTTAAGAGGAAACAGAACACTTCCTCTGGATTTTACTTCACCAACCACCTTGGCAATACTACTAATAAGAAAGATTTAGTTGCAATGTGACCTTCCTAGAGCATTGCTAGGCTTGATATTTTTTGAGAAAGGAAACTGTATTACGAAGCATTTCTAAGACTTACTGGGCAAATCATGGCAGTAGCAAAGAAAGTAAAAACAGGGCTAGATTTTGAAGGTGATTGATAAAGTTAATGAGAATATACAACTGGGGCAGGGATAATGTATTGACTTTAGAGTGCATGCAGAATATACTAGATTTTTTTTTAAAGATTTTATTTATTTGTTTGAGAGCTAGAGTTACAGACAGTAAGAGGGAGAGACAGAAAGGTCTTCCATCCATTGCTTCACTCCCCAAGTGGCTGCAACGGCTGGAGCTGCACTGATCTGAAGCCAGGAGCCAGGTGCTTCTTCCCAGTCTCTCATGTGGGTGCAGGGGCCCAAGGACTTGGGCCATCCTCTACTGCTTTCCCAGGCCACAGCAGAGAGCTGGATTGGAAGTGGAGCAGCCAGAACTAGAACCGGAGCTCATATGGTATGCCGGCGCTGCAGGTAGAGGATTAACCTACTGCACCACAGCACCAGCCCCACAGAATATACTGGATTTAATATTATGGCAGAGTCAGTGAGCTGCTGCATGCTTGCAACTAGAATAACAATGAGAAGCATGAAGAAATGATGGCTTGTTAAAGGAACTTGCACTGACAGTAAAAGAAAAGATTAAAAGGAGTGAACTGGAAAACTACTATTTTTTGTTTTTTTTATAGAAAGTTTTTATTTAAAAAATATAAATTTCATAAATATAACTTTTGGATTATAGTGGTTCTTCCCCCCATAACCACCCTCCCATCCCCAAATCCTCCTACCTCCTACTCTCTCTCCCATCCCATTCTTCATTAAGATTCATTTCTAATTATCTTTATATATAGAAGGTCAACTCTATACTAAGTAAAGATTTCAACAGTTTTCACCCACACAGACACACAAAGTATAAAGTACTGTCTGAAGACTAGTATTACCATTAATTCTCATAGTACAACACAATAAGGACAGAGGTCCTACACGGGGAGCAAGTGCACAGTGACTGCTGTTGTTGATTTAACAATTGACACTCTTATTTATGATGTCAGTAATCACCTGAGGCTCTTGTCATGAGCTGCCAAGGCTATGGAAGCCTCTTGAGCTCACAAATTCCAACATTATTTAGACAAGGCCATAATCAACGTGGAAGTTCTCTCCTCCCTTCAGAGAAAGGTACCTCCTTCTTTGATGGCCCATTCTTTCTCACAGAGATTTTTCATGTAGGACATTTTTTCCCACAGTGTCTTGGCTTTCCATGCCTAAAATGCTCTCATGGGCTTTTTAGCAAGCTCTGAATGCCTTAAGGGCTGATTCTGAGGCAACAGTGCTGTTGAGGGCATTTGCCATTCTGTGAGTCTGCTGTGTGTTCTGTTACCCATGTTGGATTGTTCTCTCCTTTTTAATTCTATCTATTTTTATTAGCAGACCCTTGGTCTTATTTATGTGATCCCTTTGACACTTCATCTTATCTTTATGATCAGTATGAACTTCAACTAATCATCACTTTAACTAGTAAGATGGCATTGTTACCTGCCAACTTAATGGGATTTGAAGTCCCATGGCAAGTTTTTAAATTTACCCTTAGGGGTGAGTCTGAGGGAGTCTGCCAAACTGTACATCTCCTCCCTTTCTTATTTCCACACTTACTTTTTTAAGATTTATTTATTTACTTGAAAGTCAGAGTTACACAGAGAGAGAAAGAGAGACAGAGAGACAGAGAGAGGACTTTCATCTGATATTTCACTCTCCAGATGGCCACAACAGCCAGAACTGAATTGATCCAGAGCCAGGAGCCAGGAGCTACTTCCAGGTCTCCCACACAGGTGCAGGGGCCCAAGGATTTGGGCCATCTTTTATTGATTTTCCAGGCCATAGCAGAGAGCTGGACTGGAAGTGGAGCAGTTGGGACTGAATCGGCACCCATAAGGGATGCTGCCACGGCAGGTGATGTCTTAACCTGCTACGTCGCAGTGCTGGCCCCAACCCCACTCTTATTTTTTAACAGGATCAATTTTCAGTCGGATTTAAACACCTAAGAATAATTCCATGTTAAGTAAAAGGTTCAGCCAATGGTATTAAGAAGAAAAAGAAAATACTAAAAAGAATAAAATAGTAACCTGTTCCTCAACAGTTAAGGACAAGGGCTGATCAAGTCACTGCTTCTCTTAGTGTCAGTTTCACTTCAAAAAGTTTCCTTTTAGGTGCTCAGTTAGTTGTCACAGATCAGAGAGAATGGGGACTACATTTTGACACAACAGGTTAAGCCACTGGAGTTGCCATATAGGAGTGTTGGTGCAAGTCCCGGCTACTCTGCTTCTGATCTAGCTTTCTGTTAATGCACCTGCAAAGGAAGCAAAATACGGACTGTCACCCACTGTGGGAGACCAGGATGGAGTTCCTAGCTCCTGGCAGACCTAGGTGTTCTTGCTGCTAGGGGCAACTGATAGAAGATGTTTGTTTGTTTGTTTGTTTGTTTCTTTCTTTCTTTCTTTCTTTCTCTCCCTCTCTCTCTCGCTCTCTCTTGCTCTCATTCTGTCACTTTCAAACCTTTCAGATACTTTTCAAACAAGCTTTTTAAAAAATAAAAGCAGCAGACTTTCAGAAATAAATATACAATGTATGCTCCCAATTGCTGCACGTTACATTTCATAGAAAGGTCCAAAAATACACCATATTCCAAGGCCTAGAGGAATGCAATAATGATAGGACCATTGGAAACACCAAACATTTTAGTAGCAATCGCATCTCTTGGCCAATACTGATGATAAGAGAGGCTGTTAGAGAACTTGTCATACTGACTTCAATAGGGATAACATGATCCTGAAAAAGTAGAGGCCTAATGATGTTACTTAAGTACCAGAAGGGAAGAGGTTGCAATTACTGTAATGATATGTGAGTTTAGAATGACAGCCAATGGTATCTAATGATACAATAAATGAGGCCATTTATCTAGGGGTAAAATAGACGTGCACTTTTACCATCAGAGAAAACAAGAATGGATGATTACATCACTGCTGGTTGTCACCTCAATAAAAATCATAGCTGCTTCCCCAATTTCAGACTAATCCTATTTTCAAATGTGGGAACCATTGACTAAAAATGTGTCCAATGTGTTAGGAGAGCATCACAGCAAGTATACAGAGGAATTTTCCACAACTTTGCCAAAGTGACCTATGACTCAGGAAACAATATATCCACAAAAGGAGGGACTATCTAGGTATCATAAAACTGACAGACACAGGTTCTGAGTTAGAATTGGTAACCTAAGTCCTCACCATCTTAGAGCCCTTGAAAACAGCCTTACGTAGGTTATGTAATAAATCAAGTCCAGATCATACTTAATTTGTTGCTTCCACTGGTCATCCTAAGTATATGTATTGGTGTGTATGTGTGTATATACATACATATATATATACATATATATATATATATATATTTGAAATGCAAAGTTATAATGAGGCAGAGGCAGGGAGAAGGATCTTCCATTTGTTGGTTAACTCTCAAAAGAGCCGCAACAGCCTGCCAGAGCTGAATTGATCTAAAGTCAGGAATCTGGAGTTTTTCCAGGTCTTCCACGTGGGTGCAAGGACCCAAGGACTTGGGCCATCTTCCACTGCTTCCCTAGGCATATTATCAGGGAGACAGATCAAAAGTGGAGCAGCCAGGACACAAACTGGCACTCATATGTGATGCAAACACTGCAAGGGGCTTTACTCCTCTATGTCACAGTGCTGGCCACCCTCATAGGTATATTACTGAGTGACCTTTTTGGCATCCAGTACAAGTACCAGATTGGCTTTTTGCCTGTGGGATAAGCACTACAACAAAGAAAAGGCTAAGTGGCAAGCTCTGAAATTACATAACTTTTAGCTAAGATAGTGAATCAAAATTATTACTTACATCTATGAAAAGATGATGAAATTTGTGTCTCCCACAATTACCTAAACAAAATAGATGGCGGGCCCTAAATTTTTTCCATGTAACTTACCATTCTGGCTCCTAAACAAAATTAATGGTTCATAGCAAATAGAAGGAAATTCCCAAATTCAGTAGAGTATTATAATTGAAGGCACTGCATCAAATGGGTATCTTTGCTGCAGCTGATACAGGCTTAGGAACATGAGCTCCTCTCGGACCTTTGATATGATGAATACATTAGTTTCTGTACTAATCTGGAGAGATAATGAGCAATTTACAGTCACTTGGAACATACATCAATATAAACTGATAGTTTTTCCCAGTTCCAAGTCACATGTCCTATTTATTTTATTTTCTTAAATTGGAGTCACCTTCCCTTTAGCATTGAAATAACATAAATAGAAATTTTCACACGTTTAAAAAATATGTATAGGGGATGCGGGGGAAGATGGCGAAATTGGGAGGGAGCACACCGAAGGTCCGGGAAGGAAAAGTTCAAAGAGGGGTGAGAATTTGCAGTTTTGGGGAACAAGAAGCTCTTCCCGAAACTGGGGAGACAGGGTGGACCCGCGAGGAGGACCTGGATGCCTAAGGAGCAGGACACCAGCAGGAGTGTGTATACACCAGCACTGGAAGCCGAGCTGAGACAGGGCACTCACCCAGCACCACCACAAC
This sequence comes from Oryctolagus cuniculus, assembly GCF_964237555.1. Taxonomy (NCBI): domain Eukaryota; kingdom Metazoa; phylum Chordata; class Mammalia; order Lagomorpha; family Leporidae; genus Oryctolagus; species Oryctolagus cuniculus. The sequence goes on along the minus strand of NC_091432.1, from coordinate 192,763,817 downwards.
AGCGACCACTGCCCCTCCCCCAACCCACCCTGGGACGGACACTGAGACACACATGACTGAGTGGGGGAGGAAATAGAAAATGGAACAGAGTGAGTGGCGCCTGCGGGAAGAGTGTGTGATTCGGGGTACTAATTGAGAGACTGAGTAAGCCAGTATCTGTTGGTGCCTCCTCAGAGCTGCAGCAGGCAGGAAGCAGCCATTTTGTCTGTTTACATTCAGGCTTAAAAGAGAACTGTCTTTTTAAAGGAGAACTGTCTTTGCCTCAACACTAACCTTCAGAGGCGGAGCCCAAAGGTGGAGCGGAGCAACAGGACACTTCTTGCGCAGGGGCGGGCATGGAGGGAGGGCAGCTCAAAGCCCTGACGACCGTCTACACAAGTTACAAGAAAAAAAAATTGAATAGCTCCTGCAGGCAAAGGGCAGGATCCAGAACTGAGGGATCAACAGGAGCTGCCCAACCCATAATCAGAGCTGCAGCGGGCAGAGAGCAGCCATCCTGTCTGTTTACGTTCAGGCTGTGTAGAGCAGCCTGCTTACACTGGATATTGGTGCAGACTCACAGCAGCCTATAGCAGAGAGAAATCAACCTGAAAAACCACCCAGACGGAATGCCAAAAAACAAAACAAAAACCCACAATAAGAATACAGAAGAACATATAAACTTGCCAATGGAGCAGGCTAAACTAACCATAACAGAGGCTGAAGAAGAAGAAGTTGAAACCATGCCACAAAAAGAATTCAGAAAATTAATAATCAGAATACTTAGAAATAATGAGAAACAGTGTCAAGAGCTGAATGAAAAACAAGCCCAAGGATTAGAGATCCTAAAGAGAAGCCAGAATGAAATACTAGAACTGAAAAACTCAATTGACCATACAAAAAACACCGTGGAATCCCTCAGAATTAGAACAGATGAAATAGAAGACCAAATATCAGAATTTGAAGACAAACTTCCAGAAATAATACAGTCAGTTCAAACGCAAGAAGAAGAAATTAAAAAATACCGTCAGAGACCTACAAGATTCAATCAAATGGTGTAAGGTTCGGATAATAGGAGTCCCTGAGGGGGTGGAAAGAGAGAATGGATTGGAAGGTGTCTTCAATGAAATAATATCAGAAAACTTCAAACAAAGGCAGCTGGATAACAACACACAAATACAACAGATAGCCAGGACTCCAAACAGAGTAGACCAGAAGAGAAATTCACCACGACACATTGTGGCAACACTCAGTTCAGTGACACACAAAGAACAATCCTAAAATGTGCCAGAGAAAAGCGACAAATCACATTCAGGGGTAAGTCAATCAGACTCACCCCAGACTTCTCATCGCAAACACTACAGGCAAGGAGACAATGGCATGATATATTTCAAGTTTTAAAAGACAAACAATGCCAACCTAGAATACTATACCCTGCAAAGCTATCATTTATGAATGAAGGGGAAATAAAGATCTTCCACGACAAACAGAAACTGAAAGAATTTGTATCTACACGTCCAACCCTACAACACTTGCTCAAAGATGTGCTGCACACAGAAATACAAAAACAAGAACTTCACTACAAAAAAAAGCGAATGTAGAGTAACCCACAAACAAAGTTCAAAATACATAAACAGCTCGTTTCAGGAAACATGAATGGGAAAAGACAGTACTTAACAGTAATCACACTGAATGTGAATGGTCTTAATTCCACGACAAAGAGACATAGACTAGCTGATTGGATAAAGAAAGAGAATCCATCTATATGCTGCCTTCAGGAGACACACCTTATCAGCAAAGATGCACGCAGACTGAAAGTGAAAGGATGGAAAAAGATACTCCAAGCTAACGGAAATCAAAAAAGAGCCGGTGTGGCCATCCTAATATCAGACAAAATAGAATTTAACATAAAAACTATTAAAAGAGACAGAGAAGGGCACTATATAATGATTAAAGGATCTATCCAACAGGAAGACATTACTATTATAAATGTATATGCACCTAATTACAGGGCGCCTGGCTACCTGAAAGAATTACTAAAGGATTTAAAGGGAGATATAGACTCAAATACAATAGTAACAGGGGACTTCAACACCCCACTCTCACCAATGGACAGATCAACCAGACAGAAATTCAACAAGGAAACAACTGAGCTAATTGATGCCATAGACCAAATAGACCTAATAGATATCTTCAGAACCTTCCACCCCACAGACACAGAGTTCACATATTTCTCCCCAGTACATGGAACATTCTCTAGGATTGACCATATACTAGGACATAAAGAGAGCCTCAACAAATTCAAAAAAATTGAAACTATACCATGCAGCTTCTCAGACCATAGTGCAGTGAAACTTGAAATCAACAACCCAAGAATCTCTACACCATATGCAAATATATGGAGAATGGACAACCTGATCCTAAATGAACAGTGGGTCATCGAAGAAATTAAAAGAGAAATCAAAAGATTTCTAGAAACAAATGAAAATGATAACACAACCTATCAAAACCTCTGGGACACAGCAAAAGCAGTGCTAAGAGGAAAGTTTATAGCAATTAGTGCCTATATCAAGAAGCTGGAAAGGAACCAAACAAATGAACTCTCCATGCACCTCAAGGATCTAGAAAAACAGCAGCAAATCAAGCGCAAATCCAAAAGGAGGAAAGAAATACTAAAGATCAGAGAAGAAATAAACAGAATTGAAACCAAAAAAAACAATACAAAAGATCAACAAACCCAGGAGCTGCTTCTTTGAAAAAATAAACAAAATCGACACACCATTGGCCCAACTAACCAAAAAAAGGAGAGAGAAGACCCAAATTTGTAAAATCAAAGATAGTAATGGAAACGTAACAACAGACACAACAGAAATAAAAAGAATAATCAGAAACCACTACAAAGAGATGTATGCTAACAAATTGGGGAACCTGGAAGAAATGGATAGATTCCTGGACAAATACAACCTTCCTAAACTGAGCCATGAAGATACAGAAAATCTAAACAGACCCATAACCATGGAAGAAATTGAATCAGTAATAAACGCACTACCGAAAAAGAAGAGCCCAGGAACGGATGGCTTCACCGCCGAATTTTACCAGACATTTAGAGAACAACTAACCCCAGTTCTTTTCAAATTATTCAAAACGATTGAAAGAGAGGGAATCCTCCCAAATTCTTTCTACAAAGCCAATATCACCTTAATTCCTAAGCCCGGGAAAGACACAACAGAGAAAGAAAACTACAGACCTATCTCCCTGATGAACACAGATGCAAAAATACTCAACAAAATTCTGGCAAACCGAATCCAACTACACATCAGAAAGATCATTCACCTGGACCAAGTGGGATTTATCTCTGGTATGCAGGGATGGTTCAATATTCGAAAGTCAATCAATGTAATACATCACATTAATAAATTGAGAAACAAAAATCATATGGTTATCTCAATAGATGCAGAGAAAGCATTTGACAAAATACAACACCCTTTCATGATGAAAACCCTAAGCAAATTGGGGTTAGAAGGAACATTCCTCAACACAATTAAGGCAGTCTATGATAAACCAAAGGCCAGCATCATATTGAATGGGGAAAAGTTGGAGGCATTTCCATTGAAAACTGGCACCAGACAGGGATGCCCACTCTCACCATTGCTATTCAATATAGTCCTAGAAGTCTTAGCCAGAGCCATCAGGCAAGAAGAAGAAATTAAAGGATACAAATGGGAAAGGAGGAAGTTAAACTATCCCTATTTGCAGATGACATGATACTATATATAGGGGACCCGATAAACTCCTATAAGAGACTACGGAAACTCATAGAAGAGTTTGGTAAAGTAGCAGGATGCAAAGTCAACGCTCAGAAATCAACAGCCTTTGTATACACAGACAATGCCAGGGCCGAGGAAGAACTACTAAGATCAATCCCATTCACGATAGCCACAAAAACAATAAAGTACCTTGGAATAAATTTAACCAAGGAGGTCAAAGACCTCTATGATGAAAATTACAAAGCACTAAAGAAAGAAATAGAAGACGACACAAAAAAATGGAAAAACCTGCCATGCTCATGGATTGGAAGAATCAATATCATCAAAATGTCCATTCTCCCAAAAGCAATTCACAAGTTCAATGCAATACTAATCAAAATACCAAAGTCATTCTTCAAAGACCTAGAAAAAACGATGCTGAAATTCATATGGAGAAACAGGAGACCCAGAACAGCTAAAGCAATCCTTTACAATAAAAACAAGGCCGGAGGCATCACAATTCCAGACTTCGAGGCATACTACAGGGCAGTTATAATCAAAACAGCCTGATACTGGTACAAAAACAGATGGATAGACCAATGGAACAGAATAGAAACACCGGAGATCAATCCAAACATCTATAACCAACTCATATTCGACAAAGGACCTAAAACCAACCCCTGGAACAAGGACAGCCTCTTCAACAAATGGTGCTGGGAAAACTGGATGTCCACATGTCGCAGTATGAAGCAAGACGCCTACCTTACACCTGATACAAAAATCCACTCAATATGGATCAAAGAACTAGAGATGCGCCATGACACCATGAAACTAATTGAGAGCATAGGGGAAACCCTTCAAGATATCGGAATAGGCGAAGAATTCCTGGAGAAGACCCCACAGGCACTGGTAATCAAAGATAAAATAAACAAATGGGATTACCTCAAATTGAAGAGTTTCTTAACAGCAAAGCAAACAGTCAGGAAAACGAAGAGGCAACCAACAGAATGGGAGACGTTATTCGCAAACCACACAGCAGATAAAGGATTAACAACTAGAATCTACACAATGATCAAAAAACACCACAGAATCAAAACAAACAACCCAATAAAAAATGGGCCAAGGACCTTAACAGACATTTTTCAAAAGAGGAAATCCAAATGGCCAACAGACACATGAAAAAATGCTCAGGATCCCTAGCCATCAGGGAAATGCAGATCAAAACCACAATGAGATTCCACCTCACTCCGGTTAGATTGGCTTACATACAGAAATCAACCAACAACAGATGCTGGCGAGGATGTGGAGAAAAAGGGACACTAATCCACTGTTGGTGGGAATGCAAACTGGTAAAGCCACTATGGAAGACAGTCTGGAGAATCCTCAGAAACCTACCACAGGATCCAGCCATCCCACTCCTTGGAATATACCCAAATGGAATTAAAGGGGTGAAAAAAGCCATTTGCACCTCAATATTTGTTGCAGCTCAAATCACAATAGCTAAGACATGGAATCAACCTAAATGTCCATCAATGGATAAATGGATAAAGAAACTCCGGGATATGTACCCTATGGAACACTATACAGCAGTAAAAAACAATGAAATCTGGGCATTTACAACAAAATGGAGGAAGCTGGAAAACATCATGCTGAGTGAAATAAGCCAGTCCAAAAGGGACAAATATCACATGTTCTCCCTGATCAATGGCAGCTAAACAAGCACCTAAAATGATACCCATTGAAGTGAAATGGACACTATGAGAGACAATGACATGAGCAGCCCTTGTCTAGACTGTTGAGGAACAACTTACTATTTTGTTCCTTTAGTATTGTTGTTGTTGTTGTTGCCCGGTTTGCTCTACACAAGACCACTGGTTGACCTCTGCAATCAATGCACAACCATTCTTAAGTGTTTAAAAATTAACAGAAAATTGATCTCTGTGAAACATAGGAGTGGGAATAAGAGAGGGAGGAGATATATAGGACAGCACATACTCACTCAGACCTACCTCCAATGGTGGAACTGGAAATGTGCCAGGGGATTTCAACTCATCCTTACCAAGGAGGCAGCTATCAATGCCAGCACACTTGGTAAAGTGATAAATATAAATACACAACTGATCAAAAAGATAGGGTAAGTGTCGAAGAGATTTCACAAATAAGACCAGTGTAAGCAAATAATGAAGGATAGAATTAAAAGGGAGAGAATGATCCCGCGGGGGAAGCAGGACACACAGCAGACTCATAGAATGGCAAATGCCCAAAACAACACTCCTGCCTCAGAATCAACCCTTGGGACATTTGGATCTGACTAAAAGGTCCATGAGAGTCTCACAGGCATGGAAAGCTATGACACGGTGGCAAAAAAACAATCTAAATGAAAGATCCTGGTGAACAAGACCCCAGCAGAAGGATCAGGCCATCAAGGAGAGAGGTGCCTTTCTCTGAAGGGAGGAAGGAACCTCCACTGTGATACGGCCTTGACTAAGCAAATTCAGAGTTGGTGAACTCAAGGGGCTTCCATAGCCTAGACTGCTCATAGCAAGAGTCTCGGGTGATTGCTGACATCATAAATAAAAGTTCCAATTGTTAAATCAACAACAGGAGTCACTGGGTTCATGCTCCCCACGTAGGATCTCTGTCCTTAATGTGTTTCACTATAAAACTCAAAAACAACACTAATAGTCGAACAATACCCTATACCTGGTTCGGTTGTGTGAGTGCAGCCTGTTGAAATCCCTGCTTAGTATATACTAAGTTGATCTTCAGTATATGAAGGTAATTGAAAATGAAACGTGATGAAGGGCGGGATGGGAGAGGGAGTGGGAGAGGGGAGGGCCACGGGAGGGAGGGAGGTTTGGGGGGGCCACAACAATACAAAAGTTGCATTTTATATTCTACTTAAAACTATTGGTTGAACTCTGTAATTAATACACAATTACTCTTAGGTGTTTAATTAATGCTATAACTAGTACTCAAATAGTATTTTACACTTTGTGTTTCTGTGTGGGAGCAAAATGTGGAAATCTTTACTTAATATATGCTAAATTGATCTTCTTTATATAAAGATAATTGAAAATTAATCTTGATGTGAAGGGAAGGGGAGAGGGAGTGGGAGAGGGGAGTGTTGTGGGTGGGAGGGAAGTTATGTGGGGGAGGAAGCTATTGTAATCCATAAGCTGTACTTTGGAAATTTATGCTCATTAAATAAAAAAAAAATATGTATAGGTTCATACATGCATTTTGCTATCCAAATAGTCTGTGGTTGACTAAGTGATGAGATTAGGCCAAAAACATCTTCCTGGCCACTCTATATTTAGAAAAGGGCATATAGCAAGCTCAGAAGAATTTTTCTATGAATCATCCAGAAAATAAGTTCTTTCTGATATAAAAAAAAAGACATAAGAAAAGAGTAACACATTATTCCAATGGACATCTCCAACTTTAGAAATTATGCCTGGAAATTCTAGAGTTGTCTTTCTACTAATCTGAATATAAAGTCAAAGTATAGTTAAGGATAGCACCATGAGAGCTACAGAGAAACTAACCACAACTTCCATATTGGGTAACTTCATCCTCATTTTCTATCCTGAATTATTATTATATGAGATAATACTTTTCTTCTATGACTGTGTTTGCACTGATGTTTACAGTTATACGCAGCAGAAAGCACCCATGCTGATAGATTTCCAAATCCCCAAGCAAAATTTCTTAAGAATCACAGATCAGTAAACTATCATTATTAAAACTTATAACTTCCATTATAAAACTTACTGAATTGTGAGATAAAGAGATTATATAAACTAGAAGTAAACCTTTCAAAACAATTAATCAAAACTGAAAAGTGGCCTATTACTATCGCTTTTCCCTAGTAGGAAAAAAATTATGTGTATTGATAAATATAAGAGAGTAAATTTAGGATTTTACATCTTAAAGATGTAATTATCCTAAATTGTCCTAAAGTGAGCTAGATTTTTATTTTACTTATTTATTTATGTTTAGATATGAAGGTATTATTGAGCTGTTTTCTAGCTAGCATATTAAAAAACTGTGATGATTATTAATTGAAGATGACGGTGGGATAAGAATTTCAAAGTAATCGAAACACTCAAAATTAAAGCTAACTGTCTCACACAATTATTCATCCCCTTCCAGATCACTGTTTTTAAATTCTAATACCAGAATATTATAAAGAAAGAAATGGTAGAAAAAAAAAACAGTGAAAATATATTACACAATGAACTCCAAATAGAACAATGTGACTTGATGTTGCCCTATAACACATTTGACTTCGCCTATCTTTATAACTGATCTGAACAAGGAGTGTGGATGCTGAAATCTTCCACTTACATGCCTGTCAGTTCTTTGAGTAGTGAAATGTCAAGACTGACTGGTAAAAGTTCTCAGGAGACTATGTGGGTAGACAGAGGAATAAAAGGTGAATTGCAGTAGAAATAGTTCAAGAAAATACATTAAAAAAGTAACCCAAAATTTACTAAGATGAAAACGGCCTTGATTTATCTATTAAAAACACAGGAAATAGACTCCACTGTTATAATTTGGCAATGCTCCTTGAAGAGTAGGTAGACTAAAAAGCACAGTTATCAGAGGTTCATATGAATCTAAGAGCCTACAGCCCCAGCAAAATACTACTGGAACCAATTCAGAAGCAAGGAAACGGAAATGAACTTTGTAAAGGAGCCAATGAGACATTTAAAAAGGCATCTCCCAAATTACCACCATGGCTACAGATGGCTTGAAGACTATTCTGCACATCTAGCTATGGTGTGAGGACAAGAATGTGCCCTATGCAGTTTTATGCCCTGAACTGACTTTAGGGAGGGACTATGGCATATCTAGGGTGATCATAATATGCTCAGCCAACACCAAGGAAAGATTACAGCTAAACAGATCCTTTCCTTCAGAAGTTCATTGTGAGGTTCTTGGTCTCCATTCTCATCTTCCAGTGGATCTTTCCCTCTGGAGGGGTATATGTGAGTATACCTGTGTGTTTAAGTAAGGGTTAGCTTAGCACCTAAGTTCTCAGCTATTCAGCCTTGTTAGAAATCGCTGTATTGAATATAGTTTCTTGCATTTAATCTTATTTTGTCTCTTCTTCCTTCTCCTTTAAAAATAAGCAAAGAAGGGGGTCAGTGCTGTGACGCAGCAGGTTAAAGCCCTGGCCCGGCCCAAAGCGCCAGCATCTCATATGGGCGCCTTTTCTAGTCCCAGCTGCTCCTCTTCTGACTCAGCTCTCTGCTATGGCCTGGGTAAAGCAGTAGAGGATGTCCCTGTCCTCGAGCCCCTGTATCCCATGTGAGAGACCTGGAAAAAGCTCCAGGTTCCTGCTTTCAGATCGGCACAGCTTCAGCCATTGCAGCCAACTAGGGAGTGTAACCAGTGGATGGAAGACCCCTCTCTCTGTCTCTACCTCTCTCTGTAACTCTGTCTTTCAAACAAATAAAATAAAACTTTTTAAAAAATGAGTGAAGAAGATAGGCCACATTCAGAAACCAGAAACAGCCAGGAGGAGGTATGCTAGACAAAGTAGAGAGATTCTTTCATTACTCAACTCCTGCTGACCACTTTTACATAGTAGTATATTGTACAAATGCACAAGAAGGCACACCAGCCTACTTTCTCAATCTATAATGGAGATTTCTTCAAAGTAGATACCCTCAACTTTGTAACCCTTGACCCTAGCATTCAAAGATATTTTATAACACAGAAATGAATGAAGTATGTCCTTTGCCCTCTATAGGATATGTGTCATGTAAGGAAAAAGCATGTGTTCTATCCATAAGGTTATCATACACACACATGCACACACAGACATGAAAGTACTTAAAAAGCTCATGAGAAATGGAATGTTTTTGAAATCAAAACATTGTAAATTCATGAACAGGTTTTTCATAACATGTATTTTCATGAAGTTTTTGAAGATCCCTCATACATATTCTTTTATCTATCAGATACTATTACTAATAAATATTCCTAATGTTTCCTGTGTTGATGTCATTTCACATTCTCTCCTTATTCTACTTTGAGGATGGTGGCAGATGCACACAAAAAACATGCATCACAATTCAAATAGAGCCAGGTCTAGGAACAATTAACTGAGTCCTGAATGGATGTATGGGATTTAGACATGAGGTGCAAAGACAAAGGCCATTAGATCCCTGTGAAGGTGTCAACTGAAACTGAAATAGACTATCTTGGAAAAGTCATGAACAACTGGCTGGATCACCTAGTGGGGATAATTAAATATGAGAAAGCAACTCTTGGGATATAATTTTTCTTCAGTAGACCTTTTGTATTGAGAACTTCATGCCTGATACCTGTATTAATGTGTCATTAATTTTTGTAAGCAATTCATAAAATACTCAAATTCTAATTTAAAGAGCACATGAAGTATTTATACATAATATATATGTACCTTAAATGTTATATAACTGCTATATTTTTCTTAAAACTAGAATTCACCTATACTTAAAATATCATATTAAGTTCAGGTAATTCAATCCCTAAAGTGACTAATACATTGCATGAACACATTTTTCTTCATACTGAGTGAAGTGTTGCATAATATCAACTGTCAACTGCAAGTTTTTGTTCTATCCTCTAAAGGGAGACTGAAAAAAATCAACAATTTTCCATATGACATCTCTTTCAAGTCTTTGAAAATATCTATCACATTTATCTTTGATATCTTTTAAAGGCTATACAGTCAATTATTTCACTATTTTATGTGATTTCTTTGCAAATATTTTAGTTTCATGGATTCTTAATTTGTAAGCACAATTAATGGTAACATGCATATTTTTCTAATTGGGACATTACATAAAAGAGACTATTATCTCTTAGATTCAGGATGATAACTTTAATTTACTCTAACATTGTTATATTGCAAGTTGTATACTTATGTGGAAATCATATAGATTTGACAACACAAATATTTTCCAATATATTTAAATAAATTAATGCTTAATAAATTTAAAATATTGCATTTTAGGCAAGGATTCTTAGGAATTTTGAATTTTGAATAATAAAATCCCTAGTTATATCACATGGCATCTTTTAGTGTCTACTACTTGGGAAACCCAGTAAAATGCCACTGCCTATTAACTTGGAAATATTATACCTACAACACATAATCAATTAGAACAGAAATATGCAAAATTTACTTTATATATATATATACTAGCAAACTGAAGTAAGATTAAATTAATCTGAAAACAATGTATCAACCAAAAGAGGATTTGATAACCAGATAATTCACATGTAATCCCTATGTATGAGAATAGGAAAGAGAGAGGCAAGTGAAATTTACAGGAAAATTCTTCAACAATCATGTAGTTCCAATAAAGTTTTATCAAGGCCAAAGGGGAGTCATAGAGCCAAAATCACCTGTTAGCAGAATCCTTCATTTCATTGGACTTACCCTCCATATTGAGTCAATGAGTCATTTTAGTGGCTGTTGGGACCACCGAACAGCCTGAATTCTGCTGAAGGCATGCTTAGCCATATTGCAAAGGTTATCTGTCAAGTTATGTCGACAATGGCAAAAGTCATTTGACATGCTGCTGAAGCAGCTAAGGAAATGTTGTTGGCTCCAGTAAACAGCAAGTGGGATGTTCACTCCCTTTAATAATTAGCCCCTTTCAAAACCCCTCCACATTTTCATTGTTCTCTTAATCCTAGCTTCCAAGCAAACAAGTCTTTCCTGTAAACACCAAAACTCCCCATTGTTCCCTGTTTCACTATGTTTAAACTCCATCATCACAAAATCCTGTTTTCATGAAACTGCACATTCTTTATGATTAATCGATCAGAACATCATTAATAATAATACTTGGAGTAACCAGATATCTGAGTCTCTGCTTCTGCCTCCACCTTTGGCACCAGACAGTGTCTCTTGGTTTCCCACATTTAAATCTTTAATCTGAGTCTGCTTCCTTAATTGATGGGATGTCATCTCTCTTTCAGGTTAACCTGACACCCTGCCATCCTGGATGTAGCAAGTGGCCTTGATATGAACATGGTAATGGAATCAAAGACCAGTAACAAAGACCATCAGTCAAATATAGTTTTTGAAAAAGAATATATGAGGCTGGTTCAAAGATAGTGGAATAGGGAGGGAGCTTACTGACCTAGTCCAGGAGAAGATAGTTTAATAAAAGTGAAGATAGTGTAGTTTCAGGGAAGAGTTAGGGAAAAAACAGCAGAGGAAACTCTTCCATTATTAGAGGGACAGGGTAGACCTAAGTGGAGAGCGTGGGTGGCCATGGCTTGAGACTCCAGCTGCAGAGAGCCTCCACACCAGCGCTGTAAAGTGAGGTGAGAGGAGACTGCAGTAGCCCAAGACACTGGTGGAAAAGTGGCAGGAAGAGCCTCGAAGAAATGAGGCTTAAAGCCCTGTGGGGGAAAGTGCACCAGCCTACTAGAGGAGACAAAAAAATAAAAGGGACAGTAAAGACACAATTCTCTCTCTCCAATCACCCTACAAAGTTATACAAGCTGATAGAGCAGGGGCCATTTTGGGCATACAAAACAGCTATGCCAGCTCGTGTATGCACCTGGCAATCAGCAAAGCAGAGAAACCTGACTCTGATGGGTAGTAATAACTGGAGGCTAAGACCTAGTGACTGTATAGAACTTCTGAACCGGGACTGTGAAAAAAAAAAAAAAAAAAACTGAGCGTGTGTGGGAGAACTCACTGTATGGCTGAGACTGTGAGTAGTCTTGGTGGAGATGCCACAAGCTCAGGCGGCTCCCTGGTGAGAGACATTGCAGGGGAATCTGAACTTATACTGAGGACTGCACAGATCATTTCTGTGGTCCCTGGGACAGAGTAGACGAGTATTATACCCACTGGGGCTAGCACTCAGGCACTGATCTTCATTGAGAAGAGCTCAGTTGAGTGGAATTACTTCCCTTCTGATTAAAACAGAGAGATTTACCACGCCAAACCTGGGTGTGTCACCTTAGGCACACCATTAAACCTGAAGAACTGAACATAGCTCTCTGGCCACATCCACCACAAGCCCCTAGAGATTCACTGAAAGCAGACAATCCACTTAACTACAGAGTCATAGTACAATGATAAAAACCACCACAGCAGGAAAAAAAAAAAAAAAAGAAGAAACCAACAAGCATCTCCACAACTGCTGAACAACAAACACAAAAATCCAAGAAACAAGAATAAGGAAGACAACATGATGCTCCCAAAAGAACATCACACTTCAATACAAGATTATGAAGAACGAGATAGAAGAAATTTAAGAAATGGAACTCAAAAGATTGATAAGAATACTTAAAAGTAATAAAAAAAAACACACATGAACTACTGAAAGTAATGGAGGACATGAAAGAAAAGCTCTCTCAAGAAAATGAAATCCTAAGAAGGAATCAAAATGAAATGAAGAATTCAATAGAACATGAAATTGAGATATTGAAATCAAAATGAAATGAAGAATTCAATAGAACAAATACAAAATGCAATCGAGAGCCTTAAAAACAGAATCATTAAGGCAGAAGAGAGAATATCAGATTTAGAAGACAAAGCACAAGGCCGGCGCTGCGGCTCACTAAGCTAATCCTCCGCCTTGCGGCGCCGGCACACCGGGTTCTAGTCCCAGACGGGGCGCCGGATTCTGTCCCGGTTGCCCCTCTTCCAGGCCAGCTCTCTGCTGTGGCCCGGGAGTGCAGTGGAGGATGGCCCAAGTGCTTGGGCCCTGCACCCCATGGGAGACCAGGAGAAGCACCTGGCTCCTGCCTTTGGTTCAGCACTGTGCGCCGGCCACGGCGCACCGGCCGCGGTGGCCATTGGAGGATGAACCAACGGCAAAGGAAGACCTTTCTGTCTCACTGTCCACTCTGCCTGTCAAAAAAAAGAAAAAAAAAAAAAAGGAAGACAAAATATACAGTCAAACCAAAGAAATGAAGAGGAAATTAGAAATCTAAAAAATATTGTTGGGCATCTACAGGATACTATTTAAAAACCCAACAGTCAGGTTCTAGGAGTTCCTGAAGGCATGGAGAAAGAGAAAGGATTAAAAGGCCTTTTTAGTGAGACACTAGCAGAAAACGTCCTGGGTTTGGAGAAATAAAGAGACGTCCAAGCACAGGAAGCACACAGAACTCCCAATAGACATGACCAGAAAAGATTCTCTCCTCAATACATTGTAATCAAACTTAACCACAGTGAAACACAAAGAAAAGATTCTAAAATGTGCAAGAGAGAAATGGGTATTACTCTCAGAGGATCTCCAATTAGACTCACAGCAGAATTCTCATCAGAAACCCTACAGGCTAGGAGGGAATGGTGAGATATAGCCCAAGTACTGAGAGAAAAACTGCCAGCCCAGAATATTATATCCTGAAAAGCTCTCATTTGTGAATGAAGGTGAAATAAAGACTTTTCATAGCAAACAGACATTGAAAGAATTTGTCACCACTCATCCAGCCCTGCAAAAGATGCTTAAAGTTGTATTACACACAGAAACACAGGAACACGGTCATCAATAGAAGGTAAAGGAAGAAAATCTCTCAGTAAGAGATCACAGGAAGTTCAAACTATATATTAGAAATACCTTTGGAAAAATGGCAGGGCAAAGCCACTACTTATCAGTAGTCACATTGAATGTAAATGGCCTTTTAAAAATGACCTAAATGAAAGATCTCTGCGAGTGAGATCCAAGTAGAAAGAACGGGCCATCAAAGAAGGAGGTACCTTTCTCTGAAGGGAGGAGAGAACTTCCACTTTGATTATGGCCTTGCCTAAATAAGATCAGAGTTGCTGAATTCAAGAGGCTTCCATAGCTTTGGCAGCTCATGACAAGAGATTCCGGTGATTACTGATGTCATAAATAAGAGTGTCAATTGTTAAATCAACAACACTACGCACTTACTTCCCATGTAGGATCTCTGTCCTTAATGTGTTGTACTATTTGAATTAACAGTAAAACTAGTCTTCAAACAGTACTTTTTACTTTGTGTGTCTGTGTGGGTGCAAACTGTTGAAAATTTTATTTAGTATATACTAAGTTGATCTTCTGTATATAAAGATAATTAAAATTAATCTTAATGAAGAATGGGATGGGAGAGGGAGTAGGAGATGGGATGGTTTGTGGGTCGGAGGTTGGTTATGGGTGGAAAAACAACTATAATCCAATGTTGTACTTATGAAATTTATATTAATAAAATCTTTCTAAAAAAACAAAGAACATAAACACATATTTACACAAAAAAGAGAGAAAGTATATATGAGAGGTTTATTTTCATGTTCACCACGTAAATTCACATGGATTTTTTTCCTACAGAAATGTCCTCAGAAGAAGAACCCAGAAACTTTGTGCTCCTAAATATTTTAAATTAGAGGACAAAATAATCTATTCCCAAAACTGAGTATTTAAGAAGTGACAGAATGCCTTATGTGGCTACTTAGAAAATTGGTAGTGTCATTGTTCACCTTTGTGACACTAGAGTCAATATTTTTGTTACAACGGGTGAACTGAATCTATCTCTACCACATGAGCTTTATAAGTTATTTAGCTCAGCATGACACAGAAAACTGAAGTCATAAGTCTCTTAAGTTCCATGACTGTTCTATTTATTATGAGGACTTGGTGTGAGTACTAGTTCCCATGATGTCTTTGTACTTTTCTATTTTCAAAAAAGGGGGAAATAACTGAAAGAGATGTTACTACTTTCATGAATACAGTGATATAAACCTTTCAAGATTGTTTTTGAATTTTTCATATTTTGCAAGTTATTTACATAGTTTCTTTGCTTGTGGACTACTTTATTCTAAAAACTTCTCTTGCAAAAATAAAAACAGAATAGTTAATTCTGCATATGTGTTATTGAATCTATGTTCTAAACTTCATAAAAGTTAATCTAGTTGGTCCTTGTCTCATCAACTATTAACAATGACCTAAACATTTTAATGAATCACTACCTTAAGACATGCTGCCACCTAGTGCATGGAGACTGTATTGAAGAAGGTAATGGTCAAAGGTCAAAAGCCAAGGGCACAAAGTCAACCCTGTATTCAGTATCCAGGCCGTTACAGAAACTAATCAAGATACAAACCATTTAGGTTAACTTTTCCTACAAGTTTCAGGAAAGTCATTCTTGTTCCTGTGGAAGAGGTGTTGAGAAAAATGGTAAAAAATGTATCTAAATTGACACAAATGGCAAAAATGGACTTTGCTGCCAATTCATGTGGTCTATTCCTTGTGAACAAAAAAATTAAGATTTCCTGCCCTATTCTCACTAATAACTGAACTTTGTTTAAGTTTTTGGCTAGAATAGAAACAAGGGAGATCAAATGTTGATTATTTCTTCTATATCAGCGATTGATTTTTTGCAAAGATATAAAAAAATCATCTAATAAGCTCTATTCCTGAAGTGCTGATTGTAGCTTGCTGAGATACCCATTTCTGCTTGGAACATGGGATCACTCCATTGGGAGTTAGGTAATGGTGGGTAAGTGAAAGGGATTGAAGTAGGGTGAGAAACCCAATTATGGATCTGATCTTGTATAAAGGCTAGGGCACAAATATTGAAAAGGCTGTTTGGCAACTTTAGTTAAATGCATTAAACACAACAGTTTGGCAATGTAAATGATAAAATGACTTTTCTGTCCTACCTTTCAAAGAATCTGAGATCTAACCTTAGGGAAAAGACTTTGGGAAAATGTATTATTTTTAAGTTGAGGAACACCTGTAATCTTACTGTGAGATTGTGCCTTTATTGACAGTTGAAATTGAACTCTTGTGTCAAACAGAACTAGTTTAAGATAATAGCACTACCACTTTTAAGATGTGCAACCTTGCAGTGTATACAATTTTTAAATAAATATTTGCTTATCTGAAAAATGATCTTAAGAAAACCACACAATCCAACAAATTACAGTGAGAATTTAATCAGATGATGAGATATTAATTATGGAACACTCTTCATGACAAGTTTTTGTTAAAGAAAAAAAGCATCAATGTTTATTACTGTTTCTGTTGAAGAGAGCTGTATAGAAGTGGCATATAGTGAACATCTGTTGATTTTCATTTACTGTTTAATTCACATATTCACAGAAGCGGTCATACTGGTAAAACCATTACTTTAACTTTGAGGCATGTATTTTGAGGCAATAGGAAGTATCTTTCTCGATATTAAAATATCTTGAATTAAACAAAAACCTCACTAATAACAGGTTTGTAGTGGTACTGATCATCAGTAGGATATTGCAAGTTAATGTTTTTAATTTTGACTTGTTATTGAAATGTTGATGCAAATATTGCATAGTTACATTTTTAAACGATGCTTTCTTTATAGATGACAGCCCACATCAGGTGTTTATTGCTAGCAAAACTTTTGAAACAGCTCATATAGAAATAAAATATAAAATGAAAAGCCCTGGGATTGAAGATGCTATTGTTTCAAGCTGAAAGTTGGTCATGTTGCATCTATCTATATTGATGCTGTGCCTCTAAAGGCAACTTGGTAATCAGTAGTGGAAATGGAGAGTTTTTTTTTTAAAGTTTCCAATTACCTGCCACATTTCAAAAAATAGTAAGTCTGTTTATGAAAACTACAAGCAATTTCTCTCTGCTGAGTTCTCCCACCATCATTTAATTTGAAAACAACATAAGAATTCTTTAATAATAATTTTTAAAAGTTTGCAGGAACACAGAAAGTTGTGATGCATTACACATATTTTTCTGGTTTATTTTTTAGAAAAGAGATAATCACATTTTTCTGGCTCTATAGGTATAAAGAACTATGTCCCCACCAATGTTCCAAGTGAATTATATTTCTTTATTTTGGCTAAAGTGCAAAAGTCTTACTGAAATAACTACAGGAATATATCTTAATTTTAATTTTATTTAATATAATCAATTTACATGAATTACTCCAGAAAAAAGTATTTGGTATCTGTCAGTGGATATAACCCAACACTACAAATCCTTGTGGGGACACAAGGATGAAATGCCTTGAAATACATCTTTGTAATAAGGCAAACTTTTATAGAACCACTTTAATTATCTTAGCCTACAGAAATTTCATCATCTGCTCCTTCTTGAAAGAAAAGATGTAATAAAATTTCATGCTTTATAGTGCTTTCTTCCCATAAGATTTGATGATATTCCACAAGTTTTCTTCAGAGTTATTGAGCTTTAAGTATCTAATACTTTATTCCCATATTACAGATGGTAAAAAACCATAACCTTAATAAAATTTCCTAAGGGATCACAGTAAGTTGATGGAGAAACTTAGAACTGAACTCAGATGAGAATAGACATTCTGGTTTCTCTTGTATGTGGCACAGAAGCACCTCAATAGAGCAATAACAGTTTAGCTTTAGATAGCCAGCATTATTGATTACTTTTCCTTACTGCCACAAAAATGTAAGTACAATACCATATGTGTGTTTCACACTCCTAGTTGTAAGCTCTACTTCTTTAGATTTTCTATTAAGAGAACCCAGTTGCCTTAGTTACAAGCATATCTCATTTTGTAGCACTTTTAGTGTGAGGGTATATGTAGGGGTAAAGGAGAAATACATGCAATGGGGTATAACAAAGTTTTGTTTTAATTGTAGCTGCATCAGTGTCTCATGATAATTGCATTAATATTTTCAAATAAATGAATATTACACTTAATACATAAATTTGCATTAAGTGAGCTTATTTATGTTGATGTGCAGGTAATCATCCTTATGGTAAGAGACAAAAAGGTAGTAAGTCTTTGAGTGGGTTTAACATTTAAAATACCATTCAGTTACCTGTCATTCCTTTTGTGCATAACAGACTCAATTCACATTCTGTTTAAGTAGATTTGCCTTTATAAAATTGGGCAAATTCTACTTATACCAAATAGCTCTGGCTTGTGACTGTGGAAGAAGGGTGCGGTCAAAGAAAGTACTGCAAAGCTTTGTAATTTAAAGAGGTCTTATTTTTTTTTCTATAGAGGGACCATTAACAGTTTCATTACTTCAGGGCATAATAGAACTCACAATTCCAAAGCCTTTTGAGAAACTCAAGGTTAATGAATGCGAATGAATTTCTATTACCTCTGATATTTTTAAATATTTTCTTGTGAACAAATGTAACAAAAGTGCCCTTAATGCATTTCTTGTGTTAAGACCATATTAATTTTAATACATCCATTTTATTTTATTTTTTAGTTTAATTTTTTAAAAAAAATTGTTATACAAGTTTCACATATTTCATATGTACAGATTTGGAACATACCCATGCTCCAAATCTTCTTCGTCTTCCCTTTCACATTCCCACTCTTGATTTTTACAAAGATCTATTTTCAGTGTACTTAATGCATTAAAAAAAAAAAAAGTAAAAGAGATCAACAAAAAGTTGAACCACACTGTTCTTCAACAGAAGAGACAAGGACTATAAAGTCATCAAATCTCAAAATGTCTATTTCATTCCAATACATTGCATTTCATGTACTCTATTAGTTACCTTGGATTAGGGAAAACATGATATCTGTCTTTTTGGGAATGACCTATTTCACTAAGTATAATGGTTTTCAGTTGCATCCATCTTGTTGCAAAAGGATTTTTTTAACTTTTTTTTTTTTTTTACAGCTGTGTAGTACTACATAGTATATATATATACCATATTTTCTTTATCCAGTCAACAGTTGCTGGACATCTGGGTTGATCCCATTTCTTAGCTATTGCGAATTGTGCTGCAATGAACATGGGGGTACAGATTAATCTTTCATATCCTGATTTCTTTTGGCTTGGGTAAATTGCCAGGAGTGGGATGGCTGGATCATATGGCAGATCTATATACAGATTTCTAACGTAGCTGCATACTGTCTTCCACAGTGGCTGCACCGCTTTACATTCCCACCAAGAGTGCACCATGGTACCTTTTTCTCCACATTCTTGCCTGCAATTGTCATTTGTTGATTTCTGTATGAGAGCCATTCTAAACGGAGTGAGGTGAAACCTCCTTGTGGTTTAGATTTGTATTTCCCTGATGGCTAGTAATCTTGAGCATTTTCTCAAGTGTCTGTTGGCCATTTGAACTTCCTTTCTTAAATGCCTGTTCAAGTCCTTTCCCTATTTCTTAACTGGATTGTTTTGTTGTTGAATTTCTTGAGCTCTTTATAGATTCTGGATATTAACCCTTTATCAGTTGCATAGTTTGCAAATATTTTCTCCCATTTTGTTGGTTGCCTCTTCACTTTGCTGAGTGTTTCTTTATGCAGTGCAAAGGCTTCTCAGCTTGAAGTAACGGATGTGTCAATTTTGGCTTTGATTGCCTGTGCTTCTTGGGTCTTTTCCAGGAAGTCTTTCCCTATGCCAATGTCTTGTAGAGTTTCCCCAATGTTCTTTAGTGATTTGACGGTATCAGGTCATAGATTTAGGTCTTTGATGCATTTTGAGTGGATTTTTGTGTAAGGTGTAAGATAGTGGTCCAGCTTCATACTTTTACATGTAGAGATCCATTTCCCCCAACACCATTTGTTAAACAGACTGTCCTTACTCTAGGGATTGATTCTAGCTCCTCTGTCAAAGATAAGTTGGTTGTAGAAACATGGATTGATTTTTGGAGTTTCTATTCTGTTCCACTGGTCTACAAGCCTGTTTTTTTTCCAGTACCAGGCTGTTTTCGATTATAACTACCCTGTAGTAAGTCTTGAAAACTATGATGCCTCTGGCTTTCTTTCTGTTGTATAAGATTGCTTTGGCTATTCTGGGTCTCCTGTGTTTCATAAGAATTTTAGCAAGTTTTTTTTAGATCTGTGAAGAATGTCATTGGTATTTTGATTGGGATTACATTGATATGTAAATTGCTTTTGGTAGTATGGACATTTTGATGATATTGATTCTTCCAATCCATAAACATGGTAGATTTTTTCAATTTTTAATGTCTTCTGTTTCTTTCTTTAGTGCTTTTAATTTTCATTGCAGAGATCTTTGACACCCATGGTTAAGTTTATTCCAAGGTACTTAAAATTTTTTGTAGCTGTTGTGAATGGGATCAATCTTAGAAGTTCTTTCTCAGCTATGCCCTCTCTACTTCTACTGGGTCAGCAGGCAACTGCTACCAAATGCTAGCCACTAGGGCTCCAGTCCAGACATAGGCCACCCTCTCTATCTGGCTATATCACCACAGGTTGCTGCATTCCAGTCTCACCTCTGTCTCCAAGTTGTCACCTGCTCCAGCTATCGGCTGCTGCAGCTGTTATGTTGTGTTCGTGTTCATGCTGTGTGTCCACACCCTATGCCCAGCTCCTTGACTTTCCCCTTCTTCTTGCAGGATTTTCAGTGTGGTTTTCTCTCCAATTCTCTCCTGAGAGTGAACCTCCTACACTTTTTTTTTTTTTTTTAATATTTATATAGCCTAGAACAGTATGTCATAATCCACCATCTTGGAAGACTCTTCATTTATTTTCAAATTAGTTAGTTTTTTTTTTTTTTTAACAGATTCAATGTGCTTTGTAGATACAAATCTAAGAACATAATGATATTATAAAATGTCCTTAGTACAAATATCAAGTTTTTGGACCAAGGAGGACTATTTTTCACTTCAACAAATAGCTGCTCCAGTTACCCATGTGCCAATTTCCCTCTTCCAGGACAGCACAATGAGATCTAGATGTCACCCTACATGTACTAGCATTTGTGCTGTAGGAGAACGCCAAAAATAAAAATTTGGGTGGTTGTACAAGAATGGAGAAGGGACAGCTGTCCTCTCCCTTACTGCATTCAATTTTCAACTTTCAAAGAAATGAGATGAAATACAATTACTAAATTGAGAACATTAAACCAGTTATTTCTTTGGTTAACTCTGCATATAATAAGCATTACAAGATCTTGCTTTTTTTCTCATTCTCTTTCTTTTTTTCTGTGTCTCTGCCTTTCCCCTTATTTCATCCTCTTTCACTTGTGTGCTTACTTTCTATTTCCTTTTCATTTTCCTTTCTTTTATATTTTAGAAGATATCTTTGGTAAAATATTCAAAATTTTAAAATATATTTTCACAGAATAAATTTTTATTTAATGATGTTTATGTGTTCCAGAATTTAAATTATCCAATTAAAGATATGATAAGATTCCTAAACATGAGATTGTCAAGTCATAATATACTTTTGGATATTAAAAAGTATTCACAAAGACAACCTTGCAAACCCATAGAAAATTTCATGATATTCTTCTTCTCTACAATTGCCGTAATATATGTAATTCAAGACTAACCATGTTATCTGCATTAATTGGTATCCTGGGAAAAATTGAAATACCTTTGTTATTTTGACTGAAATCAGTTTTTCTGTCTAAACATAACTTTGCCACAATTTTAAAAGTCTGTATTTATTCATTCACTTAAAAGGTAGAGAGACAGAGAGAGAAAGAGACAGAGAGATAGATGAAGATCTCTTAGCTGCTGGTTCACTCTTCAAATGCCTCCAACAGCCAGGTCTGGTTCAGGCCTAAGTCAGCAGCCAAGACTGAATCTGGGTGTTCCACATGGGTGGTAGGAAGCTAATCACTTTATCTATCATCTGCTGCCTCCAAGAGTGTACATAAGCAGGAAGCTGCATCAGAAAAGGAATCAGGACTCAAACCCAGAATGCTGAAATGCAATGGAGGCATCCCAAGTAGCATCTTAACTTCCCATAACAGATTTTTATCCACTCACAAGAGGAGCCCAGCTACTTTTTCTCTAGGAATAGTTCTTTAGACAAACTCTGAATTCTAAGGTGTTTTTTTTTTATATAGAAACCAATTTATTTTGAGTACAGTAGTCACACAAGGCAACTTGGTCACCTCCTATCTCTGTCAAAGTAGGATATTTTTAAACAGCTAAACAGCATGGATTCTGGGTCCTCTGAAGCAGAAAACAGCAGATGTGAAGGCAAATGCTCTTTTCCAGACACATCCTAGATTTCTGGACTTACCAAGTCAGCAATTGCTCTCACTGTAAAGGCACAAAAAGTCTGACCCCTCTCCTATACCAGAGATGTCCACTGTAATTGCTCTATCTGTTGGTGTGGTGTATTAAATGTGTACTTCTAAACATTAGAAATTGACTCATTTCAACGATTGGTCAACTCTCAGCATGATATAACTATATAGAGTAGATTAGCAATGACTGTTGGGCAGTTCTTTTATTATTCTCTGTTAGAAACGCTCTTTTAAAGGCTATTTTGGTTAGAATTGTATTGAAGAAGTGGGACTGCCAAGGGTGAAACAAAGTAATGGAGTTATTACATGGATTAGACCTTCCACAGTTCATGGAAGGCACTGACCTCTACATATAATGATGGGTTTGAATTGCCTATAGGTCACAAGAGACAACAGTCAGGAAGAAAAGATGAACACGAGGCAGTGGAAAGCAGTAACAAACTGGTACACACAGGCAAATTGAATCTACCTCCAAACTCAATGACCTGAATAAACTATAGGAAAACCTAGAGACTTCATCATGAAGCAGCACAGGTACCTGGTCCAAAGGTTAAGAGGAACAGAAGGGAAAGCTCTTGTGGGAACAGAAGGATCTGTAGGAGTGGTTGCTGCCCCATGCTAAAAGATGAGTGAGGAGCTCAATAATAATTTGTGTAAGCTGCAGAGGTGTCTAGTGTCCTATACCGATCTTCAGCACACAATGGCTGATGCTCTACTTTCACCTTTAAAACTCATACAAAATTTTCTTTTGGCTAGTTCTATCCTCAACCCATAAAAGAAAAGTAATTCTGGAAGAAACATCTGGCTTAACCAGACTGTCACAATATAAAACATCCAGAGTTCATGCTTGTCAAATTGACATCCATAGAAACATCATTTATCTATACGTAACTTACAAACAAAAGCATTAATAAAATTGTGTATCTGCCTAATTTGATGCAACCATCCATCATATAACTAAAAATATGCTTTTCCTAAATAAGGAACAAAATTTCTTATATTAATTTAATAAAATTTAGGACTTGTCATGTTCTTCATCTAGCTAAGTCATACACATCCACGTTAATATCCTGTAATATAAATACTGAGAAATAGTTAGCCATTATTATCATATAAGAAGTTAAATATCAAAATATCAGGGAAATAGGATGGAAAAAAGTTAGCTAACACAGGCATAAATGTGTTTGCTTAAAAAAAAAAAAAAAGGAAGCTGGGGTGGGTAACTGGCATAGCAGTTAAGTAACCATTTGAGACATCAACATCTCATATTAGGGCAACTGGTCTCAAGATCTGGTTCCACTTCTGATTTTAACTTTCTGCTAACATACACTTTGGGAGGCAGTAGATGACGGCTCAAGTGGTTGCGTAACTGCCGCCCACATAGGAGACCTGGACTGAGTTCTCAGATCCCTGGCACTGGGAAGTGAATCAGCAGATGAGAAATCAATCTATCTCTCTATGTCTCTGTCTCTGTCTCTGTCTCTCTCTTTCCCCCAAGTCTGCCTCACAAATAAAAACAGATAAATAAACATTTAATAAAAATAAGGAGGTAATAATAATTATAGTTTTTATTTCTTCAACTGATCACATAGTTATGGTTGGTATTTATAACTCTACATTGTCTTTGTTCTCAGCCAATGGCAAGTGGTCATGATTTGCTACTGGCCAGAGGATTCATTCACAGAGTCCAGACCAATAATCGTTTTCCTTTAGTATTTATCAGACACTACAGAGGTATCTACTACATTCCAAACAAGTCTACCTTTCCCCCACTTTTAGTAGCTCAACTTCCCTTTGACATTACGAATTAATCATCAACACAGTCAATGCAGTAACTCTTCATTTTGCCTCCTATTCATTGAACGGAAGAGACCAAAGTGACCCTTTCAGGAAGCATAAGAGATGAGTTTTGCAAGAATGGAATGTTTTAGTAGATCCAAAGGAATAATTGAGAGAGGGGACACACATATGTTTCATGTAGTTTCCTGGATATGGAAGAAACAGCATCATAGCAGTCACCAATTTAAAGTATATACAACATCCTACAGAACATAATCCAGTTTTTTACAATGTCACCTGGCTGGAAGTGTGTTTTAAAGCTTTCTGTTTCAGAATTTTGAGGACAATGTTCATCCCATAAGCATGAACCTGTTGTCACATTTCATTTGCTATTAAATGAACTCTTTGGTCAGAAGCAATGCTATGTGGAAGACTGTAATGCTGAATGCAGCATCTTGTTGGTTTCAAAAGAAATAATGTTGGTGAGGGAGATAAATTCATCTTCTCATGTTTATTCCAGTGAGGAAAGCTTTACTTCCTGTAAGCTTACATCCAAGTCTTAAGGACCAGTTGTCTTGAACTACAGAAATATAAAATATTTCTAAATTTCTCTAACATCCTAAGAGGAGAGAGAGGGATGCGAGAGAGAGAATGACTATGAATATTTTGTAATTTTAGAGAAAATTACTTTTACAAATATAAAAACTTCTTTACTAATAATGAATTAACATCTTTCCAAATGAATAAAGTAATAGCTGTGTTGTTGAATAAGTATATGGGTATCAATTCATTTCAGGGTTCCAGTTTGAAAACAGCAAATTATTATGTTTAACATAATGCTACAAATTTTGCACATAGCCTATATGAAATTACCATTTGGAAAGTTTCCCCATCTTCCTCACTTAATTTTTCTTATGATTAGTTCCCTGTCTTTTCATCCTTTCTCTCCCTAATTTCCCATTGTCTATTCTGTAGCTGACAGCTCTTATTAGAGGATGATGACACAGATAAGTTAAGAGTCAATGCCATAAACCCTCTTATTTCTGTTGAAGTTTTCTTTTTTTCAAATCCAAATTCAAATATTCCATCTGCCCTTTCTAGCATTTGCTAAGAAAACAAAACCTGGAATTGGTTTGGATGGCTATGATATTGAGAATGGAAAGGTCAAGAAAAAACAACTGAAACAATCTTGTGGGAAAAGGCTACCTGATTCTTCCAATGTAAAACAACAGTAGTAAGTTTAACTTTTTCACTACTTAAAGAGCACAGGTATTAGCTGGAGGAAAGAAGAGTCTTCAAAAATATTTAAATAAACCAGTGGAGCTTAATGGAATTTGAAGTACTTTGTTGATCTCCAAGTGTCCTGAAAGTGAATCAAATACATTACAAGAGAACTGGGCATAAACTGAATGCTAGATTTAGTACTGAAATGAATATTTGGCATAGTATAACAAAAGTATAAATTTACACTGAAATTATCAGTGTATATGATTGAGTGATGACTTACAAAAGCCTTGGAGATGGATCTTGCCTTCAAGCTGACTCCAATCCACATAGGAAGTACTAACCTGGATGTAAAAAAAGGAAATACTCCTTCCTAAACAATCCACTTTATTTGCTCACTGGATGATTTCATTGTCTGCTTTTGAATTGATGTACTTTTTAATGAGGAGAAGATATCTCCTTTATTCGTATCAGAACAAAGTCCTAGTTTTGTTTGCCCTTTGCAATAAAGAAGTTAGGAATCAACTGTGTGAAAACACCATAGATTTAAACAGCATGCTACTGATACAGAAACAGATGGATAGACCAATGGAACAGAATAGAAACACCAGAATAGAAACATCTACAACCAACTTACATTTGGCCGAGGAGCTAAAACCAGTTCCTGGAGTTAGGACAGTCTATTCAACAACTGGAGCTGGGAAAACTGGATTTCCACA
Organism: Oryctolagus cuniculus; assembly: GCF_964237555.1. NCBI lineage: Eukaryota > Metazoa > Chordata > Mammalia > Lagomorpha > Leporidae > Oryctolagus > Oryctolagus cuniculus. The sequence goes on along the minus strand of NC_091432.1, from coordinate 192,737,430 downwards.
TGCAGAAGTAGGAAGCAAGACCCATACATTACACCTTATACAAATATCCACTCAACATGGATTAAAGATCTAAATCTACAAACTGACACCATCAAATTATTAGAGAACATCTGAGAAACCCTGCAAGATATAGGCACAGGCAAAGACTTCTTGGAAAAGACCCCAGAAGCACAGGCAGTCAAAGCCAAAATTAACAACTGGAATCACACCAAATTGAGAAGTTTCTGCACTGCAAAAGAAACAGTCAAGAAAGTGAAGAGGCAACCAACAGAATAGGAGAAAATATTTGCAAATTATGCAACTGATAAGGATTTAATAACCAGAATCTATAAAGATATCAAGAAACTCCACAACATCAAAACAAACAACCCACTCAAGAGATGGGCCAAGGACCTAAACAAACATTTTTCAAAAGAGGAAATCCAAATGGCCAATAGACACATGAAAAAATGTTCAGGATGACTAGCCATCAGGGAAATGCAAAAAAACCACAATGAGGTTTCACCTCACCCCAGTTAGAATGGCTCACATTCAGAAATCAACTAACAGCAGATGCTAGCGAGGATGTGGGGAAAAAGGCACACTAATCCACTGTTGGTGGGTATGCAAACTGGTAAAGCCACAATGGAAGAGAGTTTGGAAATTCCTCAGAAACCTGAATATAGCCCTACCACACGACCCAGCCATCCCACTCCTTGGAATTTACCCAAAGGAAATTAAATTGGCAAATAAAAGAGCTATCTGCACCTCAACGTTTATTGCAGCTCAATTCACAATAGCTAAGACATGGAATCAACCTAAATGCCCATCAACGTAAGACTGGATAAAGAAATTATGGCATATGTACTCTTGAGAATACTACACAGTGGTAAAAGAAAAAATGAAATTCAGTCATTTGCAACAAAATGGAGGAATCTGGAAAACACCATGCTGACTGAAATAAGCCAGTCCCAAAGGGACAAATACCATATGTTCTCCTTGAATTGTGACAGCTAACTGAGCACCTAAAAGGAAACCTGTAGAAGTGAAACTGACACTATGAGAAGCAATGACTTGATCAGCCCTTGTCCTGACTATTGAGGAACAGCTTACTATTTTATTCTTCTTAGTATTTTCTTTTTGTACTTAATACCATTGGTTGAACTCTTTAATTAACAATTACTCTTTTTTTAAAAAATTCTTAGATACAAGCATAGCTTTTTCATAGTGTGAAGGTTCCATGAACATTTTTTTTAAAGATGTATTAATTCTTTTGAAAGTCATATTTACATAGAGAGAGGAGAGAGAGAGAGAGAGATGTCTTCCATCCGATGGTTCACTCCCAATTGGCTGCATCAGCTGGCGCGCTGCGCCAATCCGAAGCCAGGAGCCAGGAGCTCAAGGACTTGAGCCATCTTCTAATGCTTTCCCAGGCCATAGCAGAGAGCTGGATTGGAAGTAGAACAGCTGGGTCTTGAACCGGCGCCCATATGGGATACCAGCGCTTCAGGCCAGGGTGTTAACCCACTGCGCCAAAGCACTGGCCCCCACACAATTATTCCTAGATGTATAAATCCAACTGAAGATTGATCCCTGTTAAAAATAAGAGTGGGAATAAGAGAGGGAGGAGATGTATAGTTTGGCACACACTCCCGCAGACTTACCCCTAAGGGTAAAGCTAAAATCTTGCCATGGGACTCCATATCCCATTAAGTTGGTAGGTATGAATACCATCTTACCAGTTAAAGTTATCACTTTAAGTTCATAATTGATCATAAAGATAGGATTAAGTGTCAAAGGGATCACATACAGAAGACCAGTGTCTGCTAATAATAATTGATAAAATTAAAAAGGAGAGAATGATCCACCATAGGAAGCTGGATACACAGCACACTCATAAAATGGCAAATGCCCGAAACTGCACTCTGGCTGCAAAATCAGCCCTTTAGGCATTCATCTGGCTAAAAAGCCCATGAGACAGTATGGCAAAAAGTGTCCTACATGAAAGATCTTTGAGAGTGAGATCTCAGTGGAAAGAACGGGCCATCAAAGAAGGAGGTACCTTTCTCTGAAGGGAGGAGAGAACTTCCACTTTGATTATGGCCTTGTCTAAATAATGTTGGAATTTGTGTACTCAAGAGGCTTCCATAGCCTTGGAAGCTCATGACAAGAGCCTCAGGTCAATTGTTAAATCAACAACAGGAATCACTGTGCATTTGTTCCCCATGTAGGGCCTCTGTCCTTGATGTGCTGTACTATGAGAATTAATGGTAATACTAGTCTTCAAACAGCACTTTATACTTTGTGTGGGTGCAAACTGTTGAAATTTTTACTTAATATAGAGTTGATCTTCTGTATATAAAGATAATTAAAAATGGGAAGTGAGATACACAGCAGACCCATAGAATGGCAGATGTCCTAAACAGCACTCTGGCCTCAGAATCAGCCCTTAAGGCATGCGGATCCGGCTGAAAAGCCCATGAGACTATTTCAGGCATGGAAAGCCAAGACACTCTGGGAAAAAAAAAAACCTAAATGAAAGATCTCTGCGAGTGAGATCCCAGTGGAAAGAACAGGTCATCAAAGAAGGAGGTACCTTTCTCCGAAGGGAGGAGAGAACTTCCACTTTGACCATGGCCTTGTCTAAATATGATCAGAGTCGGTGAACTCAGGGGGCTTCCATAGCCTTGGCAGCTCATGACAAGAGCCTAGGGTGATTACTGATGCCATAAACAAGAGTGTCAATTTGTTAAGTCAACAACAGGAGTCACTGTGCACTTACTCCTCATGTAGGATCTCTGTCCTTAGTGTGCTGTATATTGTGATTTAATGCTATAACTAGTACTCAAACAGTATTTTTCACTTTATGTTTCTGTGTGGGAGCAAACTGTTGAAATATTTACTTAATGTATGCTAAACTGATCTTCTGTATATAAAGAGAATCGAAAATGAATCTTGATGTGAATGGAAGGGGAGAGGGAGTGGGAACGGGGAGGGTTGCTGATGGAAGGGATGTTATGGGGGGGGAAGCCATTGTAATCCATAAGCTGTACTTTGGAAATTTATATTCATTAAATAAAAGTTAAAAAAAAGATAATCAAAAATGAATCTTAATGAAGAATGGGATGGGAGAGGGATTAGGAGTTGGGATGGTTTGCGGGTGGGAGGGTGATTATGGGGGGGAAGAATCACTATAATCCAAAAGTTGTACTTAAGTAATTTATATTTATTAATTAAAATTTTCTTTAAAAAAAGAAAACACCATAGATTTTAGTTTTTTTTTTTTTTTAAGAAAAGATTTTCCTTTTTACTTAAAGAGATGGAAAGACCTCAAGATAAAGAGAAATGGTTTCTGTATAAGCAACTTTGTCTCTGAGGAGCAGATAAAGACTTGGCCTTTGTAACTTCAATGCTAGAAAAGTGATACCACTGGCCTTTAATGATTCTGCATTCCAATTATCTGAAACCATTGCCAGCCTCACCAGAATCCTTCTGTTAAACATGCAAAGCCATTTATCAACCATTTATTACCCAATGAAGCCTAAGATGACTCAAAGATTCTGCTGGCTTGTAGACCTCTTGGTGCTTGGTTCTACTGCCAGCATTTTCATGAGCAAATTTTCAGCAAAGTGTTAGACATATACTTCCATATAATACTAATGGGACATTAAAATTATCAATCTTTGGATATTTCAGATAATAATTTGGAGTGTGCTTATGTTTACATATACCTTGAACAAACTCATGTTGAAAGCAAACTTCCAATATCACAATTTATATAGCCTCAAGAATTTCTTAAACATTGTACAATACAGCAGCAGTGGGAAACTGAGAGAGAAAGAAAATTGCATTGTGCTAAAATATAAGGATGGTGTCAGAGATAAGAGGCCCAAAGACTCACATAAGTATTAAAACACTGCTTTTGTGTGTGCTTGGAGAATAGCTGGTAGTATGCTTCAGATTTTTATTATTTGTACTGTTTGGAGTTGATTTATATTTATGTTACCTCAGAGTAGTCACTTTTTTAAGTAGAGAAGTGAAAAATTCCTAATAGAATCAAAGAAATCAATTCAGCAAATTCTTTTAAGACTATGTAATCTTTTTCCAACACTGTGCTAGACTCTAAAAGGAATATAAGCATGGGTTACATGTAAGAAACCTCCTTGCCTTTAAAAAGCCTACAAACTCAGCAGACAATCATGGTTCATAAACATCAAAGTGCAAAATCAAAGATAATAATGGACCAACATGCATGGTTCTGAGGAGCTACACACTTCTCCCAGGGGAGATTTCAGTAGGACATAGACTTTGAAGTTTACTCCGTTTCAAGCCCAGACCAATGATAACTGAGATCTACATGTTGCACTTTGTTGGAGTTGTCATGTCACAAGTGATGACAAAGCAGAGGGAGAAGCAAGCAAAAAAACGTTCCAGCAACAGAACCAAAGATGACACCACCATGTAGGTCCCTTTAATTTCTGTGGATTCTCTTTTCATGCACTTTGGATCATGTGCTGGATCGACATCCACTTAGGCCATCAGTCTCTTCCCTTCAAACATGGGGCCAATTTCTCCTTTATGATCAGTGTGGTTTCTAAGAAGGGCTCCCTCTGATTACACAGAACTGCTCTTACCTTCCCTTGCCTTTAAATACCCTTTCCTTAATAATTAAAATTTTAGAGACTTCTTTCCTAGCACTGGGGTGATGCTCAATAAATATGTACCAGATAGGAAGTTTAATGGAATAAGAGTTCTTTACTAGTCTAGATGGGGTCCTCACCCTGTCCATTTTCTTCCTTGGAACCCACAGTGCTTAAGGCTTGGAAAGTTTTGCTTTGAATTGAGGGTCAGAATTCTACTTAGAAAAAAGAAAGGTTGAAGTGAGAAAGCAGTAGTCATCAAAGTTAGACTCTTGATGCCTGAAGAACCACCCCCCGCCCAGAACACAAGTTATTACAAAACATTTTTGAACAAGGCAGGCACTTGTGGCATAGTAGGTTAAGCCTTCACCTGAGTCACTGGCATCTCATATGGGTGCTAGTTCATGTCCTGGCTGTTCCTCTTCTGATCTAGCTCTCTGCTTATGGCCTGGGAAAGCAGCAGAAGATGGCCCTAGTCTTTGCACCCCTGCACCCACCTGGGAGACCTGGAAGAAGCTCCTAACTCCTGGCTTCAGATCTGCCCAGCCCCAACCATTGTGGCTATTTGGGGAATGAACCATCAGATGAAAGACCTTTCTGTCTCTCCCTCTCTCTCTGTAACTCTACCTCTCAAATAAATAAATATTTAAATGAAAAAGACAAAAAAAGACTATGATATCTTTGGAAAAAAAAACATTTTTGAACTACACAACACTCCATTTGGTAGAACATATAATTATAGCAAATTCTGTTGGTGTCTCACGTACTCTTCACCAGAAGAGTCATACTTCCCTTAGGAATGGTCCATGATACTCACTTGCCCCAGAAATGCCTGGAAGGCTGTGCTGTCCTCCCTAAAGATGGTCTGTAGCCAATAACAAATTCACAGGGAGTGTAAACACTGCTTCAACTGCTGTAAAGAGACAAATCCACAGTGTTATTCATAATTTGGAATTCTCTGTAAGATCAGGCTGATGCTGGACCATGGCTGGACCAGCAATTCTCAATCTTTAGGGTGCATCAGAATTAGCTGAACAAATGGTTAAAACACAGATGACTGGGATTCACTCCTAGCGTTTCTGATGCAGCGGACTTGAGCCTGGGAATCTGCATTTAACAAGATCTCAGGTGATGCTGATTCTGTTGGTCTGAGGACTGCATTTTGAAAACCACTGAGTTGAACTGGCCTGCCTCTTTGCCTTGTTCTTCCCTGCCTCCTTCACTTCACTCTCAAAGTTTTCAACTTAGTGCCCTCTGTGTTATTTAAAAAAAAAAAAAAAAATTCCCAGTTCAGGCTCGGCTTCTAAGCAACCTGAAGTAAAAGAATACTCTATGCTGAATGAGACTGACCTATAAGACTTGAAAAGAATGTCTCTTTGCATATGTATGTATCTATAAGGAAATCCAAAATGTCCATGGCAAAATGGAATTAAAAGGTAAGTTTAGGGGCTATCGTTGTACTGAGGGTTGAGCCACTGCTTGTGACACAGTATTCCATATTGGAGTACTGTTTGTGTCCTAGTTGCTTTGTTTCTAGTCCAGCACCATGTTTATGTGCTTGGGAAAGCAGCAGATGATGGCTCCAGTACTTGGGTCCCCGCCACTCGTGTGCTAGAGCTGGATGGAGCTCCAGACTCTGGGCTTTAGGCTGGCCTAGCCCAGGCCTTTGTAGCCTCTTGGGGAGTGAAGCACCAAATGGCAGGTCCCTTTCTCTCTCTGTCACTCCACCTTTCAAATACACAAAATAAATATTTTTAAAAAAGATGTTTATTTTATTTTATTTTTTTTAACAATACTTTCTTGTATTTATTTGACAGGTAGAGTTATAGACAGTGAGAGAGACAGACAGAAAGGTCTTCCTTCCTTTGGTTCACTCCCCAAATGGCCGCTATAGCCGGAACTGCGCCGATCTGAAGCCAGGAGCCAGGTGCTTCCTCCTAGTCTCCCATGCGGGTGCAGGGTCCAAGCACTTGGGCCATCCTTCACTGCATTCCCAGGCCACAGCAGAGAGCTGGACTGGAAGAGGAGCAGCTGTGACTAGAACCCGGTGCCCATATAGGATGCTGGCGCCGCAGGTGGAGGATTAACCAAGTGAGCCACAGCGCTGACCCAAAAGATGTTTGTTTTATTGCAAAAATTTCTTGAAGTCTCAGCATTAGTATTTCATAATATGTGTTTCCCATGAACTTTTTAAAGGACTCTTTGAATGCATGAATTTCAATTTTTTACACTAAAATCTTTGTTTTATTTTTTTAGATACATCTTTTAGTTTAATTTCCATGAGCTTTTTCAAGCCACCTAGCACACGCACTCTTACGTGATGAAAAGCAGGATAAGAAGTTGGGGAAAATGTCCCACATAAACTTATTCAGGGCTATCTGTGCTCTTTGGACAAATGTAGTAGTTACACTAACAATAATAACCAAGGTTTCACCAGCAGATAGCTCTCCTTCCTGGAATTGCTTCTGTGACCGTCTCAGTGCACCAGCACCAGTGCACTGAAGCATACATGGTTGCTAAGGGATGTGGAGCTTAAGGGAAAGTATGGGAAGCAGAGATAGGAGCAAAAGTGTCTCTCCCATCTGTGCTAACCCTGTTAAAAGGATCACAAAGCACTGTTATAGATGACTCCACATTTCACACAGCTTACTGAAACTGTTCTTGCAGAATTTAATGTCAGCCCTATTTTCTCCAATCCTGGTTATCCATCAGGGCAAAAACACAAAAAAGTCACCACATTGCTCTCAATATTCTTCTGACAACTAAACCTAACTTCCTAGATCAGAAATATCTGCCTCTCCCCTTTAAATCTCAGGTTTGGTTTTTACAGGGTCCTTCATTGCTCTTATCAAGGTGCTTCTTAAGTATCCACCTCTGATTTCTTTACATCTTCTGGAGAATCACTACATAAACACACAAATTTGCCTATATCTAAAGTTGGACCTCACAGCTTTTCATCTGTGAAGTGTTGACTTGGGTTGATTTCTTGATTTTTTTTAAAATGAAAAAGGTAAATTTACTATGCTTACATACCACATATGTTATACATATATGACATCCAATATTATATATATCATATATATTTACACAATTCCCAGAATGCCAGCACTATTTTCCACCATCTTCAACTGTCATTAGTTTCAGCAGTAAGTAAAATATAAGTTTTTCAAACACCAAAAGGCATTTCAGGACTGATTTTTCCTTTTCATGTGACTGCCTCAAGACCCTGTATCCCTTCTGAGAATGTAGCGGTTTTTCTTCTGGAGGGTGAGAATTTTACATATGAGTATTTCTTTTCCATTCTTTGGCTTATTTCATTTATAATAATATCCACCTATTCATCCATATGGTCATAAATGGCAGGATCTCCTTTTTAGTTACCAGGGTTAGTGAGGGAGGACAGATAGAAATAGAAGTAGATCAGTTATGTAGAATGAAAAAGTCTAGAGAGCTAAGGCACAGCACAAAAACTGGAGACAGTAACATTGTATTGAATACTGAAAATCTGCTGAGTAAATTTTTAAGTGCTTTTACCATACACACAAGGTATCTATGGAAGGTGATGAAAATGTTAATTTATTTGACTGTAACAATCTTATCACTAAGTTTATATACATCAGACATCATATTATGTACCTTAAATATACACAATAAAATTAAATTTAGAAAAGATTAATTATCTTAATCCAAAGGCAACACTTTAAAAAAAGAATGCAGTAGCTCCTCACATAGCCAAAAACCTTAAAAATCTTAAAATTCACTTTATTCTACATAGAAGAGAGACATAGAGCCTCATGATATATGTCCTAGGCTCACATGGACTTTAGTGGAATGATAAAAACCTTCAAAAAGTTTTCAATCCTCATCTGCATTTATTTTTCTTTTATAATTTCACTTTTGCAACATATAAACTTTCCTTAGGACAAACGTTTGAGTACCAGAATATAGCATCAGTTTAACTCTAAATTAATTCCCATATATTAGGCTGCAGAACTTCTAAAACTCCAAACTACTTTTCCTAGGGGAAGAAAGAAGTATCTAATTTCACTCTAAGAAATCTACCTGCTACAGGATAAAATAGGCCTTGGGACTGATGTAAATGGTATAATTCAGAACTTGATTATGTACAATTTTGTTTCCACTCTCCTTAAGCCTCAGTCGGATTGGAAGGGCCAGCCATTCTATATTTGAAGGCTCTAATCAGGTAACAAATGGAATAACCCTCCTGAACAACCTGCTGCATAAAAATGAATAGTTTCATTATTTGTGACACACAGCAGATTTTATGTCTTTACCACAGCAGGATTCCTGTCCTTATTCTTTAAAAATTAATTTGTGATCACATACCCCATCTATACAATGAGTATTAATCCTATGATTGTTAAATATGCTGTTACGCAAATTATAAGTCTCTATACTTTAGGATTTAGGTAAGTAAAATTAGAGTGTCAAGAAGCAATTCATAAAGTAAAAACCAAAATTTAACAAAACATTATACTGACACATGTATATTTCACATTTTCATGAATTTTATGAAAATCCCAATGTTCCCCAACAATGTACAATAACAAAGGATGTAACATTTAGTCTTTACTATCTCAGACTCTTCAGCTCAAGTCAAAACTTAGTAGGTGTTGTTATTTAGCACAAGTCAAAACAACTAATAAATTTAAGTGTAAATTATGTCTTAAGTACAAGTTGAAACTTACACTGTTTTTCAGGGGCTGGTTGGGAGGGGTCAAGTTTTTTTACATTATAATTTCTGCATTACTTTGTTACATATTGTGATGTACTAACCTATGAACTTAGCTCAAGAAGACATGGAAATACATAATGAAAATCATGAGAGAATAACTGAAGATATCAACATGGTCCTAGTTGATTTAGGAAATATTTTTGATGTTTTGATAAACCAGTTTAATGAAAACATATCTTATGCTTAGCATCACTGCTTTGTCATAAGCACAAATGAAGAGAAACATGTATCTCTCTTTTACATAAAGGAATCAAGTAATAAGATTTCTAGGCTAGAAGATAGTGGCAAGATACTATCTCATGGCATGCAACCATGGTCTACATTTCACCAACTGAGAAAAGCCATCCCCTAAACCTTGAGATTGCCTTCATTTCATTTAGTTTTGATTGTCTGTTTTTATTTTTTATGTGTTATTACAAGTATTTGTACATGTGACCAATATTCTTGATTACCTCCCTTCACTAATGGATTTATCAATGGGTAGACATAGGGAATCTCCCTAAGTATATGAAATGAATTTCAAACAATACACTCTTCCCATAATTTAAGTACATAAACAGAATCTTCATTTAAGGCTTGAAAACACAATGGATTTTTAGATAGGATTCAGTAAAGATGAATGGTTAACTGTTGTTAAAGAAAGAAGAAATCTGTTTGGATCAAGCCAAACTTTAGTTGTCATATTGTTATGCTTTCCACAGGCCCAGCTATGATGACAGTTCTTTACATAGTGACTGTAGTTCATGACCAGACTTCAATAGTATCATATTTTATCTTTTAGACTCAGGGCTACTAAAAATGGAACATAATCAGCTTGGTTGAAGAAACACTGCCACTTTTAAAAATTGTCTAAACTACTGCTTAGAATATTCATCTCCAAACTATATGTAATGTCAAAAATAGCTAATTTTGAAATGACATTTTAATGCAGCTCATGACTGCTATTTTGTAAGGTGTTTAAATATTTTCAAGAAAGGAGTATATCATGTTTCTGAAAATACTTCCATTTTATAAACCAAAACATGTATTTTGTTTAATTCTAAGGATAATTGATAAAAACAATCATCATTGAAGTGATATTCACTGTCTTTTGACTATTTATTTCCTTGAAAACTATAAAACAAAAATAAGGGAAAATAAATCATATAACTTCATCGGTTGTGATTTTAATTTCTTCCAAATTAAGCAAATATTTTAATGTCTTCATAATGTTAAAATCATTTTGTTTATCATTCATGTATTAAATATTGTCCACTTATCAAGCACTACTGTAGAGGTACAATATTAAAAATTGTGGTCTCTGATTTCAAGGAGTTTTTCCTTTAATAAAGGAGAATAAAATAAACTTAAAATGAATCAAGTTTACTACTAAAATAGAGTAATATGCAGTGATACACAGAAGTAAGAGCCATTAGAGAATTTCTGGTAAATTTAAAGAAGATGTCACAAAGTAAATTTATATATTCTGTAATTCTGTGAGAGACAGCAGGCTTTACATTCAGAGTAGTGGATCCTTGTTCCTGACTGCCCAGGTTGGATTCCCAGATATTCCTCTTTATGTTCTGTGTGATGGGTCAAGTTACTAATCTTCCTTTCACTCAATAGTTGAATTAAAGTAACTCAGATGTTAAGAGCACCCTCCTCATGAGTATTGCAGGATTAAATGCGACAATACACATAGACTATTTAGGGCAATGTACACAAATAGTGTTGTTTAAGTGTTTGATAATATTGCTTGAAGGATAGGGAGCAGTTTGATGTGTGGATAAACTTGGGAAGATCATTCCACAGAGAAGTGACAATATAAGCAAAGATGAGTCAGGGCTGGTAATGAAAGATCTTTAATCCATGCAGAAGTTTAAATTTTTTAGCTACCTATAGTTATAAGCATTACCATCTCAATGACCAAATTCCCTTCTTTCCTTACCTTACTATCTTTCCTTACTTTATGAATCCCACATTACATGGTATTAATATCTCTATTTTTAAGAAAAATAGTATTCGTGTGCGTATACATAATATCTATATGTGAAGTGACTGGAAGACTATTAAAATTGTTAAATCTTAAAATAAATTTTAAAATGCTTACAAAAGAAAAAAAAGTTTGAGGTATTTATCCTGTGTGTGGTCAAGAATCACTTAGCAAAATATCAGAACAGGAACAGGAGAGGGAAGAGGAAGCAGGGTGGAAGTGTGGGTGGCAGGGCGGGTAGGGGGAGAATCATCACAATGTTTCTAAATTTGTATTTATGAAATGCATGAAGTTTGTACACCTTAAATCAAAGGTTTCTGGAAGTAAATAAATAAATAAATAAATACTCTCTAAATCTTAATGCACCTGCTGTTTGAGCATCTTATAAACTATAACCATAATGATGTTGATTTAATTATCCCTTGTTTCCTTTATTTGAGAGAAAGAGTTATAGACAGAGAGGCAGACACAGAGAGAAATGTCTTCCACCTGCAGGTTCACTTCCCAAATGGCTGCAATATTCAGAACTTCACCAATCTGAAGCAGGGCACCAGGAACTTTTTCAGGGTCTCCCATGTGGGTGCAGAGGCCCAAAGACTTGGGCCATCTTCTACTGCTTTCCTAGGCCATAAGCAGAGAGCTGGATCTGAAGAGGAGCAGCCTGTAGACACCAGTGCCCATATGGGAGGCCAATGCTTCCCGCAAGGATTAGCCTACTAAGACACAGCACAAGCCCCAATCTCTTTAACATATCAAAAGGCTACATTCCTTTTTTTTTTTTGTCAGGCAGAGTGGACAGTGAGAGAGAGAGACAGAGAGAAAGGTCTTCCTTTTTTTTTGCAGTTGGTTCACCCTCCAATGGCCGGCGCGGTTGGTGCGCTGTAGCCGGCACACCGCGCTGATCCGATGGCAGGAGCCAGGTGCTTCTCCTGGTCTCCCATGGGGTGTAGGGCCCAAGTACTTGGGCCATCCTCCACTGCACTCCCTGGCTACAGCAGAGAGCTGGCCTGGAAGAGGGGCAACTGGGACAGAATCCGGCGCCCCGACTGGGACTAGAACCCGGTGTGCCGGCGCCGCAAGGCGGAGGATTAGCCTGGTGAGCCGCGGTGCCGGCCTACATTCCTCTTATAAAGGAATATGTTATAATCTTTCTTTTCATAGCAGTGACATCAAAATGGATCAGATTTATCGTTTCTGTGAAGTAACAGAAAATACTCCATATTATTTTCATCCCTTGTGGGAATAAAATTGAGCAATGCTATCCGTTTTTCACACAGCTGTTGGCAAAGTCCACTGAGAATTAACTGTCCCCAATAAAGACTGCAGTGAAAACTGAGACAGTCTTCTATTGTTTGGTGTTTTCTTACTTGAGCAATCTGGAGCTATACTTACAACCAAACCATTTTTTTTTTATATTTTTTAGATGAGGAAACAGAGTAAAGAGCAAAGGAAAATATATTTGAGGGGCCAGCACTGTGGCACAACGGGTTAATGCCCTGGCCTGAAGTGCTGACATCCCATATGGGCTCTGGTTCATGTCCTGGCTGCTCCACTTCCTATCCAGCTCTCTGCTATGGCCTGAGAAAGCAGTAGAAGATGGCCCAAGTCCTTGGGCCCCTACACCCATGTGGGAGACTCGGAAGAAGCTCCTGGCTCCTGGCTTCGGACTGGCATAGCTCCAGCCTTTGCGGCCAATAGGGAGTGAACCAGCGGATGGAAGACCTCTCTCTCTATGCCTCTCCTCTGAGTAACTTTGACTTTCAAATAAGTAAATAAATCTTTAATATATATATACATATATATATAACTCATAACCATTTTGACTTGACAGCATTTAATTCTTCAGCTTTCTAGAAAAATGTAAATGAAAAGATATATGAAATTCCTGATTCAATAAAATATTATACAAGACTTGTAAAAATAAATGACAGGCATAAGTACTTCCAAGACTGTTATTTATTTAGTTTTGTTTGCTTAAAGTAAGTGAATACCAGAATAAATGACAATGGCTCCCAGTAAGGTGTTTGTTGCACCAACTTACACTGGATTGGAGAGTCAATGGTTTAACACCTCCTCCACACTCCTCTCTTCCTGTCCGAATTTTCATTCATGTCAAGCTGGCAGCTGGGGAATGGCCATAGCAGGAAAATTATACAATAGACATCTGCAGTTGCCATAAATCAGAACTGTAGACTGGGGCTGGTGCTGTGGTGCAGGGGATTAAAGCCGCTGCCTGAAGCACCAGTATCCCATATGGATGCTGGTTTGAGTCCCAGCTACTTCACTTCTGACCCAACTCTCTACTATGACCTGAGAAAGCAGTAGAAGATGGCCTAAGTCCTTGGGCCCCTGTACCTGTGTGGGAGATCTGGAAGAACCTCCTGGCTCCTGGCTTTGGATAGGCACAATTCTGGCCATTGCAACCATCTGGGGAGTGAACCAGCAGATGGAAGATTCTCTCTCTCGCTCTCTCTTTCTCTCTTTCTCTTTGTGTGTGTAGTGTGTGTGTGTGTGTATCTAACTCTCTCTGTAACTCTGTAGAATAAATAAATCTTTTGAAAAAAAAAAGAATTGTAGATTTATATTATTTTATTAATATAAAAAGAGATTAATGTATTTCATAGATACAATTCTAAGAAGATAACCTGCTGTGGTGCAGCAGGTTTATGCCCTGGCCTGAAGTGCCGGCATCCCATATGGGCACAGGTTCGAGACCCGGCTGCTGCACTTCCAATCCAGCTCTCTGCTATGGCCTGGGAAAGCAGAATATGGCCCAAGTCCTTGGGCCCCTGCACCTGCTTGGGAGACCTGGAAGAAGCTCCTGGCTCCTGGCTTCAGATAGGCACAGCTCTGGCCATTTCAGCCAATTGGGGAATTAGCCATCAGATGGAAGACGCCCCCCCCCCCCCAACTCTCCTCTCTCTGTGTAACTTTGACTTCCAAATAAATAAATCTTTTAAAAAAAGATAAACACATACTTCTTTCTTCACTCTTTCAATCAGCTCTTCCTTCTTTTCCTTTAATTTTTACAATAACATAATTTCAAATAATTACTTTATAATCACAGGTTTAACACACCACTTACCATAATGTTCAAGAAGTTAAAACTTCACTATTCCACAGGAATACCAACAAGGGTCATAAATAACAATCAAATCATAAGATGACAATTTCATTCTCAGAATTTTTTTTTGTATTCTATATTAACTACCACATATCAGAGAAAGCATATGATATTTGTCTTTTGGGACTGGCATATTTCACTAAGCATAAATAATGGTCTCCAATGGCATACTTTTATTTTTTGGCAAATAGTTTTTAGTAATACTATCTGGCTAAATATTATTCCATTGTGTATATATACCACCTTTTCTTTACCCAGTCATAAGTTGATGGACATCTGGGTTGATTCCATAACTTAGCTATTGTGATTCTAGCTGCTATAAACACAGGGGTACACATAACTTTTCCATATGCTGACTTCATTTCCTTTGAGTAAATTCTCGGAATGACTGAGTCAAATGGTAGTTCTATTTTCAGATTTCTGAGTAATCTCCTTAATATCTTCTATAATGGTTGTATTAGCTTACATTCCCATTAACAGTATATCAAGGTACCTTTTTCTCTACATCCTTGCCAGTATTTATTATTTTATGATTTTTTGTATGATAGTCATTCTAACTTGGGTGAGGTGAAACCTCTATGGTTTTATTTACATTTACCTCAAAGCTAGTGATCTTGAACATTTTTTCATGTGTCTGTTGGCCATTTGCATTTCATCTTTTGAAAAATGCCCATTCATGACCTTTGGCCATTACTTTACTAGACTATTTTGTTGTTGTTGAGCTTCTTGAGCTCTTTACAGATCCAGGATATTAATCCTTTACCAGATGCAGAGTTTTAAAAATTTTCTCCCATTCTGTAGGTTGCCTCTTCACTTTGTTGCATTTCTTTTGCTGTACAGAAGCTTCTTAGGTTGATGTAAGCCCATTTGTCTATTTTTGCTTTTATCGCCTGTGCTTCTGGGGTTATTCCCGAGAAGTTTATCTAGGCCAAAGTCTTGTAGAGTTTCTGCCATGTTTTCCTCTAATAATTTGATGACACCAGGTCATAGATTTAGATCCTAGATCCTTGGTGAGTTGATTTTTTATAAGGTGGAAAGTAGGGTCTTGTTTCATACTTTTTCAAGAATTGTATTTTATTATTTTCTAGCATATCTGTTTCTAGCATATTTGTTTCTAGCATATCTGTCATAAAGCATGAGATGAAAGATATATACCTCTTATATTCATCCTTACACTTGGCCCATACATTATTTTATATTCTATGTCACCAAAGATTTGCATTCCTCAGTAATTAAACAAAATCAAAACTGAAACCAATCAGTATTTCCCTCTTGCACTCTGCTTTTAGCCAAAATCAAAGAAGAAAATATTTGTATCTAGGAAAAAATGTGATTCAAAGCAGATTATCAAACTTCAAGAAAAATGTAAAAACTTCTCACTACAAAAATATCTATGAGTCTATAGTTCTTGCAACAGAAAACAATTCTTGGACTATTGCACAAATTGATTCAAACCAGTGTTTGATCCTGCAAATTCAGAAAACATGAGAAAATCCTTGGTAAAATAAGAACGTCTAGCTTCAGAAAAGTTTTTAACCTATCTGCTAATTACGACATAAAACATGCACAACACTCATAATAATGATGATTAATCATACCAAAAATTTAAAAAGTGGACCATAAATGGCAGGCAACCACCTTATCATGCAGTGTGAATACCAAGGATAAGAATGGGTGAGAGCTGCAGAAGTTACTTACTGGAGTGGGACTCCATTTTTCCTTAATGTAGTACCCTTGTGT